>NC_041222.1:16946884-16962229 GCF_002837175.3 Physeter macrocephalus | reverse complement strand
GCAACGGGAGAGGCCACAGCAGTGAGAGGCCCGCGTACCACCAAAAAAAAAAAAAAAAAAAAAAAAAAACAACAACAACAACAACAAGGAGGGGGATCGTAAGGTGAAAACATAGAGCTCTGAGCCAAGAGGAAAGGCCTGCCCTTGCCCCAATGGCAGGAAAGGGAGTGTTGATTGATTTGCTTAGATTCCCAAGAGAACTGGTTGGAATTTGACGGTAAGTGAGAGCGATGAGCCTGCAATTCCCGCCGGTTACGCTGGACTCAGAATAGGAACCCACTGGGTAGCGGGGAGAGAAGAGGTCTTTCAAACCAGGCCTTGGCAGAATACCCAGAGAAATTATTGGGAGAGACTCAGTGGTTCCACTTGAGAACTTAACTCCAACCAAGGAGGCCAGGAATCAGTCTTTGCAAAGCAGAACTGTGTCGGGAAGTGGCTCTCCTGCGCCTGCTCGCCCTCGGCGCCACGCCCCTGCGCACAGTTACCAGGGGAGCACCGCCTATTTGTAACAGTGCTCAGGTGCAGGTATGGAGAGAGAGTCTCTAACTAGAACTAGGAAGAGGGCGGAAAGGGTTTTACTAGGAAGATTGAATTCACAGTATGGAGTGAAAATGAAATCTGTTCCTTTATGACAAACAACTACATCGCATTTGCTATGTGCCGAGAACTCTTCTTAGTGTTTTAGGAATCTTGACTCATTTAATATTCAAAACGTCTCTGTGAGATATATACTATCAGTGCCCTCATCTTACAGATGAGGACACTGAGGAACAGAGAGTTTGAGGCCACCCAGCTTGTAAGTGGCAGACACAGGATTTGAGCCCAGGAAATCCGCGCCGGCCTCCACGCAGTTAGACGCTGCCGCGTGCTTCCTCATTTCCACAATATACATGTGTGCATAGTATTCAATACATTTCAAAAATGGGGTTTAGATATTTTCTTCCAAATTCCTCCTCAGCTGCGGATTGATAAAAAGTCTTAGCCAGGTAAGCCCAGGTGTTTAGCGTTTACACAGGTTGTGTGCGAGTTTTCCTTCTTTGTTGTACAAAGTTGGTTGACCCTTCTCTGTGGACCTCACCATTACACCTGGAGTCTACGGTCCTTTTGTGTTAGGATAGTTATTATTAGCTTTTGAAACTTGGCAGTTTGTGAATCTGCTCACAGATCACTCTAAATACTAGATCAGTTATCAAGAGTATTCCTAAGATTTGTTTGCTCCAATGACTCTGAAAAATATCTACTACAAATAAGTGATATCATGTAGTATTTGCCTTTCTCTGTCTGACTTGTTTCACTGAGCATAAAATTCTCTAGGTCCATCCACATTGCTGCAAAAGGCAGAACTGCATTCTCTTTTATGGCTGAATAATATTCTGTTGTGTATATATATATATATATATTATATATATACCACATTTTTTTATCCATTCGTCTGTTGATGGATACTTAGGTTGCTTCCATATCTTGGCTATTGTAAATAGTGCTGCTATGAACACTGGGGTACGTGAATCTTTTTGAATTAGTGTTTTTGTTTTTATCCAGATGTATACCCAGGAGTGGGACTGCTGGATCATACAGTAGTTCTATTTTTAGTTTTTTAAGGACCCTGCATACTGTTTTCCATAGTGGCTGCACCAATTTACATTCCTACCAATTGTGTAAAAGGGTTCCCTTTTCTCTACACCCTCACCAACATTTGTTACATGTAGGTTTTTTGATGAAAGCCATTCAGACAGGTGTGACGTGATACCGCTTTATTGCTTTGATTTGCATTTCTCTAATACTTAGCAATGCTGAGCATCTTTTCGTGTGCCTGTTAGCCATCTGTATGTCTTCGGTAAAAATACTGAATCACTATGTTGTGCACCTGAAATAATATTATATTGTAAATCAGCTATACTTCCCTTAAAAAAAGCAATATGCAAAAAATCTACTACATGCTAATAAATACTTTCCTCTGTGTTTTCATAACCTTGTCAGTTTATGTTTTTCTCCAGTCACCACACCCCATGTCTGTCTCGCACGTGCTGCGGGTGTGGTGTGAATGATGTCGCGGTTACCCCTGTGCAGCCACAGCGTCTGTGGGTCTGCAGCCCAGTACCTGTGGTGAACCTGCAGAGGAACAGGTGGATGTGGAGCCAGGGAGAGCTGAGGAGGGGTGGGGACCCACAGGGCACCTCTGTGCCTTTCTGATCAAGACTGATTTCTGAAAGTGACAGCTGCTGCTTCACCTTGGCCTGCCCCATCCCATGCAAGTGCTTTTGGCCCTTTCTCCTGGAACCAAACAGTGAAGGAGACTCTGGGAAACCTAGTTCCAGCTGACCTGAGCTGGCACAGCAGAGTGAAGCACACCACTGTGCTCTTGTAAGATTTTTCTGTCAGCCGCATTGGTGACTGCTGTTTTGGAATGAGGTGATGCAGAAGTGAATAATGAGAAATCTACCTGTTGAGCATGACATTTGAGCAAGGGTGGTTGGATGGGTGATTTGAAGAGGGCTCCTTCAGCTAAGATGGCTTGATGCATCCCCCAGACCCCCACCCCTGATGTGGCTAACCCTGAGAGTGGGACCATAACCCTTGAGATCCACTGGGTAGAATGCCCTTATCTCTGGAAAGCGCTAAACTGAACACCGCCAATGCCTGGTGAAAGCAGGATATTTTAGTCTCTGTGTTGGGTCTTTGGGTGAGCACCAAGTACCTCCAGATCTTAAATCCAGGTGCCATCCTACAAGGGCTCAAGGGAACGGAGGGCTCAATGTGTGTCCGCTAGAATGTGAGGCTGGTACTTGATTTCCACTGGCGTAGAGATGCTATGACTGAGACCCCCTTGCTCAGAGCAGCTAGAACAGCATGAGAAGCCAACCGTGCCCCTCTGCCACCATAGGTGTCCACCCTGGGAGCAGGTCTCCCTGTTTCTCCTCTCCTCCCTCCTCATCGCTGTCTTACCCATCCCTCTCCCTGCTGCTTTCTCTCCCTCTCTTTCTACCCAGCTCCTCCCCTGTCTCTCCCCATTTCTACTTTCGTGTGACTCTGCACATTCGTACAGAGGTGCTTTCTGCACCGACACTTTCCCTCCACTCTCCTTGGCCATCTGGCTGCATCTCCAGGGTGCCACCAGGCCAGCTGCCAGTGGGAGAGGCAGGAATGAAGACAAGAAGGAGAGATATGTCTGCCAGCCCACTGGAGAGAGACAGAAATTGTCTTGAGAATTGTCTGTATCCCTCTGTGTCATTTTAACCAGAGCAGAACCTGCCTATTAGAGAAGATAACTTTTATCTTGGACACAGACAGTGAATCAGTTACACACACACACACACACACACACACACACAATACTAATCCTAAAAACCAGAACCAAAACAGAGATTCAACATCTCCATCCCCCGGCTAGGAAAAACTACCCTCACATTTGGACTTCTCTCCCTCCTTCTCTTTTTCTGCCCACTGGGTTCAGTTGATGTTCTCTTGGAAGTGAGAATGGCCCTTTGCTTAGCATGAGCCAGGAGGCAGGTTATTCAGGAGAGCTGGTGGCCAGGGTGATTACTTCAGTCCCCAGTCCTCTTTGCCTGGCACCTGCCATAGAAACTGGCATCGCAAATTTTGCTGGCAGTGCACCTTGAATCTGTAAGTGTAGATATAGAGCTAGTGAGGTCTGCCTCGCTGCCTGTCTAGCAGGTGAAGTCAGGTGCTTGAGGATTAAATGTGATGACATATGAGGAAGGCCTGGCGTATTACCTGGCATAGCAGAGAGCTTCAGAAATGCTAGTTTCCCTTCCCTTAACTTGTAGACATAATGAGGAACCACAACCCGCAAGCTCACGGCATCTTTGAGGTGGGGGGACTGCCCAGCTAAGGCAGAAAGCCACCTCCAGTGGTGTGACCCTGAGAGCTACAGGAGCAGACACTGCTTGACCCTCCACTGATGGGGACTCAGGCCCTCACTCCCATTGCACTAATCAGCTGTCATTGCTAGAAGGTATTTTTCGGTCTCATCACTTCTCCCCCAGCCCCACCACCAAACCTCTTTAGTTTTCTAGACCCACATAGAAGAATTCTGTTTGTTTGTCCCTGTGGTAGCCCTTCTGAAATTCGAGGCCACTTTACGTGACTTTTGTTGTCCCTTCTCCAGAGGAGACATACCCAGTGTGCCGAGTCACATCTTAAATGACTCGATTTCCTGACCCCTCACTTTCTCGGGGTCTGAAAGATAACGTGATGCAAAGGACATATCAGGCATAGACAGAGCTGCGTGTATGACTCTGGCTAAGTCACTTCTCTGCCTCTGTGTCTCAGTTTTTTCATCTGTCCAACGGGCATATCAGTGAGATAAGCCAAGGGCTGAGCACAGCGCTGGGCCCACAAGACATTAGTAATCATTGCTTTCCTGATCATGCTCTTCCGGACACGGATGATTTGCCCACATCACTCTCAAAGCGTGACTTGGAAGTGAAAGCGGCCGCTTCCAGGGAGCCTACGTTAGATCCAGTAGTGGACACCACTTGCTTCTGTCATTTTGGAGATATTACTCCAATAACAAGCACTCGAGGCAGCACTGGTTTGCGGCCACATAGGACACCCTCTCCCAGCCCCCAGCTGGGTGGGGAGTATACGTGATCTTTGAATCATTTTGTGTAAATTGAAATTTCTCTTTCGGTTAGACAGTTCTGTTCACCTCAGAACATAATATTCCAACACAGTTTGCACCCACCATTCCCTTCTTCCTTCTTGAAGCCGCTCGGGTGGGGCGGGGAGATCACCAGGGTTTGTATGGCAACCAGGATTGCAGGCAAGCTGCTGGTTCGTGCTCTTCTCCTGGGAAGGCAAAGGGTGCTTAATTCTATTAACTCAAACAGAGGACAAATTCCAGACTTGAAAATATGATCAGTAGCCAATAGACAAATCACAACCACAAGTGAAAAAAATAACTGCCAAAGGTAACGCAATTATCCTTTTCCAAGCTCTCCTTTCATATTCATTTGTGCTTGTACACTTTTTTTTAGCACCTGTGAGTGTTTGCCAGGTGGTAGCATGTGCCCGGGGTTTAAGAAAGAAAAGATCACAGACAAATTTAGCGTTGAGAAGACTCTATCATTGGCTTCATTGTCTCTGTAGCTGGAGAAACGGTGTCCGAGATTCAGCTGCAGCTCCCGAGTACCTTGGTCCCTTGAGGAATGCCAGTTCGCTGGAAAAAGTGAGTACCTTCTCATCAAGGAGATCCATGCAAGTTCTTCTAAGAAGTGATGCTTAGATCCTTAAAGAAGGAAGTACCCCTCTCCAAGTTCTATCTTTGCATATTGTCTTTTTGTTCTGGACTTCATGTGCATATATTTTTACTGTGAGAGGTTATGAAGAATTCATGGAACAATCTTTGTTTTATCATTTATCATCATCTCACAAAGCGCTCTCTGTGTTACTACAAGATCTATGCAATGATCATTTTAAAATTTGAATATAATTATCTCACACAGATGAATAGCACTGTATTAGGTTTCTTTCTGTTGCAGCTGTAAATTTAGAAGCTTAAAATAATATAAATATATTATCTCACAGATCCAAGGTTAGAAGTCTGGGCCTCACAGGCTGGAATCAATGTCAGTGGTCTGGGCTCTTATCTGGAGGCTCTGGGGGAGAATCTGGTCCCAAGTTTATTCAGGTTATTCGCAGAATTCAGTTGTTTACTGTTGTAGGGCTGAGGTACTGTATCCTGGCTGGTTTTCAGCTGGGGCCAGCCCTTAACTCCTAGAGGCCTCCTTGGGTTCTTGCCTGCAGGCTCCTATATCTCAAGAGCCAGCAACGGTGCATCAAACCCTTCTCACACTTGGAATCTCTCCGATTTCCCCTCGCCCATTGTATGTCATGTAACAGGGCATGGACATCTTTGGGAGGCCATTATTCTGTTTACTGCAAACACTTAAGCTTTAACACTTAACCATTACCTTTTGCTGGATATTGAGACAGTCAGTAGGTGTTTTATTTATTTCTTTGTTTACTTTTGTAGATAACACTGCAATGAATACTCCTGACACTTGGTTTTTGCTTCAATAGAAATAGTTGCTTAGGTAACGACCTACGGTGGGATTACTGGTCCAAATTATGGACAACTTTACAGCCTGGTGTTTATTACTCTATTACCTCCCCAAAGGGTTGCACCTGATTATATTACTACTGGCTTTAGATTTAATCTGTTTATGTCTACGTTTTCTCTAGCTGAGTTTTAGCACAAACTGTAAAAAAAGGTTACTGAGCGTTCTACTAAGTAGGCATTTTTGTCTTCCAAATAAAATGTAAACAATGAACAAACAAATTTGAAAACAGGGGCTGTGATCATCTCTTGCCCCAAAGTGCTTTGTGGAAAGCTGAGATCCTGGCTGAGGGTGGTGGTGTGCTGGATCTAGCATGTGCTAGCTTGTGACAGCTGGTTGTGTACACCTCTTTCTAACTTTGCATTCAGTGATGTAAATTGGTAGCTTAAATCAGCCATGCTGATTTACTTACATGCTAGAAATATTTACACCATGGAAATTGGCAAACACTACAAAGCAGTTTTTTTTTTTTTCTTGAGAGCTACTGATGGGTAATCAGTGTATTTTTTGGTTTTGTAGCTGTCCCTGGGGTTCTAGGAACTCAGTTTTGGTGTCATATAGATTTTGGAGGGCACAATTTGAAAAGGAATAAGAAAGTTGTGAGAGGGAGGACAATACTTTGAGACAGCAGTCTGGCACAGAGGAACAAGTACAGATTTGGGTATGAGACAGATCTTGTTTCAAACATTGGTTCCACAAAACTATTAGTTTTTGCATTTGAGGCAAGTTGTCAAACTTCTCTAAATCTCAGTTTCTTTACCTGAAAATGGGGAAATTCACAACTACCTCACGGGATGTTTGGGGAAATTAAATAATATATTGATATAAGTAATATGAAAACTATACAAACAACAAATATAAATTATAAGTATAAATCCTTGAAGTGATTGCCAATTCACTCCCATGTCAACTGAATAAGTGGCTCTATTATATTTGACCATTCCCCAAACACTGTTATTCCTACCTTACATTTGAACTGCATTCACAGCACCCAGAGAAGCAATGGTTAATGCATTCACCAAGAATAAGGCCTCTGATTCCCATTCTCTTGCTCCAGATTCTCAGGGAGATCTGTAAATTGAGAACAAGGATGCATGGCTAATTTACATCAAGACCGGGGCACTACTAGAATTTTCTATATCTCACAAGCAGTTAGTTATTCATTCAACAAGTATTTACTGAGCTGCTACCTTTCCGGTAATAACAGTGACTTCCTTCATTTCCACAGCACTTTAGAGTTTACAAAGCACGTTCATACGTATGACTTTATTAAAACCTCATAACAAAGGAAAAAAAAACCTCATAACAATGAGTGAATTAGATATGGTTATCCCCATTTTAGAGATGAGGAAACTGGAGCTCAGAGAAGAGAAGCCACTTTCCCAAGGTAGCCCAGCTAGGAAAAAGACGTGGTGGTGAGTAAGAGCACGTAAGCCTGTCCCCCACATGAAAGCAAAGCCACTGAATCGGTTGTCCTCACTGTGTCAGCTACTTTGTAATGATGCTTTGTACTTGTGCAGCATAACTGCTTTTCACAAAAAGAATTCACAAAATACTTCCTCATGTATTATCTCAATTGAGCCTCATAAAACATATGAGGTACAGGAAGAACAAGATATGTGGCTAAGAGGGAAGAAAGAGGATATTAATTAAGTGCCTACTATGTATCCAACATAGGTCACATTGATATAACTTGGATTTCCCACAGTGTTGAGTCAGAGGCAAAGCTCACCTGGCGATGTTTCATTGACAAGCATAATCCAGGGAAGCAAAAGTGAGGGAAAAAAAGGAAATGAGACAGATAAAGAAGAATAGCAAATATGATACTTTATTGAGCTGGCTATAGCTTCTCAAGACAACATAGTAGGTTGCTTGACGGCGTGGGAAATCTCAGAAAGGCTTATGGAACCACTGTGACTTGGCCCATCCTTTCTTGTCTCCTGACTCTAATGACAGACAGAATCTATCCCAGCAGCATTAACTCCTCCACTTTTCTGGGTTGTGTGTTACTCAGCCTCTCTGGGAAGTCACTGGGAAGGTCAGGGCCTTCATGGGCACTGTGACCATGAGCATGATGTCTATGTGCCCCTTTTCATGTTGTTTCTTTCTTTTGGAAATGCCTCTTGCCTTGTCCTTTGAGAACTTTTGTTCATTCACCAAAGCTCTCCTCAAATGCTTTCTATTTTCTAAAGTTATTCTTGGCTCCCCTGTTCGATCAAAACAAAAGATTCAGACACTTGTACTTTCCTAAGGCTTTATTAATACCCCATCCAGTAGTGATGATCACAGAATTTCATTTGTATGTTTATTCATTTTAGGTGTTTTTCTCCCTCTAGTTGGGGCAGGGACTATGTTTTATTCAACTCACTACCTATGATGCTTAGTACAGAGACTGGATCATACCAGGAGCTCAACGATTTTTGGTTGATTTAAGTGTCTAGATTTATCCCTGGGTGGCCAAACCTGAGCCCCCAACTAAAAGCAGACGCTTATGAATTTCCATTGCATTTTGTGTCCCAAGACTCAATACAAATTCCAACAAAAGAGGCCTCCGAGATCCCGAATGGCTGTTCCAGCAGCAGACTATTATTTGATGTATCTTTCATCCCAAAGACACTCAAATCCACTGCAGGTGTAATTTGGGTTATCGAGTGATCATGTCTCCGTCCTGAAGATGCATAGATGTTTCCTCGAATATTTGACTAAATATAAGTCTACATGTGTAAAGGGTGAAACGGCATGAGACCAAGCAAAGGAAAACTATGCAGGAGCATAAACTAAACAATCCCAGAGCTCACACAAGGATGGGAGACATTGTAGTTCCAACCAGTCACAGTGGAGAGACCTCACTGCACCTCACCTGGGACATTCAGTAGAGGCCCCAGAAGGGTCACTTCTTAGCAGTAGGGAACCATGGACAAGAATGAAGAAATTGAAATATGCTATTATAAAGTTATTACATTAAACATGAAATGATTCAATATTTTTAAATATAGACTGTGATAGGTTAAGATAAAATTATAGTCTGAACCCTAGAACAACCACTAAAAATTAAGCAAAGGGAGGGGATAAAATGTAATACTAAAAAATACTAAGTTAACCCAAACGAAGGCAGGAAAAGAGTGGAAAAAAACCCAGAGACCAGATGGAACAAACAACAACAGCAACAACAACGAGCAAGATGGTAGATTTAAACCCAAGCATATCAGTAATTATATTACCTGTAAATGGTCTGAACACTCCAGTTAAAAAGCAAAGATCGTCACAATGTGTAAAAAAACAAGATACAATATGCTATCTTCAAGAAACACACTTTAAATATAAAAACACATTAAGTTAAAAAAGTAAGAGGATGGATAAAATGTACCCGGAACACTAAGTATAAACAGCTGGATTTACTATATTAACGCAAGGATTATTAACAGAAATAAAGAGGAATGTTTCATAATGATAAAAGGGTGGATTTGTCAGGAAGACCTGACATTTGCAAATCTATATACACCTGATTACAGAACTTTATGAGACAAAAATATACAGAATTGAAAAAAGAAATTGACAAATCTATAATTATTATAGTATTGAACATTTCTATCTAAATAATTGGTAGGATATATGGAAAGAAATCAGTTTTAAAATTCTGAGCAATACTATCAGCCAACTTCATAATTGAAACTCACAGGACATTGTGTCAAATAATGGAAGAATACACTTTCCTTTCAAGTACACGTAGGACATTCACTGATATATGCTGTATTATGGACCACGAAGCAAGTCTCAATAAATATAAAGATTTCAATCCTACAGAATATTCTCTGACCTCAACAAAATTAAATTAGCAACCAGCAACAAGAAGATGTTTAAAAAATCTTCCAATATTTAGAAAAATTAAACACACTTCTAGATAACTCATGGATTAATATAGAAATCACAAGAGAAATGAGAAAATATATTGAACTGAAATACAATTTCAAAAAACCAGTATTTGTGGGATGCAGTTAAAGCAGTACTTCTAAGAAAAGTAATAGCTTTAAATGTTTATATTAAAAGAAGAAAGGACCAACCATAAGTGCTGTGAGTGGTCTGAGATTTTTCCCTCCTTGCAAGCTAACAAATTAGCTCCCACGGTTTCATGAAGGCTGGTGCAAGACACAACACGCCTGAGTCAGAGGCAAAGAACTTGATAGTATACAGCAATAGCAGTAGCCAGAATATCAGCATTTGTGATGATTCCCTGAGCCCCACTTCCCACAGGGTGATGAAGAAAGGGCCAGATGATACCTGAACATGCAGTGAGTTACATTACAGGAGAAGAAACCCAAGTTTAGGAAACCTGCATCTTTTATAATGGATAGTAGCCTATGCCCCAGAGGGAGACATTATATTTATATTTATAACATTGAACAGTAAACACAGCTGTCTTTTCCTTTGGCAGGAGACACTATATTCTCCACAACTGTTTACCATACAAATATCCTGGAAAAGATGGTCCAGACCAGGACAGGTAGTGTTTCTGCTTGTAAAGTGGGCAGAAACATGAGATATCCATGGAGAATTGTCTTTGAAAGGGTATAAACCAATTATCTAAACTTACATTTAAAAATGAAAAAAGAATATATTTAATCCAAAACAAGTTGAAGGAAGGAAATAATAAAGGTCAGAATAGAAGTAAATAAAACAGAAACAGGCTAAAAATAACAAAAACTAAATTAAAAGCTTATTCTCTGAAAAGATCAGTAAAATTAATAAGCTTCAAACTCAAATGATCAAGATATAAAGAGAGAAGACAGAAATTATCAAATCAGAAATAAAAGAGAGGCTGTCTGTACAGATCCTATGAACACTCAAGTGCTAATAAGTTTATGTTATAAACAATTTTATGGAACTAATTTGATACCTCAGATAAAATGGACAAATTTATAATATGCTCTATTACTTTTTTATTGCTGCTGTGACAATTACTCTAAACGTAATGGCTTGACAACACACGAATTTATTACCCTTAGAGTTCTGGAGGTAAGAAGGCTGAAATGTGTCCCACTAGGCTAAATTCAAGGTATCAGCAGGATTGCGTTCCTTCTGGAGGCTCTAGAGGACAATCCATATATTTGTCTTTTCCAGCTTCTATAGGCCACCTACATTCCTTGATTCATGGCCCAACTCTCCCATCTTCAAAGCCAGCAACATTGAACCACTTCCTTTTCATGTTGCCATCTCTCTGGTTCTCTCTTTTCTGCCTCCCTCTTCCACTTATAAGGACTCCTGTGATTGGATTGGGTCCACCCAGCTAATCCAGGGTCATCTTGCCACCTCAGGGTCAGTTTATTAGCAACCTTAATTTCATCTGCAACTTTACTGCCCTTTGCTGTGTAACACAACATATTCACAGGTACTGGGATTATGATGTTAACAGCTGTGGGAGGCCATCATTCTGTCTACAATTCACATGTGGAATAGAACGAGAAGAAATGGAACAAGAAGAAATAGAAAATACAATAGCCCTACATTTACTTAAAAAATGAATGAGTGACTAAAAACCTGTCCACAAAAAAGTCTGGGCATAAATGGTTTGTCTAGGGAATTCCATCAAACAGTTAAGGAAGAAATACGAATTTTACAAAATGTTTCAGAAAGGAGGAGTAGAGAAACTTCTTAACTTCTTTTTATGACTCCAGTATTGCCTTGATATTAAGACAAAGATATTAACCAGACAAGATATTAAGAGAAAAGACACTAATATTTAGAGAGTAATATCTGGGGTAACTAACCATCTAGGTTTGCCTTGGGCTGTTTCCAGTTTTATCACTAAAAATCACATGTCCCATTTTATTTTTTCCTTCTGTGATATGTTTGTTTATATTTTTTCCTAATAAGTTGTTTATCTTTTTCCCCATTGATTCATAATTCTTTATGTGTTAAGTATACTAATTCTTTGTTAATTAAATGTAGGCAGATGCCTTTTTCCAGTTTGTTCCTTGTCTTTTCCTTTCATTATGTTGTCTTTGATGAAAAAGTTCTTGACTTAAATTAGTGTATTTACTAACCTTTTCTTTTATGGTTTATCTATTTAATCTCTACATGGTTTGTACTTTGGAAAGCAGCTTGATAACTACTTTGATAGTTAAACTGAAAATGCTCATATTTACAGCAGTAATTCTACTCCTAGGTATATATTCCAGAGAAATTCTTGTATTTGTGTAACTGTTCATATAAATGTATATAAATGTTCATAAGAGGCATTTTTCTTGACAGCAATAAACTGGGAACATTGCAAATGTTAAAAAAAAAAAAAATCACATGTCCCAGGAAACCCCTCAACAGACACAAAATTCCTTAGCAGAGTAGTAGGGTACTAAATTCAGCAATATGTCCCACTAGGGCTTATTTCAGGAATGTAAGATTGGTTTAACAATAAAAAAATCAACAAATGGTATTTAACATGTAAAGAATAAATGGGAAAAATCATATGATTTTCTCAGTAGATGCAGAAAAAATATTTGATAAAATTCAACACTCATTTATGATTTAAAAAATTCTTGGCAAATTAGGAATAGAAGGTAACATTCTCAGTCTGACAACGACCATGTATAAAAACCTAACACTTACATCATAATCAATTGTGAAAGATTAGATGCATTCTCTCCTAAGACTGGGAACAAGGTAAGGATATCACCACTATTTTCAAACTTGTACTGACAGTCTTTTATAAATATATAACAGAAAACTATAACAATAAATACAACAGTAAATATAACAAAATATGTGCGTGACTTCTGCATTGAAAACTAGCAAGCATTGCTGATAGAAATTAAAGAAGATCAAAAAATCAAGAGATATACCATGCTCATTAATTGGAAGAATCAATATAGTATTTCAGTTCTCTCAAAACTGATCTATTGCTTCAAAATAATCAATAAAATTGCCACACTTTAATTTTATTCAACTCTTAGATTTATTTGAAAATGAAAAAATCTAGACCAGCCAGGACAACTTTGAAAAAGAACATACATGGTTGATTGATTTTCAACAAGGAAATTCAATGGGGAGAAGATAATCTTCTCAATAAACAGCACAGGAATAATTGGATAGCCACATTAAAAAAGTAAACTTTGATCCTTACCTCATACAACAATTAAAAATTAATCTGAGATGGATCATAGACCTAAACATGAGCTAAAACTTGAACTCTCCCCAGAAGAAAACATTAGAGAAAACCTTTTTAATCTTGGTGTAGGTAAAAATTTCTTCGACAGGATAGAAAAAAGCATTAACCATAAAGGAAAACATAAAAATTTGTATTACATCAAAAGTAAAATCTTTTTGTCACAAGACGCCATTTAGAAAATGAAAAGGCAAGCCACATACTGGGAAAAAAATTTTTTGTACAATATATATCTGATAAAAGACTTAGAGCTAGGATATTTGTCTATCTATCTATCTATCATCTATCTATCTAACTATCTATTAATCTCATAAGTTAATAATAAGACAAATAGCCCCAATTCAAAAAGTGCAAAAGCTTTTAACAGACTTCACAAAATAAGATATAAGAATGACCAATAAGCATAAAACAACATTAACCATCAGAAAAATGCAAATTAAAACTTCAATAAGAGACCACTACAAGACTACTAATATTAAAAAGACAAACAATAGTAAGTGCTGGTGAGTTGTGGAGAAAATAGGAATTCTCTTATGGTGCTGGTGGAAACATAATGATTAAACAATATTGGAAAACTCTTTGGTAGTTTTTTACAAAGTTAAACATACATTTACTATACAACTCAGCAATTTCACTCTCAAAAGAAATAAAAATATTACTTATACCTCAGGCTTATAAATGCATGTTCATAGCAGTTTTATTCACAAGACCTCAAAATTGGAAACTATACAGATGTTAATTGGTGAATAAATAAACAAACTGTCACATATTCATATAATGGAATTCTACTTTGTAATAAAAAGAAACAAATAACTGATGGAAGCAAAATCATGGATGAATCTCAAAAACATTATGCTGAGTAAAAGAAACCTTACACAACAATATATATTATATGATTCCATTCACCTTAAACTCTAGGGCTGGTAAAAAGCATGTATATTGATGACTGCGCCCTGCTTGATTTCAGATATGCAGACTCCACCTTTACTTTCACCTACGTTGGTGGCCCCAAAAGATGGGCATGTGTAAAATATCTTGAGGAGGACCTTCAAGATGGTGGAGGAGTAAGACGTGGAGATCACCTTCCTCCCCACAAATACATCAAAAATACATCTACATGTGGAACAACTCCTACAGAACACCTACTGAACTTTGGCAGAAGACCTTAGACTTCCCAAAAGCCGTGTGGCTGACAGGGTCTTGGTGCTCCAGCCAGGTGTCAGGCCTGAGCATCTGAGGTGGGAGAGCCGAGTTCAGGACACTGGACCACCAGAGACCTCCCGGCCCCACCTAATATCAATCAGAAAGAGCTCTCCCAGAGACCTCCGTCTCAAGGTTAAGACACAGCTCTATTCAACAAAAAGCTAGCTCCAGTGCTGGACATCCCATGCCAAACAACTACCAAGACAGGAACACAACCCCATCCATTAGCAGAGAGGCTGCTTAAAATCATAATAAGGTCACAGACACCCCAAAACACACCACCGGATGCGGTCCTGCCCACCAGAAAGACAAGATCCATCCTCATCCACCGGGACACAGGCACCAGTCCCCTCCATGAGGAAGCTTACACAACCCACTGAACCAACCTTACCCACTGGGGGCAGACACCAAAAACAACGGGAACTATGAACCTGCAGCCTGTGAAAAGGAGAACCCAAACACAGTAAGTTAAGCAAAATGAGGAGACAGAGAAACACGCAGCAGATGAAGGAGCAAAGTAAAAACCCACCAGACCAAACAAATGAAGAGGAAATAGGCAGCCTACCTGAAAAAGAATTCAGAGTAATGATAGTAAAGATGATCCAAAATCTTGGAAATAGAATGGAGAAAATACAAGAAATGTTTAACAAGGACCTAGAAGAACTAAAGAGCAGACAAACAATGATGAACAACACAATAAATGAAATTAAAAATTCTCTAGAAGGAATAAATAGCATAATAACTGAGGCAGAAGAACAGAAGTGACCTGGAAGATAAAACAGTGGAAATAACTACTGCAGAGCAGAATAAAGAAAAAAGAATGAAAAGAATTGAGGACAGGGTCAGAGACATCTGGGACAAGATTAAACACACCAACATTCGAATTATAGGGGTCCCAGA
>NC_041222.1:16946400-16946824 GCF_002837175.3 Physeter macrocephalus | reverse complement strand
ATTAAATACAAAGAAAAAATATTAAAAGCAGCAAGGGAAAAGCAACACATAACATACAAGGGAATCCCCATAAGGTTAACATCTGATCTTTCAGCAGAAACTCTGCAAGCCACAAGGGTGTGGCAGGACATGCTTAAAGTGATGAAAGGCATAAACCGACAACCAAGATTACTCTACCCAGCAAGGATCTCATTCAGATTTGACAGAGAAATTAAAACCTTTACAGACAAGCAAAAGCTAAGAGAATTCAGCACCACCAAACCAGCTTTACAACAAATGCTAAAGGAAGTTCTCTAGGCAGGAAACACAAGAGAAGGAAAAGACCTACAATAACAAACCCAAAACAATTAAGAAAATGGTAATAGGAACATACAGATTGATAATTACCTTAAATATAAATGGATTAAATGCTCCAACCAAAAGA
>NC_041222.1:16945084-16945403 GCF_002837175.3 Physeter macrocephalus | reverse complement strand
CCTAGGAACAAATGACAATGAAAACACGACAACCCAAAACCTATGGGATGCAGCAAAAGCAGTTCTAAGAGGGAAGTTTATAGCAATACAATCCTACCTTAAGAAACAAGAAAAATCTCAACTAAATAATCTAACCTTACACCTAGAGCAATTAGAGAAAGAAGAACAAAATAACCCAACGAAATCAAAGATCAGGTCAGAAATAAATGGAAAAGAAGTGAAGGAAACGATAGCAAAGATCAGTAAACCTAAAAGCTGGTTCTTTGAGAAGATAAACAAAACTGATAAACCATTAGCCAGACTCATCAAGAAAAAAAGG
>NC_041222.1:16944030-16944629 GCF_002837175.3 Physeter macrocephalus | reverse complement strand
GTGATTAAAAATCTTCCAGCAAACAAAAGCCCATGACCAGATGGCTTCACAGGTGAATTCTATCAAACATTTAGAGAAGAGCTAACACCTATCCTTCTCAAACTCTTCTAAAATATAGCAGAGGCTATATTTTAGGCTATATTTAGGTTTATATTCTACAAGGCCACCATCACCCTGATACCAAAACCAAACAAAGATGTCACAGAAAAAGAAAACTACAGGCCAATATCACTGATGAACATAGATGCAAAAATCCTCAACAAAATACTAGCAAACTGGAATCCAACAGCACATTAAAAGGATCATACACCATGATCAAGTGGGGTTTATCCCAGGAATGCAAGGATTCTTCAATATACACAAATCAATCAATGTGACACACCATATTAACAAATTGAAGGATAAAAACCATATGATAATCTCAATAGATGCAGAAAGAGCTTTCAACAAAATTCTACACCCATTTATGACAAAACTCTCCAGAAAGTAGGCATAGAGGGAACTTACCTCAACATAATAAAGGCCATATGTGACAAACCCACAGCCAACATCATTCTCAATGGTGAAAAACTGAAATCATTTCCTCTAAGATCAGGAAC
>NC_041222.1:16930973-16943646 GCF_002837175.3 Physeter macrocephalus | reverse complement strand
AGTATGGTACTGGCACAAAAACAGAAATATAGATCAATGGAACAGGATAGAAAGCCCAGAGAAAAACCCAAGCACATATGGTCACCTTATCTTTGATAAAAGAGGCAAGAATGTACAGTGGAGAAAAGACAGCCTCTTCAATAAGTGGTGCTGGGAAAACTGGACAGGTACAAAAGGATGAAATTAGAACGCTCCCTAACACCATACACAGAAATAAATTCAAAAGGGATTAAAGACCTAAATGTAAGGCCAGACACGATAGGGCTCTTAGAGGAAAACATAGGCAGAGCACTCTATGACATAAGTCACAGTAAGATCCTTTTTGACCCACCTCCTAGAGAAATGGAAATAAAAACAAAAATAAACAAATGGGACCTAATGAAATTTAAAAGCTTTTGCACAGCAAAGGAAACCATAAACAAGACGAAAAGACAACTCTCAGAATGCGAGAAAATATTTGCAAATGAAGCAACTGACAAAGGATTCATCTCCAAAAGATACAAGCAGCTCACGCAGAGCTGCTTTTTTCAAAAAAACCAAACAACCCAATCCAAAAATGGGCAGAAGACCTAAATAGACATTTTTCCAAAGAAGATATACAGATTGCCAGCAAACACATGAAAGGATGCTCAATATCACTAATCATTAGAGAAATGCAAGTCAAAACTACAATGAGGTATCACCTCACACCAGTCAGAAGGGCCATCATCAAAAATTCTACAAACAGTGAGTGCTGGATAGGGTGTGGAGAAAAGGGAACCCTCTTGCACTGCTGGTGGGAATGTAAATTGATACAGCCACTATGGAGAACATTATGGAGGCTCCTTAACAAACTAAAACTAGAACTACCATAAGACCCAGCAATCCCACTACTGGCATATACCCTGAGAAAACCATAATTCAAACAGTCACATACCACAATGTTCACTGCAGCACTATTTACAATAGCCAGGACATGGAAGCAACCTAAGTGTTCATCGACAGATGAATGGATAAAGAAGATGTGGCACGTATATACAATGGAATATTACTCAGCCATAAAAAGAAATGAAATTGAGGTATTTGTAGTGCGGTGGATGGACCTAGAGTCTGTCATACAGAGTGAAGTAAGCCAGAAAGAGAAAAACAAATACCGTATGCTAACACATGTATATGGAATCTAAAAAAAAAAAAGTTTCTGAAGAACCTAGGGGCAGGACAGGAATAAAGATGCAGATGTAGAGAATGGACTTGAAGATGCAGGAAGGGGGAAGGGTAAGCTGGGACAAAGTGAGAGAGTGGCATTAACATATATACACTACCAAATGTAAAATAGATAGCTAGTGGGAAGCAGCTACATAGCACAGGGAGATCAGCCCCATACTTTGTGACCTCCTAGAGGGGTGGGATAGGGAGGGCGGGAGGGAGATGCAAGAGGCAGAGGATATGGGGATATATGTATACATATAGCTTATTCACTTTGTTATACAGTAGAAACTAACACAACATTGCAAAGCAATTATATGCCAATAAGATGTTAAAAAAAGTAAATCATGTGTATCAACAGGAAGCAGTTCAATAGTTGCTTGGGGCCAGAAGTAGAAATGGAAACTGATGGCAAAGGGGCACAAGGGAACTTTTGGGCTTGATGAAAATGTATCTTTATCTTAGGGTTATGGCTACATGGGTATGTACATTTTGTCAAAACTCATTAAACTGCACAGTTAAAATGGATGCCTCAGGAAGGAGAGAATAGGTGCCCATGTCTGGTACAAATTGAGTAACCTGAGGCTGGAGAGAAGGGGGTTCTGAACACAGCTTAGATGCTGCCACTCAGACCTCTTCTTGTGAAGTCTAGAGAGATGAGGCTGAAGTACAACTGGGTGACATCGTACAAGACTGGTCTTTGTGATTCCTGTGTGAAAATGAGCCATAGGGCATTGGTGTTTATGGCTTTCTCTGCTTGGGAAGGCTGGAGGAGCACATTAGGATGGTCCAAAGTAAGGTAGACACGGCAGCTGAAGAGAAGAACCAAATGGTCATCTCCAGAGAGGAGGGAAGAACAGCCATCATGCTGTCACAGGTATGATAATGGTAGAAGCTGTGCAGATGTCTGAACCCAGACCTCAGAGCAGGCAAGGAAGTGAACAGCAGACCACAGACTCAACACAGGGCCTCCCAGATGGTTGGTGGGAATTTGAAGGGGACTGAGAGGTTAGGAGCAGAGCCTGAGAAATACTGATAGCAATGTTTATATTTTACAATATAGTTATTATATAGAATTATAGCCCCTAGGTGAGTGTGCTTTTGCCAACCCATGAGGGGGCAACAGAAGATTCCTTGAGAACAGGCAAACAAGACTGAAAGGAGGACTGTTTGCCTTTGTCTGAAAATTGCAAACTTTAAGCAGCTCAAAAACACTAGATGCTACTTTAAATAACTGATGTGCTAATTGAATTTTAGATCAACAAAACAGTTACTTAAGATTTATAGGGCCCTCAAAAGTGTGGGTCACACACTCAGATGGTCCAGTCCTTGGTAAGTTAAGTTCAGACATCGAGAGTACTCATTAGAAACGGTGGTGTCAATTGTCAGCGGACTTGTATTTTAGAGCTCTTTTGTTTCCTTTTTCCTTTTTCTAGCAGCCAATTTTGATATAAAATTACAAAAGTATCTAACTTAGAAAACTTGGAAATTAAAAGAAAAATTCATCTTTTACCACATATAGCTCGAGAAGCATTGCCACAGAACAGAGGTTGAGAAAATATAGCCCGCAGCCCAAATTCAGCCCATCTGTTTTCTACAGTCTATGAGCTAAGAATGGTTTTTACATTTTAAAATGGTTTTTAAAAATCAAAAAAGAATACTCCATGACATGTGAAAATTATACGAAATTCATATTTCAAGGTCCATAAATAAAATTTTATTGGGACACAGTGATGTTCATTTATTTACATATTGTGTATTCCTGCTTTCACACTACAATAGCAGGTTGAGCAGTTGCAACAAAGACCTTTGGGCCCACAAAGCCTAAAATATTTGCTATCGGCCCCGTACAGAGAAAGTTTGCCCAACCCTGCTCTAGAAATAGTTACAACTCGCAAGCCTGCATCCTGGTCATGCAGCTGTCTGAAAATCATCAAAACTAAAATCTTTCTACAAGAATTGTCCTTGTAGGCCCTGGGCTAATTCCGATAGGTCTGCCCCCAGGAGGGACCCCTCCCCCGCTTACTCACCGGAGTCTGCTGCTACTGTCCTGCTTGTTGGTTCCCCATGACTCCCAGCCCGTGACTTGGCTCGACATCCCCGCTTCCGTCCTAAGGGAAACCGCCTGCTGCCTTTGTTGTTCTGGGCATTCCCATTCACGTTTTCACCAGGCCTGACCCTGCCTGGCTTGTACATCTGATGGGATCCTTGCCCAACAGAGGATGACTGAAGGCGGGTGGAAGCGCCACTCAAAAGAGGTGGTAACGTCTGAGCAGAAGACAGGCTGCACAGAGATGGGTGGCACCTCGTGCCCGCACTCCTGGACTGTGATTGCTGAGTTCCTGGCTTTCCTTTAAATTCACACACAGCTTAAAATGACTCATTAGCATGCCCGGGAGAGTTGAACAGTTCAGGCTTCGCAAGAGTCCAGTGTTTCCCCAGGAAGGAATTTTCAGGGGAGGGAGTGGGACTGGGGGTAAGAGACTCCTCTACGTGAGCAGGAACGTTGCCCTGGGTACCTTGGCAGGAGCTGAGCTGGATAGACAGCCTCATTGCACGTAAGCCACACGAGGAGGAGTAGGTAGATGTCAGAGCTGGGCTTTGGATTTTGGGTACTAGCGCAACCCCTGGACCGGCAGGGAGGTGGCTGAGATGCGGTGGAAAGAATACCATGCTTGATGCCAGGATACAGCACTTACCAGCTGCGTCATCTGGGGTAATTCGAGTTGCCTCTTGGGTCTGTGTGAAGTATGTCGTTCATGGGACAATTGAGAGGATCACAGTAAATAGAGCAAGTGAAGACTTTTGTCAACTGCGAAGCCCAGTGCCAATGTGAAGGGTTATTACAAGGCAACTTGTGAGAATCCCACCTTTTAGTGCCCTATATTGAGCAGGGAGCAAATTTATGGTTAGGATTGGGCCAAACGTTTTTGGACTTTTATGAAAATCATTTTAGGTCATTCATCAAGTTAGATGCTCAGATTGAAAGGGATCTTAAAGTCCTTTGGATATCCCATCCCACCCCTTCTCCAGCTTCCTCTGGTACTTGGCTTCTTCTCTGCAACATCCTTACTAGATGGTTCGCCAGACCCTGCTTACATCCAATGGAGAGCTCACTACTTGCCACAGCAGTATTCCTCGGATGGGTCCCTCAGATCCAATCTGTTCTCTCATACTTGGCAGCTATTGTCTGCCTTGCTTTTAAAGAGTAAGCTCACTGGATAATCCACAGGGCAGGTGGTTGGCATCCTTAGCTTCTCCCAATATTTATGTTCCTCCTTGGAATAACTTACTATTTACGATCCTCTGAAGTTAAGTCTCAGGGAATCTTCCCTCCCTTCTGAGCTACTTTCTCCTGCAGCATCTCCTCTCCCACATTAAAAAATGTGTCTCCTTTCAGTGTCAAGCTGACGTCTCTTCCAGGACTATCATGAGGGCTAACTTGATGGTACCTGAGGATACTACTTACAACTGACCAGCTGCCCTGTCATCCAGAAGGGGGTGCAGTGTCAGTTCCCCGTGAGCTTCTGCTCTCTAGCCAGGCAAGAAATTAGAGTTTCTGCCTTTGCCGAGACAAACATCGAGAAAGCCAGAAGCTTTCTCAGGCCTGAAGTGTTTTTTCCTTCTGGTGTGAATTCTGCCACTTTATCAGTTGCTTTGGTAAGTTACATAATTGTTTTTAGGTATTTCAAATCATACTGTGACACTGCTCCTTTACCAAAATGCCTCTGAGAAAACTACCAAGAAAAGGCAGATAAAAAGAAAACTAGCATTTAAATGAGCATCTACGATACTTCAGGGCCTGTTCTTAGCCCTCAACTTACAGCATCTGATTTAATTCTCACAACAACTGTTTACTAGATGGGAAAACAGGGACTGCACACACACACATATACACAGTTTTTAGGAATACACATATATACAATAAAACCATATATTCAGGAAAGCAAGGGAATGAAGAATACAGGACTTAGGGTGATGGTTATTATATGTGAGAGAAGGGAGGGGAAGGAATTGATAGAAGGACAATGTAGTTAGATGAATGTTACTGTCAAGGTTCCAGTTCTGAGAGGTGGTTTCATGAATCCATACATCCTTTAAAATAGCTAATTAAATAGCGGTTGAAATAAAAGCGGGCTGTACAAAGATCAATGATCAAAATGTGTCATGAACCATTAGGATTAATTCAGTTTGTATTTACCTGTGGTCCCCTAAGAACAAAACAAGTCTCCAAAAGGCAGTTTCCCTGGCTTTGCATAATAGGGCTTACTTCTCCTGTGCATAAAATCTCATGAAGGCTACAGGCTCTCCTCCATCGTGTAGTCACACCAACTGGACTATGTGACCTCCCAGGTAAGTAGGGGCAGAGAAGGATAAAAGAAACACACTGGCTTTTTAATCTCAGCCTGCAAATAACACGTATGTTTGCTCACAGTTCATTGGCCAAAACTAGTCACACGGCCCCACACTAATTGCTAGAGAGACTGGGAAATGTACAGGAGGAAAGGAATATTTAGAGAGTACTATCTGTCTCTGCCACAATTCATTTTTTCCCACTTGTTAGAGTAAAGATGAACAGTTCTGGGTAAGATTCTATTTTTATCTATCCTTCCTGTGAGCTTTCATAGACAAGATAGCTCCCTGAAATGGTTTAGAGTCAGATGTGTCTGGGTTTGGGTCTTAGCTCTCCTCTAACTGACTTAGGTGAACTTGGGCAAGTCATGTTCCTTCTCTGAGGCTGTTTTCTTGTCTCTAAGTTGGGCATAATCATATAAATGTTGCAGGATTAGTGTAAGGGTGAAACTGGCCAAGGCTGTAAGGTGTCAACTAACATGGTGAAATCTGAGTAATTTACTAAATGGTAGTAATTACTATGAAAAGCTGCTATGAGGTCATTGTTTAAGTTATCCAATTCTCAGTGTAGCTTTAGGGATTGTCAAGGATATCTTCCTTTATTGTTGTTTCAAAATAAAGCCACAAAGCCCTCTCTGCGTTGCTATCTTGAACAGCTCCTGTTTGGAATGTGGAAGGCAACTATATGTGCCAGAAGCATCATACAAACAAACAGAATAGCTATCTCTTTCTCTGACCATAGGAATGCTTAGGATTGGTATCCTCAGAAAAGCAAGTCAACCTATTAGGTCAGGGTGTGTCTTCAGAAGACTCATGGTATCTCTTCAAAAATTCTTTGTATTAGTCAGGATAAACGAGGTTATGCTGCCATAACAAACATTTCCCAAATCTCAATAGCTTAACACCAGAGATTTATTTCTTGTTTATGAAAAGCGCACGTAAGAGCTAGAGACTTTCTAAGCCCCTTCCACTCCACATTAACAGTTCAGTAATCCATATGTCAGCAGCCTCCGCTGTGTTGTAGCTATACTATTCAGAAAACACAACCTTTTCAGCTGACATGGCAGGGGAAAAGGTGCTGGATATTATTGCACTGGCGATTTCTCTGGCCAGTAATTAACACTTACCACTTCTATACACAATGCATTGACCAGAACTAGTCAGATGGCCCTACCTAATTACAGGGTTGGTGGAAAAGTAGAATCCTCTCTTGTGTCTAGAAGAAAAAGAAAGATCTGTCACATTCTTGTTCTCTACGCAAACTCCACTATAAAATGACTGTCTTCCATGAACAAGGGCACAAGAAAGTTGTGTGTATATAGGGTGTACTACATAGTCCATATGCATCAAACTCCTTACTCTTTAAAATCCTTTGAGTGTTCTGCTTCCACGTCTTTGTTTATGTTGTTCCATTGGCCCCAGAAAACACTTCCCTTCCATTTCTACACTTTCAAATTCTACCCATTTTTCAAAGTTCCATCTTAATTGTCACCTCCTCATTCCTCATCTCCTCTTGTGTTTCATTTTTTCATCTATTCTCCTAGAGCATATTATGCTTCTCCTGAGATCCTCCGACCCATTTGTTTTCACTCTCTAATTTTTTGTTCAAACACTTGAATGAACCAAAACAGAGTACTGAAAAGGAACATGGGGAACTTGGAATTACAATCAAAACCTTAAGTCTGTAGATCAGGAAGTATAACTGTGTTCTTTACATGGGTAAGATTCTGCCTGCCTTTTAAAGTCACAATTTGGCTGGAAATTGAAAAAAGAATGAGCAGAGAAGCAAGTATAGCTTCCCTGAAGAAGCTCTTCCTTGACTTAAGATTGCATCACTTAGGTCAGTCAACTCATCTGGCTGATGTCTGCTCCATACCTAGGATGGGTGACAACTGGCAGCCAGCTACTACTAACCAGGTGAGCCAAATAGTGAGACCCAGCTCAGCATCAAGATAGCAGGTCCTGGCAATCACGAAATTTCCTTTGGAAAGTGCCATTGCTTTACCATCCAAACGAAACTTGGTTATTAATCATAGCAAGATCTGGCGTCCAACTAGTTTGCTAAAAATGGCAGTGTTCTTGGATTTCTTATACTTTTGGGGTCAGATGCAGAATACCTACTGGTGATCTCTCCATACTTTTCCTAGGGACAGACATTCTTCTTCAGCAGCATTTCTGATGAAGGTTTTCCCATAGATTTACACATGGGAAGTGAAGCCCTTCTTGTTCTATGGCCCGGTGGGATCTTTCCTTGTGAAGAGCAACAGCACACTGCACGAACCAAACCAAGTTTTCAAGACTAACACATGAAGGAATTGAACTTCTGTGACGTTCTGGGCACCGTGCCAATGTGTTCACGCATTTTTCTCGTACTTAATCTTTACAACAGCCCTGTAAGGTAAGGTAGCAATTACCAGCTCTATTTTAGAGAAGAGACGGAGGTTTGTAGAGCTGGTGCACCAAATCACACAGCTAGAAGGCACAGCAGCCAGATCGAGACATGAACTCGCTATCATAGTTCTTGTGATCATAGTGGACCATCCAATTCCTGACCTCAAGTTGTTCTGTATTATGCAAGTGGATCTGGTCAGGCTGGACTTCAGTAACTAGGTCACACTCTGGGCATCCTCCTCAGTTCTTCACTGAATAGCAGCGTGATGCCTGCCTCTTTGAGAAGATGACTTGGAGTCTGAGTGAAGAGCTTACGGTGTTCTCTATGACTGCAATAACAGCCTTCCTAGGTGCTGAGTGCCTCATGATGTAAGAGAATACACATGTATTATCTCAGTTAAACCGCACAAACACATTACACACAGGCAGAAGTTACACAGGAGGAAACTATGGCTCAGAGCAGGTTAAGGCGAACGTCCAAGGGCACACCGTTGTTTGGGGTGGTGCTCGGACTAGACCCATCTTCCTGTCGTCTAGGGTCCCCTCTTTGAGTAGCCACAGTCATAATAATAAAAGCCAGGACAGATGCTATAGACCAGCAGATTGATACTTGGAAGAGTCTGTGCAGAGAGTATCAGTTTCCCCTCTACCTCTTGGCTGTGAAATGGGAATAATAATTCTAACATGTCAGGCTGATTTGAAGATGAACCAGAGACAATGTCAATGAGAAAGCCCCTGGCTCAGCTCCTGGCACAGAGGAGATGCCTGCATTAACATGGGCTGAATATTAGCTGACTATTCCCAGATGATTTTTAGAAGGCTGGAAAGAGACTGCTTTGGGCTCTTCTCTATAAAGCCTAACTCATCGTCATATGGGCCTCCGGATAGGGGTAGGGGAGGAAAAAATGAGGGGAGGAAGGAAAAAAGGGAGTAGATTAGCCACTCAGGGATGCCCCTTGCTTCTCAGTTAGTCCTCTGGGTACGTTGGTTTGCAGGGCAACTGGGGAGGGCGAATAGAATTCATTCATGACCTTATGAGAGTTTTACCGTGGTCCTGAGAGGGGCGGGCTTTGCCAGAGCCCTGGGAAGCAGAACTGCTGGGCTTTCTGGGTAATGGCTGTATTTAAGCACTATCTGGCTTTTCACAGCCAGCTGACTGATAAAAAGGGTATTCACGGTGAACCCACCCCAGCAGCGGGTAGTTAATGGCACTTTCGGCTGAGCTCATTTCTGGCACGAAATGCAGAGGATCATAAACCAGAATTCTAACCTCAAGATGGATTCGATTTTCCAGATAGGGATGGTGGTTTCTAAGCCTTGAGCAACGTCGCAGGGTCCTGTTTCCAGGAGAAGTTCTGTTCCGTGTGGTGCTTCCCTGTTTGGAGGGCAGGCTCCTTCACATCAACACTTTGATCCTCCTGGCAGCTCTGTAAGGTAGATAAACTCCTCAGAGGTTATTGCCCTCTTTCCTCCAAAAAGAAACCGAGGCTCAGAGGGGGTAAAGGGTGTGCCAGACCTTGCACAGTTGGCCCTGACCCTTGACTAGGATTCCTTTCCCTTATGATTCTGTTTTCAGAGTAGGATTCCAGGAGGTTTTCTCACCTTTAATCAGTACTTTTGGTTCCAGTAATCTAAAATGAGGAAATTGAGGCTTTAGAAGAGATTATGTTCCCTGCCCCAAATCACACAGCTAGTAAATGGCAAAGCCAGGATTAAAATCTGACTTCTGACTTCTTAACTGCCTTGCCAGTGTTTCTCAAAAAGGGACTGATTTGTGGCTCATTCTTGGAGAGCCCATGGTTACACAGCTTTAAACATTTTGCATTTTTGTTTTGATGATGGTCTTGAAAATAATTTTACCCGTTATACATTAAAAACTACTTTAAACGATGTTAATGATCATTTGAAATGTAAGAATTTTTAAAAAATATACAAAATAAGACATTCATCGCTTCAGTTTGAGGCTCCTAGAGACCGCGTCCCATGCCTAAGAAGTCATTTTCTTAGGGTTCTATGAGGAGGTGGGGTTTTTTCTTTCCCATATGAAAGAGTTTATATATTATACAAGTTTCAGGAACTCTGAACTGTGAGTCCCAGCTTCCCTGTTGAGTCGTAGAAACATTTCAACATTCTCTCCTTGAAGTATGTGAGTGATTACCACAATCATTTTGAAGATTAGAAATCAGAAGAGAGGTTTATATTTGTACCCAAGGTCACATACCCAGGAACTAACAAATTCTAGCTCCAATCTCTGACACCAAATCCATCCAAGCTACCTCCTAGGAAAATGAAAAAATTCAGTTTTCTCGTCAAAGGATAATTAAAAGTCCCTAATTTCTCCCTAAAAGATCTAGAGGGGCACAGATTCAAAGTGGGAGGGATTGCAAATGAGGAATGTTAAAATCTTCCTGTGAGTCAGTAGGGTCCTCCTAGTAGGAGAATGAAAGGAGGTTTCTCCCACTAGCTTTAGCCATTCACCTGTCCCAGAGCAGGGCCATCTCCGTCTCCAGGCTTCTACATGGTGACGATTCCCAAATTCCACTGCGGTGTTTACAATTCTGCAGCCAAGCACTCGGCTTACTTCAGCTTTAAGCAAAGGATGGCAAATGTTTGCATCCACTTTCTTATCTGGACCGGTTCTCCCACGTCTCCTCCATGTGGTTTTCATATGGCTTTTATGAATGCCCGAAGTCTGTTCCAGCTTGTTCTAATGTTGCACTGTTTTAACTGCCATAACACAGTGGTATCAACAGATAAATCAACTAGATATGCTGAAAAAATTATGGGCAAGAATCCTGTTTTCACCCGGCCTAATTCATCCACGAGAAGAATCTGCCTTGGGAGTTGCAGGGAGAAGAGATATGTGGAGTTACAGACCAGAGAAATAAGCCAGTCCAACGATCCTATTATTCCTAAACTTCTGGACTGTTTTCACTTAAATCAATAGCAATTTTCTCTAGAGTTACCCATTCTCTGAACCTCGTGATTCCTCCGGTTAGAGTGTTTGCTGAGCTGCTTCTCATATTCAGCTGTCTCTTCTTTCTCTCAGTGATTTCATTTGCTTAATGGGACTTTCTGCTACGAATCATGGTAGTTCAGGATGTCGACTCATAAGACTTTTGTATCACTAAGGATGTCCTTGTCCAGACCTCAGATTCTCTCCTCTTACTTCCCGGAAGGAGAAAGTTTCTGAGCCATTGTTAGAGTACACAGCCCAGGAGGCTTCTCTCCCTGACCTCCACGTCCCAGCATCCAGAGCTTTCCTCTTTGCCTCACTCTCAGCATCTTATTTAGATTGTGATGCGGAGACTTGGGGAACATTAGCTTTTGGGAAGTAGGCTCTGTAATCCTTGGTCCCTGAAGTGACTTTCAATAGGAAATCTGAATTCCTGCTCCATGTAAAATGGGTCTCAGATGCTGAGAAATGAGTATTTGAGAATAATTTATGATTTGCTTTCCATAAATCAGTGCTATTTTGCCTACAAATCATTCTGAGAACTGTATATGGCTTTATAAAAATATGAGTCTGGGCAGAGAAGACTGATTGGGAATTGAGGGTTGTATGTTGATCCTTGGTCCTGTCACCAATTAGTTATGTGACTTTGGCAAGTTGCCCAAGTTTCTGACTTTCATAGGGGCTTGTAAAATTATTAAATTACATCCTTCAGCAATTAATTCATTAGTTCAACAAACATTTATTGCCTGCCAACTCCCCGCCAGTAACCATACCGGTCCTTTCCAACTCTTGCATGTTATGAGAACTCTGGTCCTGTGATTGTTACATTCTCATAGGATGTTGTTCTTAAAGGGACAACAATTATTTAACATTTGCTAGGAATCAGAAAGAGGATTTTCTTTGCCCTTTGTACTAGCTCTGCAAAGTGCTAGCTCCATTTTACAGATGAGGGACTGAGGCCCAGAGAAGTTGAACGGTATTTGCAAGGTTACATTTCTTCTAAGAGGTAGCACTGGGTTAGAACTCAGATTCCACTGGTCATTTCGCTGAGGCTCACTGACTCCCCAAGACAACTAAACTTTCACGTCCATTTTAGTATTTTCAAGTGTTCTAAGAAACTTGGGACACAGCTCTGTCTTCAGGTAAAAATGGAGATTGAGTTGCTCTCTCTGATTGATTTTGCTGCTTTCTCCTACCAGGGCAGATTCCTCCCCATACCTGAAAATGGAGCTGCATACAGTTCCGTGAATGGGCAAAAGGGAGTAGCTGGCGGGCGCCCTAGGGCATCGGCTCAGACCCTCCAAGACGATTTTACATCTGGGGAAGGGAGTGGCTGGGACGGCAGCCGAAGTTTGGGGTCTCTCACAATCTCCCCTCCGCCTTGTGAGAATCATTTCACAAGTCATAAGTCCCAAGGAAGTTAGTTTGGGGGCTGGGCTGTCACCCGAAGCACTGCACTTCCTAGAACTCTATCTGTGTTTATGTAGGAGATGTTGACAAGTTAATGGTTTTGAGTTCCAAAGAGAAGGCTTTAAAATGGTGGATTTCAGGGGCTTCCCTGGTGGCGCAGTGGTTGAGAGTCCGCCTGCCGATGCAGGGGACGCGGGTTCGTGCCCCGGTCCGGGAAGATCCCACATGCCGCGGAGCGGCTGGGCCCGTGGGCCATGGCCGCTGAGCCTGCGCGTCCGGAGCCTGTGCTCCGCGGCGCGAGAGGTCACGGCAGTGAGAGGCCCGCGTACCGCAAAAAAAAAAAAAAAAAAAAAAAATGGTGGATTTCAAATGACAAAA
>NC_041222.1:16866118-16930298 GCF_002837175.3 Physeter macrocephalus | reverse complement strand
AAAAAAAAAAAAAAAAAAAAAATGGTGGATTTCAGATGACAAAATATATATCAATCGGTTTAAATACAGGAATCAGAAATCACTCTAGGTATTTTAAGCAGAATAAGGTTTAATATAAACAATTGTGTGCTTACAAAATAGATTTAAGGGCTGAAGGAGCGGGTTCTAAGCTAGGTAATGCAAAGCTGATCCTCCAGAGGAGCTGGTATATCTGAGGGTGCCACTTGTGCCAGGTAGACCTGGAGTGGGAGCCACTGCCATAGCAGGAAACAGGAGAATGGCTGCCCAAAGCTTCAACCGAGGGACCAGGAAGTCAGATCAAGAAGCCAGCACTACCACCACTGTTTGTCAATACCCAGAACCCTGGAGAATAAAAACTGCAACCTATTGCAAGAAAATTGCAACTTTCCTAACAGTAGTGACAAGCAGAAGCTGAAGAAATGACCCCTACTCACTTCTTTCTTTCAAATCATATGAGTGCATCTCATTGGCTTTCCAACCTTTTTAAATATAAGAAGGGTGACATGAAGTTTGCAAGTATCTACTATGACGGGGGAAGGTAATTCTCGAAATAGATCCTTTTTCAGCACTACATAAAACTCCAAGTATAAAAGAACTTCCTCCAAATAAAAAGCAAAGCAAAGCAAAATGAAACCACTTAGACATTCAACGTTTACTCCTTTGAGAGTAGAAGTTATCCCAATAATGGAGTCACTCCTGTTCAGTATTTATGTTCTCTTTGTTCTATTCAGGAAGGGCCAAGCCATCTGTGCCCAACCCAGGGCGCAGTGCCTTTCCCTGCTTAAGCTCTACCTACATGGCATCTAATACCACTTCAACCCAGTAGGAAATTTTCTTATCAAAGAAAGCTGAGTCCAGTGGGAAAAGTGGTATCACTGTCACCTTCCTAGACCAACAGACGGCAAGTGTGGTTTCAGTTTCACTTATGACAGGCTCTGAGGACCAGCTCTGTCCCAGGCCCTGAAACACTGTCAAGTAGGAGAGAGACAGTGCATTACATAAATGCTATGATGGCTGTAAGCCAGAGAGAGTGAAGGCACATGGCTAAACCTAGAACTTGGGGTAGATCAGATGGGAGGAACCAAACCTCACAACTCCTCTCTGTGCAGTCAATCTGCTCTAGTTGCCCACAGTCTACACTTTGAGACAGGAGTAAATTTTTCCTGGTGGCAATGGTTCTGAAGATCAAGGTGCTCTGCTAATGCCTTGTGGCGGGCAGCTTCTGCAATGGCTCTCCATGATCCCCGCCTCCTGGTATTCATGCTAGTATAAAACCCTTCCCTAGACTTAGGGACTTACTTCTAACAGCTAGAATGTGGTAAACCTGATGGGATGCCACTGCTGAGATGAGGTTACAGTCCAAAATGTGAAATGTGCTGACACTGAGAAACCCTGGGCTGGAACTTGATCTTTCTTCCCTGGCTATGACCTTGGTTTCCCTGGTGGACCAGATTCCAGATCCTCCCTCTGACTTTTCTACCTTTAAGCCACTTCTGGTGAAGCATCTGTCCCAACCAACACATGCTACCCCACTCCCAGCCCCAAGCACGTGTATCGTCCCCACTCAGCCTGGCCCCAGGAGAACATCTTCTCCAATCAGCGTTCTCAAACAGCACCCATTACTGATGGAAGCACATTCAGTCTCCTCTCTCTGCTTCTCCCAAACATCATCTCTCCGGGAACCTGAGAAGCACAGGTGGTGGAGGGCTCAGCCCCATGAGTCAGTCCACCAAGAGTCAGTCCCTTTAGTGAAGGTCTGTTTTCAGTTAGCCCTCCACACGGCGGCCTCAATTCAGACCCACTGAGAACTGTGCTGATACTTTCGGGCAAGGACAAATGAATTTTCCAGGAGAACACAATGTAGCCAAGGCTCTCTGGAGAAACCAGAAAGACAAATATTGAAATGCAAAAGAAAAAAAAAGAAACATACAAAAACATTCAAAACAACCCTTTCTGTTTGTTAAAAGCAGAAAGCTCATTGCTAACTTTGCCATTCCCTTTTATTTCTTCTGAAAGCATCAACTCGGAGAAGAATGACTTCTGCCAACACCCACTCCAGTTGGTGGACTGAGACAATGGGTCTCTAGTGAGTCACCTGAGGGCAGGAAGGGACTTAACGAACCCAAACGGAAGATGCTGAAAGAAGGCTCTCCTTCTTGTTACTGGGATCTATGTTTTGTTATGAGACATCTTCCCAAAGTTTTTGTTTTGCTTTTTAAAATTTACTTTTGGCTGCGTTGGGTCTTCGTTGCTTCGTGTGGGCTTTCTCTAGTTGCGGGGAGCAGGGGCTACTCTTAGTTGTGGTGTGCGGGCTTCTCATTGCAGTGGCTTCTGTTGTGGAGCTTGGGCTCTAGGTGCGCGGGCTTCAGCAGTTGCGGCACGCGGGCTTCAGTAGTTGTGGCTCGCGGGATCTAGAGCACAGGCTCGGTAGTTGTGGCGCACAGGCTTAGTTGCTCCGCAGCACGTGGGATCTTCCCGGACCAGGGCTCGAACCCATGTCCCCTGCATTGGCAGGCGGGTTCTTAACCATTGCGCCACCAGGGAAGTCCCTTCCCAAAGGTTTTTAATGAGCTGCTGTCTTGTTTTTATTTTCCCTTCTTGAGAGGGAGACAAGCACTGTGTACCAGGGGAAGGTCGAATCTACACTCTGTGGCCATCTCATAGTTCTCTTCCACATCTGAGGTCTGCTCCTCCCCACTGGCACCTTACCTGTCAAGCTCAGGGCCCAAGAAGTAGACCATAGAGAATGTTCCACTCAATGGCAAGCTCTGCACTGAAGCAGAAGCTCAGTCCCTGAGTCCATGCTCCTTTCCCCACCCAGGGATGGCAGAGAAGATACTGGAAGGTTCTTGTCACCTTTGGTTCATTCATTCTTTCATTTAATAAGCATGGCAAGTCTAACATATTGCAGGCTCCGTGCTAGATGGTGGAGGTTCAGAGGTGTCTCAGACACAGTTTCTAACCTCAGAAAGTTTACGGTTTGGGGGATGCACTGGGGGTATGGACGAGGAGGGGTAGACCAGGAGCAGTGACAATAAAGGGGACAGAGTAGGGAGATCAGGGATGGCCTTCTGGAGCAGGTGACACACGAATGGAGACACTAGATTTATTTCCCTTCCTTGCCTGTTCTTCTTGAGCACTTGAAAAAGTTATGGCATGATTGCATTCTGACAACTTCTATTTAAAATACACATACATTCTCTGGGCTTCCCTGGTGGCGCGGTGGTTGCGCGTCCGCCTGCCGATGCAGGGGAACCGGGTTCGCGCCCCGGTCTGGGAGGATCCCACGTGCCGCGGAGCGGCTGGGCCCGTGAGCCATGGCCGCTGGGCCTGCGCGTCCGGAGCCTGTGCCCCGCAACGGGAGAGGCCACAATAAAATAAAATAAAATAAAATAAAATACACATACATTCTCGAATATACTCTTTCCTTAAAGACAATTTTTTAAGAGCAGTTTTAGATTTACAACAAAATTGAGAAGAGGGGACAGAGATTCTCAGATATACTATTAAACCAAGTTGTCTCCATTCTGGGAATTTACAGCATAGAATAAACACTAATACATAATGGCATGAATATACAGATGTTTTTTGCAGCACTGCTTAAACTGACAAAATAACTGGAAAATAAGAGAATTACTGAGTAACTAATCATACATGCATCTCATGGGATATTTTGCAGCTATTTAAAGAGAAGAATAAAGAATAAAAAGAAGAATAAAGAATGAATGCAGCTCTACAAAACGACTTGGAGGGTTAGTCTATGAGTCACTGTTGAATGTAAAAAGCGAGATAAGCAAAAGTGTGTGCAATCTGCTGCCTTTTTGGTAAAAAATGATAAAAATCTCACGTATGGTATATATGGATATCTAGAGAATTATATGTCTGCAGAGAAATCTTTGGGAGAATGCATATTAGGTTGTGCTGGGTTTTTCTGTTTGTCTCACGAATCCATTCCCTACCTTCCCCAACCAGCTCTGTGCCCTGGACCCTGACCTTCATGGGCTGTATCTATGGACCAGTGTACCCTTTGGCTTCTGGTTGGTTTGGTATGGGAAGTACCAGCAAAAGATGAGAAAGAGGGAGGAATGTGAGGTCAGGGTATATTCCCCTGGCTTCGTTTCTGCCAGTGGTGGTGGCTGCAGGTAGGTGCCACCCCGTTATTGAAGACCATCGTGCCTGGCGGGGGGCCTCCGGACGACCATTCTCTTTGTTTTATAATCTTTATTTTTGGCCCTTCAAGCCTAGAGGCCTATCTGCTCGTGCTTCACCAACTTTTGCTACTTTTTCTTGACCCAGCTCACACCTTTAAAATTGTCCCTTTAATAAAATCTCCTTGAATAGTCTGTATGAGTGTGTCGTCTGTTCCCTGCAAGGGCCCTGACTCATCTTGTTAACATGGGGTATCTGGGGGAAGGGATTGTAGACATGAGAGACAGTGATGGAGGGGAGAGGAGAGAGAGATGGGGAAGTCACGCCAGAAAGAAAAAGAGAAAAAACACACTTACGGAGTCCAGTAGTTTATGTAAATCATGGGGACATATAGAATGAAGTTAAATAATAAAAAAGGAGAGGATTTAAAAAGCACTCCCCTGTCCCTACCCCTTCTCTCCAGCAGTGGCGCTATAAGGAGGCTTTCTCTCGCTCACTCCTTTTTGCCCCGCCTTTCCCTAAGCCCAGAATAGGAAGCTCAATGGGCTCCACTTCGTTGCTCTCACCCCAGCTGAATGGCATGAAAGGGGCAAGGTCAATGTGAGTACACACAGGACAGGGAAGGAAGACACAGCCCTGGACATGGGGAACCTCCTCGGATGCTCCAGCCACAGCAGGGTTTTCTCCTTTATTTTACACACTCAGCGCTTTTCTCCCTCCAGGCTTTATTCCTGCTGGTCATTCTGCTTGGTCCTTCAAAAGTCCTGTTCATTATCTTTCCTCCCCCCAAAAGTTTCCCCAGAGCTCCCCCTCCCTACTTTTCAGATGTTAATCACTTTTCCCATCTCTTCCCTTTTCCGTATATCTGTTATCCTTTTTTTCAACGGTAGGCCAATTTTTGGTCTGTTTTAGGCACTAAAATGGGAGCTCCTTAAAGGCAGGCACTGGGTGCAATACTCATGCATAACTCTGGCACCTAGCCCAGGGCCAGGCACTCAGAAAGTATTCACTGATTGTGCGTTGAATCGAATTGATCTGTAGAGATTTCTCAAGGGACTAGATCTCTAAGCTGAACCAGGCCACTTTGTTACCTTATGTATGACGACTTATAGAGAGGAGAGGTAATTTGCTTGAAGTCTCGCAGCCAGCATTAGCAGAGCTGGTCTGGAGCCCCTAGTCCTGCGCCTGTTTTGAGGACACACGTGGCCTCTCGTGGTCGGAACCCTCCCCCTGCCTTCCCGCTCACGCCCTCAGCCTCAGGGGTCCCAGCTGGAGAGGTGAATGGCTACAAGTGGTTCTTTCTCTTGCCACGCTGCACTACCTGGCTTCTCATTTGGCTCAGACTTGCTCCTCTGAGCCTGACAATCTCCACTCCAGGATGGTTGCCTGTTACCAATCCCGCAGGGAGAGGCAGTGGAGGTGCCTGTCTCCTGGGCCATGACATGTTATCCTTTCCAGAAATCTAGAGTGAAGCATGTGAGGTTGACACTCCTGTTTTATTTCAGGAGGGAGAGGGGCAATTCACCCTGCATGAATAACCAGAAAAGAAATGCTCAGGCTTCAGAAAATTTATATTCCTTCTAACCCAAGGCTTGTTGCAAATATCTCCCTAAAGAAATGATGGTCCTGGTGATTTACGGCCCAAAACTGACTGCCATCCAAAAGGATTATTAGACACTCTGGGCCTAAAAAGTAAGTTCGTGTCATACATACATATACACAGATACACATTCTTCCTCTCTCTCTCTCTCTCTCTCTCTCTCTCTCTCTCTGTCTCTTTCTCTCTTTCTCCCAATAAAACCTAGACACAACCTCCCTTATTAGGCTGCAGACTTGCCAGGGTCCATGATACCACTGTGGCATTAGAATTCATCTCACTGTCACTTAAAAAGACTATCATTATGGGTGTCCTGATCCCCTGAACAAGAGTCATTCTGGGCTGTACTTTGAAAACCATGAAGAACTGTACAAATATGAGCTCTTAAGGTTAAGATCATTATCTAGGTAATTCATAAGGGAAATTCTCTTGTCTCAATTGAATAATTTAAGGAAAAACATTTTGACTTGAATCGCCCGGATGATTACTTGAGTTCTCCAACAACCATTGTTTGTACTGACACAGCTTTTGAAATTTGGAAAGGAATTCTGTCACAAACGTAAAGTTGGAAACTTCTTTTTCCTGGATGTGAGTCTTTGCAGTATCTTTTAATAATCTTTCAGACTCTTCAGACTGGCTTTCCTCTGACCAGAGTTCTCAGGTTGGTTAGAAGTAAAACCCAGCGCTTGTTAACCAACCCTGTTCCTCTTGACCTGAGGGAGAAATGAGCACAGGGCACACAATTCCTTTAAACACATAGGGTGGTGCACACCTTTATTTACTAGCTAGAAAAGAGAGTTATCTGCTGGGCAGTGTGACAAAATTGCTTTGTGATTTCTGGTTCTCCAAAGAGGAAGAGGGAACACAATTCCTCCCCAAGAACTCTTTGGTTTGGCAGTTGGGATTGTTTGAGTTGTGATAAAGGCTAATATTTATCCAACCAGCTTCCCAAATCTGACCTGCTACTTGGAATCTGCTCAGTAGTGACCAATTGGTTATCTCAGAGCCCTGTTTGTTATCACAGCCAAGAACCCAGGCTGGTATGAAATACCAGTATATCATCCCTCCAGGACTGGATTGTTGAGTCATGTGGCAAGGCCTGAAGGGAGGTTTCCAGTTTAATTCATTCTAGTTCGTAGAACGATAATTTACAAAACAATGAAATCTAGGAGTTGACTGTGGGTTTAGAAACCAGGTAATGGTCCCAAAATATAACAGATGAAGAATAAGATGCCCGGAGAGGATTAATGACTTACTTGGGTCACGTGGCTGGTTAGTTGCAAAGTCAAGCTAGAGTTGTCTTGGCTAGTGTTAACGTTAATAAGAACTGTGTGCCAGGCACTGGGCACTTTGCATTGCAAGTAATAGAAGATCCACCTTCAAGTGGCTTCGTTTATAAAGGAGACACATTTACATACGGTCCCAGTAGGGCTGGCTTCAAGGTTTGATTCAGTGGCTCAAATGAGTAATTAGAGTGGAACTTGGGTTCTCTCTCCTCTTTCTGATCCCTCCTTCCTTAGTATTGGCTCTCTTCCAGGAAGACCTTTTCCCTTATGCTTGCAGAATCACTGACAGCAACTTGTGGGGCTATAGACTCCAGGGTTCAAATTCAGTAGATAGTAGAATGTGTGCTTTGCATGTAGCTCCATGATAAGTCTCCACTGGTCCCACTGGCCTGATTTGTTTTTTGTGCCCATTGCTGAACCAGTCACTGTGACCAGAGGGATGGGATTTGTTGATTTATTTAAGTCATTCGGGCACCCTCCTGGGAATGGATTCAGAGCCAAATCCACCTACATCCACACAGCTTACTGTCCATTTTAACCTGACAACTATTTGGCTGTCTTCACTAATGTGACTACTGTTCCACTGTCTTCATCAATGTAGTGATGAAGATAAAAGTTGCAGTTTATTGTTCATTTCAGGAAATTCCTGCCTAGTCTGTATAAACAAACAAGCAAAACAAACACAATTTAAATAAACATCAAACTTTGAATTTTCAATACATAGCATCAAATGACTGTCAATTCTCTAAGACTCTTAGAAGAAACTCTGCCTCAAAATACTTGATTGTCTACCAATCCCAAACTCTTATATCATGATCCTTATCTAATCCTAATCAAGCCTCCCCCGCATTGAAAGCCTATCTTAAACCAGACTTCAGAATCTTATAAACATCCCAACTTTGCCCCTGTGATGTTAGTAAGACTCTCTCATGGTGGTATTCTCCCTTACCTTGATAAGAATATACTCAGCTTTGTCTTATCCTCTGTTTATTTTGGTGATATTTCCAGGGAGTCAGCATTCAGGATTAATTCCACTCAAAACACGTTACTAGGGAATTCAGGGTAGAGTTAAGAAGAGAGAAGAGGGATGGATGATGGGGACAACCAACAAATGTTTACACATGCTCCATGAGTGGGGCTACAGCCTTTACATCTTACATAGGTAAATGACTGAGGAAATGGAGTGGAGAGATCAGGCATTTGGCATCGCTCATTTGGCATTTATTTTAGGGAAGGAAATGAATGAGAAGCCAGATGAGCAACAGGGTGATAGATGACAACATAGACTCAGCTGGGAAGATATGAATGCATGGTCTTCCTTACAGTGTGTCCCCACTGCCCCTCAAGAGCCCAAGGGATTTAAGACAATGTCTTTAACATTAGGAAGAGTCTGGGTTTATTTTGAGGCAGCAGGAAGAACACTGAGCTTGAAGTCAGAGACCCTGGGTTCCAGCTCTGGTCTCCTTCACTTACTAGTTGTATGGTCGTAGGCAGTCATGGCACACTCCCTCTCTGAACCTAAGTGTCCTTCTTTGTAGAGTGAGAAAGGTAAAACTCATCCTATTTTATTTTGGAGATGGAAAGTAGATAATAAACATGAAAGGAAAAATTTAAATGCAGAAATATCATATAGATGTTCTTACTCATTATTAATTTTGCTAGCCATCAACAAATTCTTACTCAGTTGCTACTGTAACCAATTTGGCTAAACTCTGGCAGGATTTAGAGTTTAGGCCACTAGGACAGAGACTATCTAATTGCACCAAACCAGGTCCACAACCTTGGCGCTGCACAATTTCCCCATTTGTAAGGAACCGAATTTCTCCTGCTTTAATTCCCAGGTTGGTCAGTGGAAAGAGCACAGTACTTAGAGTCAGAGAAACAGGGTCTGAGATCTGATATGACATTTCCTGGATATCTAGTTTTGGACAAGTTACTTAGCCTGTTGAAGCCTTAACTTGTTTATATGTAAAATGTCTAAAAAGCAGCCAGTTCATATGCTGTTGCAAGGATTGTATATGAGTAGACTTTCAATACAGGTGGTCCAATTTGAATCTGATAGTTAAGTCATGTTCTGTGTGATGTTTTTGTGACAAAATTACACTTTTGTGTTTGGACATCTTAGTCCACCAGTGACCCCAGAGAAAGGAAACACATAAGGGAGTGCCTCTGTGTCACCGTGAAGCTAATTGATCACAGCAATGAGAATTTTTGTAATCCTAAGGATGAAACATCCAGTGACTATTTCAGGGATAATTACTATGTCTTATAATTGCAGGTATTCCTGGACAGGACATTTCCTGGTACTCTGGAATTCTCACAAAGTGGCAGAGGTTGGTATAGTTGCATTTCATGAGATAGTTTTACATAGCAAAGCATTTCACAATGGTATGTGTTTCTCCCTCCCACACAAAGAACCCTGGTGAAATGTCCCTTCCCTTCATGGTAGACCTTATTTTCCCTCAACAGACTGCTCAAGGATGCACATGAATTGTCTTGAATGTTGGCAGCAGTGTGGTTCTCTCTGTACAGTTAGCAGAAAGCATGGCTCTGTCTGGATGGCTAATGATTTGTGTGGGTGATTTAATTAACGTGATAGTGTAGATTTTGTGGTAGAACAAAATGAAAATTGTATTCAGTATAAAAATTTAAGAATCATAGAGAAGAAATTCATTTTACAAAGGGCTCTGTGTTCTTCCCTTTAAGTGGAAAGAGAGAGGACCAGGAACATGGAGCCTTGGGGTTCTCTAGTGATCCTGGATCTGCTCAGCATATCTTGTGCATGGTGAAAGAAATTCGGGTGGTCACTGATGGTCAAGTGTCAAGATGGGATAGCCCAATGGTCAACATAATGATGAAGGGGTTAAAACAGCATGGCATTGAGATACACAGGTTGGGAATGAAGGGAAAAAATGAGAGAGATGGAGAAAAGGAAATCATGTCTAAAGAAGATTTTGCATTTTTGTTGTTGTATTCTTCCAAATCTTAGCATTGATTCCTTTGAGAAAACCTAGAGTGCAGATCTGCATTAATTCTTAAGGCTTTTGGAGTTTAAAGCTGTTACTGAATACAATTCCACGTAGAAATTGGTCCATGTAAGGATACAACCCATGGGAGGGTTATGATTATGAATTCTTAAGGGAGATCCTCCCCTCTACTTTCTACCAGAATATGAGATGTGCAGTTTTCTTTGCAGTCCTCTTTGAAGCCAAGCTGATGGAATGGAAACCAAGTGGATGTCTAGCTCACCATTACAATGAGGGTGTAGACATCTGGAAGCCAAACTTCATGGATTTCTATTAGACTCCTTAGAACCCTAGGCTTATCTTCTTTCATTCACTTACCATGAGGCAGCAAAATGATGCTCATATTCATCAGGCTTGGCAAATGCCTTTGAAGTGAAAGCTGGTTCCAGGGCTCTACCAGTCTTTCTGAGTTTCCACCTTTATTCAATCCCTCATATGAATATTCCTTTGTTTCTTAACAGCTCATTTACTGGATGTCCTAGCCAGAGCAATTAGGCAAAATTGAAAGGAAAGAAAGAAAGAAAGAAAGAGAAAGAAAGAAAGAAAGAAAGAAAGAAAGAAAGAAAGAAAGAAAGAAAGAAAGAAAGAAAGAAAGAAAGAAAGAAAGAAAGAAAGAAAGAAAGAAAGAAAGAAAGAAAGAAAGAAAGAAAGAAAGAAAGAAAGAAAGAAAGAAAGAAAGAAAGAAAGAAAGAAAGAAAGAAAGAAAGAAAGAAAGAAAGAAAGAAAGAAAGAAAGAAAGAAAGAAAGAAAGAAAGAAAGAAAGAAAGAAAGAGAGAGAGAAAGAAAGAAAGAAAGAAAGGAAGAAAGGAAGAAAGAAAGGAAGGAAGGAAGGAAGAAAGAAAGAAAAGAAAAGAACAAAAGGCATTCACATTGAAAAGGAAGAAGTAAAATCATCTCTGTTCTAAACAACAGAAGAAAAATAGACTGAAAAAGAAAATGAACAGAAGCTCTGGGATGATAACAAAGACCTAATTGGAGTCTTGTAAGAAGTGTCAACACAGAATCCTACACTCTGCCAAAATATCCATCAATCAACATGTTGCAATTGACACTTATAGAACAATACACATTCCTTTCAAGGGCCCACAGAACAAATGCAATATATATCCTAAGACATAATACAAACCTTAAAAAATTTAAAAGAACAGAAATCATATAGAATACGTGCTTTTACTACAATGGACTCAAAGCAGAAATCAATGACAGGAAGATTAGAGGAAAATCTCCAAATACTTTGAAACTAAACTACACACTTCTAAATAATCCATGGGTCCAAGAAGAACTCTCAACAGATATCTTAAAAATTACATTGAACTGAATGCAAATGGAAATGCAACATATCAAAATTTGTGGGACACAGCTAAAATAGTACTGAAATGAAAATTTATAACACTGATGTACAAATTAGAAAAGAAGAAGAGGCTCAAATCAATAATCTAAGCTTCCATCTCAAAGACCTAGGGGAAAAAAAGCAAAATAACTCCAAAGCAAGAAGAAAGAAGTAGATAACAAAGACAATGGCAGAAATCAAAGAAATTGAAAACAGAAAAATGATAGAGAAAATCAATGAAACAAAGAGCTGGTTCTTTGGAAAGATCAATAAAATTGACAAAATTCTAGCAAAACTGGCAGAGGGAGAGAGAGAGAAAGAGAGAGAAAGGAGAATATTCAAATGATCAATATCAGGAATGAAACAGGGGGTAACATTACAGACCTTGCAAATAACCAATGAACAATAAGGAAATACTACAAACTATACACATACATAGGACAACATGGACGAAATGGACCAATTCCTTCAAAAATACAAAGCACCACAACTCACTCAATAGGAAATAAATAATTTTAGTAGCTTTACAACTATTAAGGAAATTTAATTTGTAATTTAGAAACTAAAAAAAAAAAAAAAAAAAAAAAAAAATCTCCAGGCCCAAATGGTTTCACTGGAGAATTTTACCAAACATTTAAAGAATTAACACCAGTTGTACACAACGTCTTCCAGAAAATAGAAGAGGAAGAAATACTTCTCAATTCATTTTATAACATATGCATAGTGCTGGAATTAGCCAGCACAGTAAAGAAAAAAAAGGAAATAAAGGGTGTACACATAGGATACGCAGAGATACTGATCTCTCTTGCTGGTGAGAGTATAAAATGGTACAGACACACTGACAAACATTTTGGCAATTTTAGAAAATCTAATATGCCAATACTATGTATCTCAGCACTCCTGGGCACTTTTCTCAGGCAAATGAAGACTTATGTTCACCCAAAAACCTGTAGACAAATGTTCATAGCGGCTTTATTCATAACGGCTCCAAACTGGGAATAACCCAATTGTCCTTCGACAGGTGAGCGGTTAAACAAGCTATGGTACAACTATACCATGGACTACTACCCAGCAATCAAAAGGAACAAACTACCTCTACATGCAACAATGTGGATGAATCCCCCAGAGTATCATACTGAGTGAAAAAGCCAATTCCAAAGGTTATATACTGTTTGATTCCATTTATCTAACATTCTTGAGATGACAAAATTATAGAACTGGAGAATAGATTAGCGGTTGGCAGGGATGATAAAAGGGGTAGGGGCAAGAAGGAGGTAAGTGTGGCTATAAAGGGGCCACATGAGGGATCCTTGTGGTGGTGGAAATGTTCTGTGTCTTGATTCTATCAAGGTCAATATCCTAGTTGTGATACCGTACTATAGTTTTTCAAGATGTTACCATTGAGGGAAATAGAGTAAAAAGTGCATTAGGGATCTCCCTGTATTATTTCATATGAATCTACAATCCTTTGAAAAGAAAAAAAAGTTTTTAAAAAAATTAGATCAATTAGGATACCCAACTTCATGTGACAAAAGGACTTGCCAGCTGCTGCTTGACAACAAGTACAGGGACTGATCTGACAGTGCCAACAGATGTCATTTGTGCAGCCTGTTTGGTAATTATATATACTTCATGGATTCCATCGTAATTACAGTGGGACTCACACTATATTTCCCATGCCAGAAATCACCATATTCCCTGAGTAATTACTCAGGGTCAAACACCTTTGGCAGTGAAGGGTTTGCAATTGATGGCTGGCAAACTGTCAAGAAATCAAAAACTCAGCTTAATTTGGAGGCAGGGTTGGGCCGTGGTCCACACTCCTTATATGTCAACTAAAATAGTTGGGGGAAGCGCAAAGAGTGTTCTAACAATAAGTGTGTAGTTTGTTTTCAAGAATGATAGATCCCAGAGAGTGCTTAATTTCCCTATTTATGGCAAAAAAAAAATAGCTCAAGGAGGATATGATGATAACTCATTTGCATATGGTCATTGTCCATCTTCACTTGTCTCCCAAAGCGGAACTTCGGCAGGAATCCCTAGCACAGAGTTCTCCAGAAGAGAGGCACTCCTTGGTTGACTGCCTGCTGGGTTCAGGGTATGTCACGGACTTCATTCCACTGAAGCCTCACGGCGCTATTATGACATCCATTTTCCAGAAGGAAAATCTAAGGCTCCAGGAAAGTAAAGCGACTTCCCTGAGGTTGCAAGTGGAGTTAATGAGAGCTGAAATTTGATCCTAAGTCGCTCTCACCACAAAATTCTATTGGTCATTTTTTTGCCCCGTGGTAGCAGGTGTTGCTCCAACTTCTCTAAGACATTGGTCTCAGAGCTGAGAATAACAGCAGGTCTAGAAAGGAAGCGCCTTGTATTGTGAAAAGGGCACTGGATTTTGAGATCTAAATTTCAGATTCTTGTACTGCCTTCAGCTCTGAGGCTTTTACATAAAGCCCTTCACTTCTGTGAGCCTCAGTTTCTTCGTTTGGGAAATACTTATTGCAACCATTAAATTAGGTAACAAATGAAAAGTATAGCATAGGGCTTGGCCCCTAGTTTAATACATGATGGACATTGCAGTTGCTGTTAGGAATTCCTTGAGCTTAGGACGGGGCAGGGCAGACACTCTGGCTCTAGCTAATCATTAACCCCTAGCTTGCAACAGGTACCTCTAGGCCACCTGCTTTTCAGGGATCTGTTCCAGGAACACAGAGGGTAGCAGCCTCCGCATTTCCTCTTTGGAGGTGGCAGCCTCAGGGCCTAACGTAGCTCTCTTAGTTTCTGCCAATCCGTGTGATCCAAAGGGAACCTCACTGACCTAAACGTTATCTTCTCCAGAAGCCTTCCAGAGCTGGGATCCCTCAGCTGTTTTACTCCGCTCTCTCTCAAGCCAAGCTCCCATGGCATTCATTGTGTGTCTGCCCCCCTATAAGGATGCCAAGGCCCTGAAAGCTGTTGTTGGCTTCAGTGTTGTGGTTTTAGGCCAAGCACAGGGCCTAGAAAAGCGAAGGCAGGAAATGCATGTTTTAAAAGAAACTGACAAATGACAAGCACACGTATGATCTTCCGGAGGCTGTGCTGGCTGTGGACCGGTACTGGTCTGTGGCCTGTTAGGAACCGGGCCGCACAGCAGGAGGTGAGGGGCAGGCAAGCAAGTGAAGCTTCACCTGCCACTCCCCATCGCTCCCCATCGCTCGCATTACCACCCGAACCACCCCTCGACCCCAGTCCATGGAAAAACTGTCTTCCATGAAACCAGTCCCTGCTGCCAGAAAGGTTGGGGCCACTGCTTTAGAGGGATTAATGTCGGTACTCACTGCCCTGGTGGTGTTTGATGTCAGAGGGAGAATGGGGATGCGGGCCGGCCCCAACTGCAGGCATTTTGCGTTGGGCAAACAGGAACCTTTCCAGCAGAGCCGATGTTATCTTATCACACCTGCTAATTTTCATATTTGGCATTGAGTATGTATAAAGAACTTTTCACATGAGACTCAAAGTGCTCTGACACCTGGGCTCACCTCTGTGACATTCTCTTGTGTTGTCAGCATCTAGTTTTTATTTCCTTCCTAGAAGCAGAATCACAGCCTGCTTCTCAGCTTGAGCTCCTAGTCTGTTGGCAGGACCAACAGCAGTGGCAGAGGAGGTCTTCGCCCAGTTACTTCCACAATTTTCTGATGTCTTGGTAGAAGACAGAGGCCATGCTGGTTGCGGTTGCTGGCGGGGAGGGTGGATCTGGGAGAGTCCGGTATGGGAGAGGCATCCTTTACCTCTTCCTCTTTCCTCTCTTCCCCGCTGAGGAGACACTGTGGTTTTGAACCCCAGCTTGGTCACTCTCCAGTTATTGACTTTGTGCAGAAAAGTCTGACTGTGAGTTTCTGAAGCCTTAAAATGGGGATAATAACAGTCATCCTTATAGGGCTGGGGAGAGGGTTTATCTATCAGCTCTGCAGTGACTATTGACACTGCTACGTGCCTGCTATGTGCCAGGCACTGCTGTAAGTGATGGGAATACTTCAGGGAACACATTAAACAAAAATGTCTGCCCTCATGGTTCTTACATTCTAGAAGGGGGAGACAGGCAGGGGACAACACAATAAGTAAATTATATAGTATATTCGAAAGTGATAAGTGATGCTGGAGAAAATTACGGCAGCGGGGATATGAATACGGGGAAGAGGGGGTATGCAGTATTAAATAAAGTGGTCAGTGAGGCACGGGGCTCACTGAGATGACATTGCAGCACAGACTTGAAGTTGGTAAGGAGGTGAGCCATTCAGATACCTGCTGGAGAGCGTTCCAGGTAGAGGGAAGAGCAAGTGCAGAAGCCTTGGGACTGGAGTGTCCCTGAGTGTTTGTGGAACTGCAAGGAGGCTTTTACAACTGCATATGAACGTACAATTACCTAACCCCCCAAATTTTAAAGATATTTTTAAAGTTCAATTTAAAAACTCAGATCAATTAGGATACCCAAGTTCATGCAATAAAAGGTCCAGAGGCAAGGTAGTAAAGGGAGAGACGTGAGACACGAGGTCCAGGAGGTATGGGGCAGAATGCATAAGACCTGCAAGTCATTTGAGCATTTTGTTCGGAAGAGAGAACTGATCTGACCTGAGATTTAAGAAGACTCCTCTGATTGCTGCAGTGAAGGAGGCTGACAAGTGAAGTAGCAAGGAGGCCACTTAGCCAGTGAGGGTTGGAAATGATCTGTGTAGAGTATATGGTAGTGTTGAGAATGGAGCCTGGCAGGTGATGCAGCATCAGTAAATGTTAGTGTGACTATTCTACGGTTAATAAGAGACCACGTTACTGTTCTATTGTTAATAAGAGACCACTACCTCGTGTACCTGGTCTCCATCCAGGTGATGAATACACTCAACCACTGGTTCACCTTGGCCATGGAAACCTGATGTACTCTTTAGAAGCACAGTCTCCTTTGCCAGTGGGGCAAAGTAATAAAATAAATCCATGATTTCTGTAGTTAGACAAGTCTATACTAGAATCCTGGCTCTAAAACTTTCTCTATGACCTTGGGAAAATTCTTTCACAACTTCTTGAGCTACAGTCTCCTCTCTGGCAAACTGAATAATAACAGTCCCCTCCATATAGGGTTATTGTGAGCACTTATTATAATGACACATATAAAGTGTCTGGCAATAGTACGCACTCAAAATGCTAGCTCTATTCGCCATCCCTCATGCTCATTCATGCTGAACTTACTTAGAGTCTATATTTCTCTAAGTGGTGCTTATTTCTTTTAAGTATTTTCTGATTCAGAGTCCTTCTGAAATAAAAAGTCTTTAATGTTTACTAAACTTTCATGTTCGATAAAATAGTCTCTCTAATTTTAAAAGGACGAATGTTGGAGGTGTATACTAATCACTCCTGGCCAAATGCCTGTGGGAAGCTTGTTTGTTCAGATTATAAGCCTGACCCAGCACCTAACTGAGCTCTGGGCACATATTAGGTGCTCAATAACTGTTGAATGAATGTGTCAGGCTATAATCAAGGACCCACTACTCACGTAACTGATGGCATCTTACCCTAATGATAGGCAAAAGGGAAGCTAAGGGATAATTAGAATAATGAGACTTTGTACCCCTGGAAGTTTTCAATGTATTCATTAGATTGATTCTTACAGTTTTTTAAAAATTGGTCTTTTATAATATGTTTCTACATTACACAATTTTAGACCCTCAACATGAGAGCATTGAATTTGGAGTCCAAAACTCTGGGCTGCCATTGAGGCTTCTCTCTTGGTGCCTGCTGTGTGGCTTTAACATGTGACCTACAGTGTCTGGAAAAATAATTAAAATATAAATGATCCTACATCACAGTGAAGCTGAGAATATCCCAGAAGCGAATGGTCTACGGAAGGCCTTTATGGATTCAAACCAGTGTGTATGCGTGGCTGAGGGGGAACACTGAAGCAAAAACCTCTCTTCCCCTTTTCACTGTTTAACACTGAGGTGAAGCTATGTGGGCAACACATAACTGTGGGACATATTTATTTATTATAAATCATTTTCTTCATTTGATTGTTTCCTAGTATGAAAGAGATACGTGCTCGTCATAACAACACCAACGCACAAAAGCTCTCTTTGCCCACCCTACTCTCCCTTTTCCCTGCCAGACAGCCAAGGTCAATAGACCAAGGTGAATCCTTCCATTATTTTCTCTTTTCTCATTCACACACAAATATAAAGACACATATATAGGGCTCTATTTTTTTTTCTGAAATAGAATCATACTATGCTTGTTAGTATATACATGAATATATATGCACGTATACAGATAAGAGGTTTATTTCATTGGTAAACAAATGTGGGATCATATTATACACACTTACCTGTATCTGGCTTTCCTCACTCAATAAGACCTCTAGAAAAAATCCCTTCCTTACTCAACTGGTATAGTTTGAATTTGCTCTTTGCAATGACTGCTAGTCTATGGCTGAGAGAAACCATAATTTACTCAACCATTTCCCTACTGATGGGTATCCTTTTAGTTTCTAGCTGCGAGGCAAGTTACTTCGTTTCTTTATTCCATTCCTTCTTCTACCTAATTCAGCTTAAAAGCTTTTGCACAGCAAAGGAAACCATCAACAAAATGAAACGACAGCCTATGGAATGGGAGAAAATATTTGCAAATGATGCAACCAGCAAGGGGTTAATATCCAAAATATACACACAGCTCATACAACTAAATATCAGAAAAACAAACAACCCAATCAAAATATGGGCAGAAGACCTGAATAGACATTTTCCAAAGGAGACATACAGATGGCCAACAGGCATATGAAATGATGCTCAACATCATTAATTACTAGAGAAATGTTAATCAAAACCACAGTGAGGTATCACCTCATACCTGTCAGAATGGCTATCATCAAAAAGTCTACAAATGTTGGAGAGGGTGTGGAGAAAAGAGAACCCTCATACACCGTTGGTAGGAATGTAAACTGGTGCAGCCACTATGGAAAACAGTATGCCAGTTCCTTAAAAAAACTAAAAATTAGAAATACCATATGATTTACCAATTCCACTCCTGGGTATATACCTGGAAAAAACAAAAACTCTAATTTGAAAGGATGCATGTACTCCAATGTTCATAGCAGCACTGTTTACAATAGCCAAGACATGAAAGCAATCCAAGTGCCCATTAACAGATGATTGGCTTAAGATGGGAGATAGATAGATAGATATAAGATGGAATATTACTCAGCCATAAAAAGAATATCACCATTTGCAGCAATGTGGATGGACCTAGAGAATATTATGCTTAGTGAAATGTCAGACAGAGAAAGACAAATACTATATGATATCACTTATATGTGGAATCTAAAAAATAATGCAAATGAATGTATATACAAAACAGAAACAGACTCACAGACATAGAAAACAACCGTATGGTTGCCAAAAGGAAGAGGGAGTGGGAGAGGAATGAAGAAAGAAAAGAAACTTACAGTGTTTAATGAATAATAAACTCATTGTGAAAGCCCCCCAAAAGCGGGGTTACTAATAGAGCCTAAGGATTAAATAAGAAAATGCATGTAAAACACTTTGCAGAATTCTTGGCACATTCTAAGTATTTAATAAATATTAGCTAATATTATTATTTTCCACAAAAATGCTTTAATAGAGCCAGCAATCCTTTTTTTTTTTTAGATTCAAACATTGAAAGACCTTGATATTTTGGCTCTCTTATAGAGTTCTCATACCCAATCACAGGTTTCTCTTTTCTTAGGTTTCCCCTATCCTTTCAACGGAACTCCACTGCAGTCTTCCTCTGTGGCTATTTTAATTGCCCCTTTTTCCTGTTATCTTGGCTTCTCCCTGGGGCATGGCAAATCTTCAGCTCAAAATTTCTATTTGTCCTTATTGAGTAAAGTTTGTCGGGGAGGAATAGGCTTCCTGGGCAAGGCAGAGGCCAGGGGGCAGCCTACCTTCTTAGTTGGAGGAAACATCTAAGGGTGTAGTCTACAGTCCAAATGGGCAGACTAGTCCAGGAGGGACGTTCAAGTCACATGTGGGGAAGGAGGGCTAAGGATGCTCAGGTATGATGCGTCACTGAGTGCTCAGTCACAAGAGCCCTTGGATCAGGCAATTACAGTATCAGCTGGAAGGTTCTTGGTCACAAACATTTGGCAAGCAGAACCCCATCCACCACTGGGGCTCTCTGGAACAAGTCTTCACCTCTGGCCTGAACCAGGTAAACTGGAAAAATCCAGACACATAGACTCCATGCTAACAGTGAAATAGCATGCTTGGCAGGGAGACTGAGATAGAAACCCAGTCACGTGAACCAGACTAATGCACAAGGGCTGACGCACAGGACTGGCAGGCACTGGACACCAGAGTATGTCACCTTCCCTAGGGTTCCCTGAGGCTGGATCCAAGGCTCTCGGATGTTCTGGGCTGGGCTCAGAGACAGAAGGCAGAGGTCACTGTAGCTGGGTGGGTCTGGAGAAAGAGGAAATAGTGCCATTGTCTTAACCAAACAATCCACATGGCTGTCTGTCGCCAGGCTGTACCTTCCAGACAGGTAAAAAAATAATGATACCCAGTGTGACACTTGCTGTAATAGATGTAAGTGTAGGGACTGTGGTAGCACAGTGCAGAGTTTATACTAGGCCCTCAGCAAATGTTTGTGAATTGACTACTGAATGAGGCCTCTGTGCTTCAGAAACAAACAGGAGAGAGCCTTTGCCTTTCCCTGGAGGAGTCAGGAGGTCTTCCAGAATAGTTGGGATGGAGAGGGTCTTACGGCAAAGACGAAATGAAGGAAACTTTCTGCAGAGGGGGCTGTGCCCCTGGGTAAGGAGATAAGAAGGAGTACGAGTGTCTGGAAAAAAACCAGAAGTTTGATGTGGTTGGATCACTGTGTGAATGAGACTGAGAGGAAGCAGGAGAGAGAGCTAGAGAAGGGGGTACGGTCCTGCGATAAAAGGCCTTCATTGACAAGCTAAGGAATGTGAATTTTACAGCAAAGAAAATCACTGTCACCAAGAGAAGACAGTGAGAAAGTCAATGACATGGTCAAATACATCAAGCATGTGTTTCTGAGAAGCTAAGTATGAGTCAGAGAGAGACATATCAAATTATTTTTCTGTTCTGTTGTGGTACAATGTTTTTATCCTTATGGCTATTTGAATCCGTTTGACTCCTAACACTTTAGCTTTTCATGTCTTGGTCCTTGCCACCCTCAAATACTACCAAAATAGTAGGGTGGTCGTGACTTAGTATAAGAAGGCCTACCAATGAGGCCATCAGAAACTAAGAAAGGACTGAACATCAGAAAGATTCAGAACACATCAATCAGGAGAGACGTAATACCACTCCTGGGGGCCCCTGAAAGGTTTAACATTTTTATTGGTTATTTATACCCTGTGGCAAATGAATTTTCTGAGGGTCAGATTTGACAAGGTGGCAGGAGAATGCTAAGGATACTAGCTAGGGAATCAGAAAACTCGAGTTATCCTAATACAAATAACCCAAGAGTAACATGGGACTTGGGCCCCATGCACTGAGAGACAACATCCTGGGAAGTTTACTGAATCCAGAAGTTTCTGAAAAATGTGTAAGTTCTCCTCTTTTTGTCACCAGAGTTGGGAACTGGAATGCCACAACAGGATGAGTAGATCATGAGGTGTCCAGTGCCACCCCTGGAGCATGAGATGATATTTTGGCTACTAATTAGAGCTCACTTCTGCACATCAGGTAATATGGATACTTAATGGAGAAAGAACTATTCGGTCTTTTATATGCTCGGCTCATGGAGCTTTCATCTCCTCTTTCTGTTTTGTTTGATTATTTATTTGTATCTACTTTTGAAAGTAGTTCACTCTCACTATTTAAAAAGAGCACAACAAAATGGAAAGTAATAAAAGTAGAAAGAAAAAGGACAATTTTTTTTAACCTTCATACCAGAGACAACCACTGCTGACATTTTGTAGTATTTTCTTCTTGCACATTTCCTATACAATTTTCCTGTAGTTGAGCTTATAAAACTCCCATATGCTATAAGAGGACACCTAGAAAGAACAAGCTCAACATAAGCATAAAATATAGTAATAGCATATCTTTTAAAAAATTATGAAAATATAGGAATCAAGATAACAGTTGAGTCTAATCTAATAAAAATCAGTGGAAACAATTACATTTATTTTCCCTTTTTTATTGGCAGAAGCTAAGATTTATTTAGTATTCATTGCCTTAGTCCTAGAAATAAAACCCTGGGAAGTAGGCATGGCGTTGTCACTTTTCAGGTGAGGCTCAGTGAAATTAAGTGACTGACAGAGATCAAACAGCTGATAAGGGGCAGGCCTGGACTTAAGCCCAGGTCCGGTGGACTCCAAAGCCTGTGCATTCCACCTCACCACTGCTGCCACTCTTTATACACTCTGTGGCTGCTTTTTACTTCTAGAGTTAAAAAACAAAATTCCTCTTAGGGGGACTTTTAAAATTATCAAGTTCCATTAAGTTTTGTTCTGAAATTCTATAATATATTTTAATAGTGGATGTTTATTATATTTGTGGCTGTCCCTCATCTTTTTTTAAAAATAGACTTTAATTTTTAGAGCAGTTTTAAGTTCACAGCAAAACTGAGCAGAAGATACAGAGACTTCCCACATACCTCCTGCCCCGACACACGCACAGCCTCCTCCATTATCAACATTCCCCACCAGAGTGGTACATTTGTTACAATTGGTGGACCTGCACTGACACATCATTATCATCCAAAGTCCAGAATTTACATTAGTGTTCAGTCTTGGTGTTGTACATTCTATAGGTTTGGACAAATGTATAATGACATGTAGCCATCACGATGGTACACAGCGTAGTTTCACCGCCCTAAAAGTATACTGTGCTCTGCCTATTCACCCCTCCCTCCACATCATCTTTTGACTAGCCTTTCTCTGGGGGCATTCTCCTGATTCCCAGTGTAGCAATCAGAAATCAAATTTTCAGCGGCCCTGGCAGCTAGGTCACAGTGTGTTCTTGGTTTCATCAGCTGGATACATCCATACAGGACTTCAAATCGTAAGTGAGCATTTTGAGGAAATGGAATCTTCCCAGGCGTCCCATGTACTCATGTGAGTGGTGGCAGAGGTGCAAAATTTTCAGGGGAGCCAGTGATGGCTCGGCTGAGTCGGCATAAGGAATGCTGAGAGTGGAGGTTGCGATAAAGCTAAGTTCTTGGCGTTTCCTCTTTGGCATTGGCAGTGGTGACAGTAAATATCATCTACCCATCAGCCTTTCTATGGAGAGAGAGAGAGAGAGAGAGAGAGAGAGAGAGAGAGAGAGAGAGTGTGTGTGTGTGTGTGTGTGTGTGTTACAGCTTTATTGAGTTATATTCACATACCATACAATTCACTCATTTAAAACGTACAATTCCATGTGTTTTTTTAGTATATTCATAGAGTTATATATCCATCATTATAAGTTTTAGAACATTTTTATAAGCCTCCCAAAAAACTTCACACCTCTTAGCTGTCACCTCCCACTTTCCCATCCCCCCAGCCCTAAACAGCTATGAATCAACTTTCTGTCTATTTGCCTATTCTGGACATTTCATATAAATGGAATCATACAATATGTGGTCCTTTGTGACTGGCTTCTTTCACTTGGCATAAAGTTTTCAAGGTTCGTTGATGTTGTAGCCAGGATCAGTACTTCATTTCTTTTTGCTGCCAAACAATAATCCATTGTATTGTGGTTTTGAACACTGTTCCTGGAAGTACGGCCACGAATCTGTTTCTCTAGCTTTTCTAAGGATTCTCTGACATCCTTTTAAATATCTTTTAATAAATCCATTTTCTGCTTAAATTAGCCAGAGTGGATTCTGTTGTTTGCAACTAAGAACACTCACTGATACATTTGGGGTCTATTAAGATTGTGATTTAAAAGTTACTTAGACCAAGCCAACCATAAACTATATAGTCTCTAAGGGCCATTCAAGCTCTGGTGTTCTATGAGTCTATAAACTTGAGACCACATGAAATGGTAGCTGGCCTCTGAGAGCAGGCTCTCTTAAGACTGAATTTGGTTAGGACAAGAACTTCTCCTCCCTTTGTGCTGACTCCTTGCTGCCCACCTTCTTCCATAGGAGATCCCAGTCCCCACTCATCTCCACACCTATAGCTCCTCTACCTTTAGCCAGGGCTCTCTTCCAAGCCCCAGCCTCATAGCTCCAACTCCTCAGTCTCTCTCGTCTTACTTCAGATCCCACTTGGCCAAGGCAGAACTCTTCACCTTTCTCTCCGTACAGTTTCCTTTCTGCCTTCTTCATTTTCTTTGGTGGTGTCAGCATTCTCTTGGCCAAGGATTGAAATATCACAGTCAGCTTTGCTTTTTCCTTTTTCTCTAGTAACTTGCTCTTTATATCCCCAAATTACCAAGTCCTGCCTTTTCTTCCTGTGTGATAGGTTCCTTATATTCTTTCCTTTTTGTTCCCATTTAAACCACTGTTATATCCAGGCTTCCATTAGCGCACCCCAGATGCCTTAAAAGAACTTTCAAATGGGATTCTGCATCTAGCTTCTCTCTTTCTAATGCAGTGAGTGGACTCCAAACTTTAGATCATGTGTCCCTATCAGTAAAAATTTTGATATCTCTCTGTCTCTCTTGCTCTGTCTCTCTCTCTATATGAGACAGAGAGAGAGACACAGAGACAGAGAGAGAACATAAACATAATACTTTAAAAATATATTTGCCTTTAAAACGTATACACAAAAATACTTTTTACAAGGATTAGATTTAGAAAATAGCAAGGAGATGTTATAAACATTTTCTTCCCATGACACAGTGGATAATCTTGCCCATCAGCTGCCAAGACCGTTGCTCTCATTGGCTCTCTATGCTGGTGCCAGAGCAATCTTCACACTGCAGATCTGTCTAAGTTGGTTCCCTCTTCAAACCTTCCGAGGCTCCCTTCCGAGGTGAAATGAACTTCTAATCATCTATTGCACTCCTTTCCCTCGTAGCCCCTTCTTCGGTTTTCGCTCAGGACAACTCTGCTCAGGCTGGTTGGTTGGTTTCTCTGCACAAGCCCAAGACAGTGCAGTCTCCAGGACCTCCTTCCTGCTCCAGCCCGCCCACCTCAGACAGCCATCCCCATCCGTCCATACCTGAGCCTCACTCATCAGAACACACACACCATATTGTGTCAAATGTCTGGTGAGTTTTAACAAAAATCTCTTAGATCTAGTTATTGAAACTTCCAATAATCAAATGACTTTGACCTGCGCATGACACTTACATTTCTTATCATCAGCCCCCTTTCCCAAGGGAAAACTGAATTTCACAAAAGTTGAGGGACTTGCCCAAATTCACAAAGCTGTAGAAGCCTAGCTAGATCTGGTATCCAGATTTGGCTGGTGCCAGAGCTCATGCTTTTCCCACCGTCCACTGTTCCTCTGGTAGAATAAGAAACAAAAATGACTATTCAATTTAGTCCAGCCCCTGGGGCCTCTCCTCAACCCTGCACTAGTCACCAGCCAGAGCCCCTTTTCCCTTCAAATTCAAGGTTCCCAAGTGGGGATAAGACATTCACACTACCCACTTCACAGGGCTGCTGGTGGTATTAATGAGCTAATGTTTGCAAAATACTTTGAGCTTCAAGAAAAGCCAGGCGCCAAAGTACTACAAAGGGTTATTAAGACGGTAGATTTTAAATCCCCTTAACAAGCTCCCTCCCCTCAGAGCTAATCTGCTGTGGATCCTCCTTTCCCTCCTAAAGCCCTGGATAGTTGCTCACCTCTGTATCTTGAGGGTGAGAGTGATGTCTTTTCTGCTTTCTCCAACTTTCTTCGCTTATTAATCCTTGAGCCACAGGTATTTTAATATGGCACGTGGAATCCTTCTAATGTTTAGAATCTTATCCTGATAAGGGCCCTTCAAGAACATGTAGCCCATGCTTAGATCAGGACAAAAGGCTCAAGGCGAAATAGGTGCATGCCCAGAGATCATGGCAGGATCAGAGGCCATGAGCCTTGAGTTACACACAGCCCACGCACTCAGGAGCAAGACTGGAGAGGCTACAGCATCTGTCCCTCACTCCTTTCTCAACTCCATCAGTGGGATCTGGGATTGGGTCTAGGCTGGCAGGGTCCCCAAAGACAATTAGCCAGTCCTAGCCCAAGTCTAGATCCCCAGATGGGGAAGAGCAGTGTGTTGGAGGGAAAGGACACAAACTGGATCTCACACCCCTGAGTTCCTTCTCCAGCTCCCTCTCTTTTTCACTGTGGAATGTTGGGCTGGAATTGGTTGCTGGGCTCTAGTTTTCTGACCCCTGTTCTGAAGCACAAGCCTGAGCATGTCACTTCCACGCTCAATGCCCTTCAATTGTCCTCCCATTTCCTGCAAGGATCAGAGCTTTGGCAATAGGGATGTCCTCTGCCTCATCGCCTGCCTTTGGCATTTCTGTCAATCCCTGGAGATTCTTCAAACATGCATGTCTGCATGTTTTCCTTATCCCCGAGTCTTGTCTTCTCATGTACAGCTCATTCTTTTCCTCAGAGCAAACTTCCTCATCTTATTGGCTTGGAGAACTCTTTTACTCAACCCGAAGTTCAAAAGTTCCCTTCTCTGTTGACCTTTCTAGAGACTCCTCCACTTACAAGTTAATTCTACAACATGCGTTGTGTGTCAGAATCCAGGGAAGCAGGGATGAGTGCGACCCGAGCCCTCCCGGAGCAGATGTGTAGCTAGGTGTCTGTAAGAGTGCTGTGACAGAGGAGAGGGCAGATGTGGGGAAAAACAGAGGCGCTGGGCATAAGATGAGTGCCAAGGAAAGCTCTCTGAAAGAGGTGGAGACTAAGCTGGAGTCCGAAAGGTATAGGATTTAGCCAGAAGGAGGACAGAGGATGAGAAGTAGAGAGAATCAGACAAAGCCGGCAGCACACGTGCAGATGAAGGATTCTTGAAAGGTTTGTAAGTCTGTATGTCTCCCCCCACAGGATAACAATTCTTCCTTATTCACTACTGGAGAGACAGCACAGCTTAGGCCAGGGATCAACAAACTATGGCCCAACACCTGTTTTTGTATGGTTTGTGAGGTAGGAATGGTTTTACATTTTTTTTAATGGTTGGAAAAAACCCAACAAAATATTTTATGCACATAAACATTCTATAAAATTCAAATTTCAGTGTCCATAAAGATAGTTTTATTGGAACACAGCCATGCTTATTGGTTTTCGTACTGTCTATGGCTGCTTTCATGCTACAACAGCAGAGTTGAGTAGTTGCGACAGAGACCAGCTGGCCCATGAAGCGAAAATATTTACTATCTAGCCCTTTACAGAAAACGTTTGTCGACTCTGGCTCAGGCTGTGGAATCAGACTGCCTGGGATCCAATCCTGACCCCTCTTCCTACTGCTTATGTGACACTGGGAAAAATTCTTAACCTCTTTGTGCCTCTGTTTCCTCATTGGAAGATTAAAAATATGGCTGTTATAAAACAACTGAGTTAACATGTTATTAAACATAAAATATTTAGAATAGTGCCTTGCATGTAGTAAGCACTCAATAAATGTTAATTATTATCACCATTGTGGCTCCAGAACCCAGCAGTGGGCTTGGCACACTCTATTATTACTCAAAGGACTTCTGTTGAAAGAATGAGTGAGTAAGTGAATGGAGGTGTGTTCTGCCTCATCTGATTTGTGTAGCCTTTTAAAAAGGCAGGGGAGGAAACCCTAGCCTCCAAATGCCTTATTCCACTTGCCTTTCCCCTTGCCAGCACCCACAGAGCATCTGCTAGCAATCTGGGCCTTGTGGCATTTTCCTTCTTGTGCTGTTAATTTTTAAATGAATTTTCAGGCTGTGGATGATGGAGGGAAGAGCAGGGGGTGTGGGGAGGGAACCCATGAAGCATGGACACTGAGGAACCATAATTGTGGGGTGTATGCATAAGAGATCGTGTTTCCAGAGAGTAAGGGGCCCTCACATAAACAATTTCTACAAGGAAAAGAAAAGAAATAACCATTTCTCAGAGCCCTCCTTGTGAGTCCCATAGGGAAATGGTCCTCTTTAGCATTTGGAACTTGCTGCAGCCTCCTAGGGAAGCCAGCACCGGGGCCACGGAACAGAAGGGCAGCATCGCTCATTTGTAAGCTGAATGCTTTTGTGGCTGCAAGGCTCTCTTGTGGTTTGGAATAAGGCTCCTGTCCTTGGCGGGGCATTTGTCCTTCAAAAACTAGCCCAGAACGCTTTGAACACCTCCAGTGAAGCTCTGAACTCTTCCTTCAGGGAAAGTTTTATCTTTAAATTGACTGGAACTCCAATGAATCTGAGCCAAGCCTTTTGGGTCATTGCAGACCCTGCTTCTAACTGGTTTCATTTTCCACTTTCACCCTAATGTTACTTTGGGAGCTCCACACAAAGGACAGAGTGTGTGGATTCATGTCTGCCTTATCTATGTATTCATAAAAGTTACTAGCATGGACCAGAAGAGTAAGTGCCACCAAGTATGTGCTGAGTTGGAAAACACACACAGACACACACGCACACAGACACACAGACACACACGCACACACACATACACAGACACACACACGCATACACACAGACACAGACACACATGCACACAGACACACACACAGAGCAGCTAAAGCGTCCTCGTCAATGTACTGAATCCGCATAGGCTGAGCCCTGTCAAAGGAGAAACACCACAGCCTGTAGGCCGACTGGTGATCACACTGTGTTTACTTCCCTTGTTTTCAGCCCAACAGCCTATCCTGAGATGGGAAAGGATGCAGCGTGTGATTCTTACTCACTTACCTCCTGGTAAATCGAGAACTGGAATCTTGCTTCAATAGTAATTACTATGATTACAGTTCCCTGTGGAACTCGTAGGGTGAGCTCCAAACACAATTCCTCAAGCCTGTCAAATCATTGCATCGATTTGCTTATGAAAGGTAGTTCTAATCAAAAGGGGTAATTACAATATTAAGTACCAAGCCTTGGTGTGCAAACTCTTGAGTCATAAGATATTAAGCTTAATTTAACTCCACTGAAGGAGGCATGCAGCAGCATGCACTCAGCTTTCTGAACTGAGGTGAGCCCAAGCTGAAAACTTCACCCCAGGAAAGTGGACAAATTACTTGATCTACTAGCCACTCAACTATCACATATTATACAAGCCAGCGCACCTGCCTTAGGGAGCTGTTTCCTCTCTGAAGTCCTAATACTTTAGGGGTTGCTGAACAAGATCCCACAGTGTCTTACAGCCCCTTTGGGGGCTGTAGCCGCACTTAGACCCGGCCCTGCACCCAAAACCATCTATTCACTCATTCATTCATTCAATATATGTTGACGTTCACAGTATGCCAGGTCCTGTGCTGGGCACTGTGGATGCTGAGATAAACAAATAAGACATGCTCTGGGTCTTCAAGGAACTGGCCATTGGTTTGGGAAGTTAGGCTCATAAACAGGTGATTAACCTACAATGTAAAAGTGCTATAATTAAAAAAATTTTCAGGGAGAGTAGACAAAGGAATGCCTCCACCTAACTTGAAGAAGTCAGATAAGGCTTCAAGAGGAGGTACCACCCCAGCTGATTCTAGAAAGATGAGTGAGTGTGAGAGACTGTCCAGTGTCCCCAAAGCAGAGGGACTAGCACAGCCGAGGTGTGACAGAGTGAAAGAGCACTACATAGAGTATTTCAGAAATTTTAAATAGTTCACTGTGATTTAAAAAAATAATATGTACACATACATGTACACATAACACAAGTGCTTGGACAGAGGTTGTGACGAGGCCCAGGAGAGGGAAGCTAGTAATAGGACATCTGTCATATTAGTACCATCCAACCCCCTCCCCCCAGAAAGAGGGTCAGGAACCAAGTGCTATATTTTGAGGAATCTACACAAAAATATGGTGGCAGTCAAGCAGACTCCACAAACCCAAACCCTGACACACATCACACACGTAGACACAGTCACCTTGCCCCGCAAAGCACACAGGTCCTCCTGCTGGGTGTGGCAGCAACCAAATGAAGTGTACCCTTTTACACATACAGAAAATGACCCTTGTGCCCTCAGGGATACACCCTCATCTCACAACCAAGTCTGATCTGGGGTTCATTAGCAGCAAGGGAAGTTTTCCCATACAATAAGTGGAGTGATCAGTCATACTAGCTGATAGATTGCCTAGCAGATAAATGTGCCGTGCTGCTTTTAATCACCTGTTTTCATTAACAATTGAATCATCCTTCAATTTGGAAGACACTAAAAAAAAAAACAAGATTCTAAAAACAAAGACAGCACACATTTGAACCCATTTAGTTTAGGACTTCTGTGGTTTTGTTTTTTGTTTTTTTTTTTTTTAAAGAACATGAAACCAAAGATTTCAGGAGGAGTGGAAAGAGTACGTACTCTTGATGTTCCATGCTGTTAAGATTTTTTAAGCGAATTTGCAAAGTAACACTTATAGTGGAGAAACTACTATTCCATTTTAAAAATGAAGATATGCCTCCATGTCAGAGAGACATGCCTCCTTTGATCAGAGAGCTTAAAGAATCAGCCAAGATCACCCAGAGAGTGGATCAAGGACTGGAACCCAAGTCTGACCGCCACACCTGGACTCTTGCAGTAACATGCTGCTCTCTCTTCTGAAGAGAATGAAGGAAGATAATTACATTATTTATTTATTTATTTATTTCCTTCAGATATTTATGTGAAATAAATGAGCCTCTAAAAATCAGAAATACTTAGCTACCATATTAACTGTTCATTGAATATTTTGAGTGCTCAAGTGAGAAACGACACAACTTTGGAAATGACATGTCTTGTTTTTTCTCTGTTTGAAATGTTTCTTTTCTCATTTTCTTCTCTCATTCACACATTTCCCTAATAAACACTGAAAACTTTCTCTCTGTTCTCTTCTAGACAGCAATTCTTTTTTCTTGAAGGTCTCTCTTTCATGAAGTCACGGCAGTCAAAGCACTTTATATAAGAATCTCAGCAGTGTGTAAACAAAAGAATTGCAAGCTCCAGCACTTTGAGCAACAATGTAGAATCATAGAATTCTCAAGGTGAGAGATACCTAACCACTAACATTTGTAGTGACACAGTAGAATTTGAATACGGATAAAACAGAACATCTGGTTAGAGTTCCTTAAGACCATTAACAATATAATTACATTTAAAAAATCAAATAAATCATTTAAGTAAATCATTCAGTATCTCATCGAATTAATAATTTATTTATTTTCATCAAATAAATCAACCATGGGCCTGATTGAGACATGGCCCATAAGAACGGCAGAATAGTAGGCATGTGTCATTGCCTTCCTTCCACTAGAACCCAAATGAGACATGTTTGAACCAACCAATATGTTTACCACTGGTCCTGAGCCACACTGCTTACCACCTTAACTGATACAGAGTGACGTTTAGAAAGGAGACTTGCTGTGGATTCTTGGCTGAGGAGGTTCTGTGGCTAAGAAGGCCAGATACATGATGAGCCCGATCTTCTCTTCATCCAGTTAGCCTCACCATGTTGTTCCTTTGCTAGATTGCAAGAGAGAGGCTGGAGAGAAAGTATACTGTTGTGCACAAAGCCATCCATCTACATGAATAAGCATTCTGAGCTTGAGGTCAATGACCAAGATATTAGCTCCCAGCACAGGCCTAATGATTTGAGACAGAGATGTGGACCATCTGACTAGTTTTCAAGGCTTAAGACTTCCAAAGTAAAACTTGGTAGTCTTTTGCATCTTTGATGTTAGGAACAATTGGAGATGTTTTTGGTTTGATAAGATTGGAAGGGTAAGAGTTCATTTCTTTAAGCTCTTCGAATGAGTAAATAATTGCCCAGAAATCTTTTTTTTTTTTTCACTTGAGACTTTCCTTTTGTTACCAAATGAACAAAGGCAATAATTACTGGTGCTTTCATTACTTCCTAACATCATAAGCAATGCTAATATCTGTCCTTATTTAGAACCACTTCTATTCTTAGGCAATGTTAAAAAAACTATGAACTTTCATTTGATTTTTCTCTATTTCAATTCAAGGTGAGTTGGAATATGAGGAGAATATGTTCTTGCTCCTTCTGACCCAAGTTTAAAAACCTGACTAGTATAATTCTATCCTAGGAATGTTCCAGTACTGTTGAGCTTTTCCTTGGGAGGTTATCAGAGAGGCTTAGAGATTTGACAACAAGGTTACACTGGGTCACATCGTTCAGGCCTTTCTGAAAGCAGATTTTCTGAGAGGCTGGGATCTCAGATTGGCCTGTCATTTCCAGGCTTTAATATATATAGTATGGAAAGAGGAGTGGGAGGTTAGTCAAGTGACAATGTTTCTAGATTCAGGTCTGCTCCAGCTGCTAACTCAGTGACCCTGAGTTAATTCATGTCTACTCTCTGGACTTCAGTTTCCTACTCTGTAAAGGAAAGGAGCTGTGTCTGATAGAAAACGCTCATAGTTATGACATCATAAGTTTAACAATATGGCCAACATTTACTTGAGCATCTATACTCTGTTTGGGACACTGGGCTAAGTGTCACAAATAAAAAGATGAGTCATAAATGGTCTTATCTCCTGAGCTTTCTGGATCTAGAGGGAGAGGCAGATACAGTTAGCGTTGACATAATATGGATTTGAAATTTATACAATCCATTAGTCTATGAAATGTTCCCATTATATCCATTTACATGGACAAAATGGCTTTTGAATCAGTGGAGTAAGAGGAGATTACATTACAGAGGCGTTCAGGAGGACAGCTGGAATGAAAGCTTAGGGAGAGATTGATTTATTGGGGGAAACTCATTCAGTTCTCAATGCTGTTTTTATCCTCATGCAACAGTGTCTCCTGCGTAAAGGCAAAGACAAGCTCTGGAGATGGAAGCTCCATAAACAAGCTTGCTATTAATCATTATCATAATGATCTGAACCAACCTGCTGAGCCTTTTGATGTTTGCTCAACTCCAAGGATTAAGATGCAAATCTGGGTGTGATCTCTCTCACCACTGCATTAGGATCTGTGGTCCATTAATCTCAGGCTACAAATGAGCAGAGGTAATCTCAAATGAACACATGGCATTTCACCTTCCACCCCAGGGAGGGGACTCTATGCACAACTCCTGCCCCCTTGCCCTGGCTCCCACAAAACCTGGGGAGGGTTTTCTGGGTGGAATCCAGCCAGAATGGTATACTTTCCCTCCATTCCAGAGTCATCAAAAATATTTTCCTAGTGCTTCCCCTCAAGTTGAAACCCCAGTGGCCATGGGAACTTGCCAAACAAGATACTTTCCAAGAGGAACATCTCCACAACAAAATCTGTAAAAGATGAAAGAAAAGGGGGGAGGTACTCAAACATCAAAACTCCGGGCATGAACCCAAGATTTAAACACACGGCAAAATGATGTCAGATGATTGCTTCAGTCCTTTAGGAAAAGAGACCTGGGTTCGAGTCTTAGCCCTCCTCCTGCTTCATGTATGCCCAGATGGTGGGGAAGTCAGGGCCACAGGATTTAGAAACAGGTAAATATCCAGGTTCTGTTACGTGCTCTCTGACCTGGCTCACATAACTCGACTTCTCCGTGCCACCTCTGTAAAACAAGAATATTAACATATACACCCTCTGTAGGGTGGTTGTGAGATAACAGTATTTCTATAACCATTAAGTATAAATTGTAAGGAAGGTGTCTCACAGATGGGAGCTGTCTGTGAGCTCAGAGCAAAGACAAAGGGAGCAAAAGCGTCACACTTATAAGCCTGTCACCTCTGCCCACTCTTCAGGCTCCCAGGAAGGTTCAGTAGTGTTTCCTCCTCCCCAGATTCGATCACCCAGCTTCACTTGCTCTGAGGATGTGACCATGCTGATGGGCTAGCCTGGGGGAAATGGTCTGGCTTAAGTTTTGGGCTCCTCGGGGTGGGTGATGATGTGAGAAAGTCAGATCGTTAACACTCCAAGGGTCTTTCCCAATGTAGATTCCTTGACATTTGCTGTCTAGATCAAAGTATTTGTTTACCTCTATTGCTTCCCCATTAAAAGCTTCCCTGACTGCCCTGGCTTTCCTTTAGGCTAAACATCAGCCAGTAGTTGGTGGGTATCAGAGATTTTGCAGAGACTTCTGGAATACTCACCCTTGTGACTAGTTACCTACCCCACAATGATGTTTTCTTATGTCTGGCCTTTGTTTTTGAGGCAAGCTGAGAAACAAACCACCACAACAGAGCAACCCTAAAACGGCTGATAGGGTAGCAGCCAACACAGTTTAATGAGAAAATGAGAGGAAAACATAAAGGCTATGCAAACCAAAGGTTAAAGGAATATTCTACCTCATAATGTATACGAAAGTTTTGTAAACTGTTGAGTGTCTGTCTGCGCAGGTAGATGTCGGGGCGGTTGTTTTACCATTGTGATGTAGGCACTTTGGGTCTCATATTTTGGCAATCTGAATGAACGCACTGCTTGAGAGAACCCTGAAATTCTAATGAACAGCCTGATTGTAAGCTGTCTTGGAACTAATTGAAGGAAGATGACTCAGTTCAGATAAGCGAAAGGTATATCCCCAAGAAATTCTCTTTTTGCATCTATACCACCCTTTTCCCAGGCCTAGTAGAGTACCTGACACAAAGTGGGCACCCTGTGAATTAAGAATTTATCTCATTGCGTCAGTTTATTTAGGATACTTTGTAAAGATCCTTCACATTATCTTATATTCCTCTACTCCCACTAACCATTCTTAAACATCCTTTTTGCGATTCTTTCCAACAGAGCAACACTACAGCTCACTTTTGAGAGAACATGGACTATGCAATCTACGTTATGCTTGGTGGTTCCTTTAAGACAACCAAGAATTTATTCTGGCAGGCCTGTTGCCTTAAAGGCTGTCTCCCTTTAAAACTCACAGAATACAGAGAGTGCGTGTGTGAACATATGCTCAGGTCCCCACATTTTATGGAAATGACACTGAATCATGTTGCAACAAAGGAAGGGCTTTAGATGCTTTCTGGAGGTGTGGCCAAGTGGCAGGACCTGGGCAAACCAGTCAAATGGGTGCGCCCCTAAGCAGCCAATGGCCTACCCTGGAAGGAATTGGGTTCAGACTGTGCTTATGGAAGATCCTAAGCATTCCTACCTATAATCCAGGGATGTTATATTCTTCATGACCATGTAAGGAGGTTCCTAACTAGTGGATAGCTTTTTGCTCACCAGACTGAGAGCTACTCATACCTTCGCACTTGGAGTCTCTTGGCCAAAGAGCCCTTTACAGAACTTCCAGCCTAGTAATTTTGGGTCTTCTTTCCAAGGAGCCCTAAAGTTCCCCAAAGCTGCCTTTGTGTCAACTGCAAGGGCAGAGATGGGACTACATAAAGTCTTGAAGTCCCTGCTTCACCTACAACAGTTCTGATTTTGTTCTCTTTCACATCTTGGGATCCTTTTAATGATTTATTTTAAGAAAAGGAGTAGTTCTGCTTAAAAAATGCTTGAATACAATTTCATTTTTTTTTGACATAGACAAACTGGGTCCAAGAGATGAACAGTGAAACTGATTGCTTCAAGGTCACCAAAGACTTCGGTGTTGCCAAATCCGATCATCTTCCTAGTTGACCTCTTGGCAGCATTTGACCCAGTTTACCACTCCCTCCATTTTGAAACGCTTTCTTCTCTTGGCTTCCATGACAACATACTCTTCTAGAATTTGTCCTTTGATACTGGCTTCTACCTCTTGGTCTCTTTTGTGGGCCTCCTATACTTCATTTCCAAATGCTGTTCTTTCCAGGGCTCTGCTCGGGGACTATATCTCTTCTTCAACTGCATGTGCTTCCTGGGTGATCACACCTACTCCCGTTGCTTTAAATGCTGTCTGAACGCCACTGATGCCTACTTGCATATCTGCAGTCCAGACCTCTCCCACTGGACTCAAGCATTGTACATCCAACTTTCTGTCTTTTGCACTTGGATGTCTGCTGGGCATCTCAAACTTAACATTTTGAAGACCTCTTGAATCTCTCACCTCCAGTGTATACCTTGTCCATCTGTCCTATCCAGTAACTGCAGCCTTCCATGTCACCTTGTATATGGACTAGAGTAGTATTCCTGGCTGTGCAATGTGTGGCCAACAGGATTGCCTCAAATACTCTGGACAAAAACTTAGTAGCCATCCTGGATTCTTCTCTTTCTCTTGCTCCTACATTCAGTTGATCAGTATCAGAACTCTGGTTCATCAAATCCTTCTCCACAGATGCCATCTGAACTTACGCTATTCGTTTCTCACCTACACTAATGGAACAGCCTCTTAACTAGTCTCATTGCCTCTTCTCATGCCTCTACTTCCCTCATAATCCATTATCTCTACAATAGAATTTTCTAAAAGTGTAAATCAAACCATATTCCTCTCCTGATCAATACCTGTCAATAACCACCTGCTGCACTTAGTATAAAATCCTCATTCTTTCCTCTGGCCTATAGGGTCCCTGCTTTCCTCAATGACCTCAGATGGTACAACTCTTATCCTCACTTCCCAAGTTCCAGGCACAAAGGCTTTCTTCTGATACCTGGAGCACTCCAGGCTCAGTTTCACATTGAACCCTTATAGTAGCTGCCCCTTATACCTGGAATGTTCTTCCCCTAAGTCTCAAGCTCAAGTCTAAATGTTATTGTTGACCTTCGGAGAAGCCTTCCTTGACTTACTTTTCCTTTTTTTTTTTTTTTTTTTCTTTTTTTTTTTTGTGGTAGACTTACTTTTCAATTGTAGCCTTCCCAGACACTTTTTAACATGTTTTCTTGTTTCATTTCAATCATAGAACTTACAACTCTCCAACTTTTCTTTTTTCTTTCTTTTATTCACTGTTGAATGCACTTTCTCCCTCTAATCAAGGTCTATGAAAATAGAAACCTTGCCGATTTTGTGCAGTGCTTTCTCCCCAGCCCCTAGAATAGTGCCTGGCACATGATTGATGTCAGCAAGAATATATTGAAGGTGACTTGTCCAAAGACACACAGCCCTAGTAGAAAAAAGACTCTGATCAGGCTTCTAGACCCCTACTTCACAGAGGGACTCATAAGATTAACTTTAAGCATCTCTGTTCAAGATATTGTTTTATGGATTTATACAATGTTTTCTTTCCATAGAGTGAAAGAAAGAAAGAAAGTAATTTCCTTGAGTTATAATCTCTGGAGTCACGAGGATATTTTACCGCCTAGAAAATAATCAACTTATTCAATGAACATTTATTGAGAGGCTAGTACCCAGAACTGTTAGGCACGAAGAATAAAAGCATGAATAAGAAATAGTCCCCACCCTGTTCTCTAGACAGGGAGAGAGAGACACCTAAACAGATGATGACAGTATTAAAATTTTAGTGGACACAATAATAATAGCTAATACTTACTGAGCACTTATTGTGAATGGGGTACTCTTCTGAACGTTTGAAGAGCTTAACACATTTACTCCTCATAGCAATCCTATGTAGTATTTACTATTATTCCCTTTGTTTTGCAGCTGAAGAAATTGAGGCATAGATTAGGTAACCTGTCCAAGGTCAGAGAATGAGCATGTGTAGAGTCTGTTAATCTGCTATGGACTGCATCCTGTTAGTCACTATGCTATACTGCCTCCCTCATAGAGCTGTGTGGAAAGTGATAGGAACATAGGGAATTATTCCCTCCATCCTTGGTGGAGGAAGGGAAATTCAGTGAAGGCTTTACTGTGGAAATAACATATGAGCTTGGATCTTGAAAGAAGAGGGGGATTCTCCCAAGGGAGAAGTTGTGGGAGCATGAAAGGTAAAGAGAACAGCTCGTGCAAAGCCACTGAGTTGTGAAAGGGCCTCTTTGTCTCAGAAACTGTGAAATTCAGTGTGGCTGGCACATTGTGAGTAGCAGAGAAGGGATGGGAGGTAAAACTGGAGAGAGATGCGGGGACCAGGATGCAAGGTTTCTTCTATTGAGGGTTAAGGAGAATGAGTTTTCCACCCAACGAGAGCAAGTGGAGACTTTTAAGCCAGTGAATTACACATTCTAAACTTGCTTTACAAATGCCACATCCTTCACGCAAAGGGTGGACAGGAGAAGGGGAAAAATTAGTAGCGACACTATTTAGGAAGTACCTGCAGTGGCCCAGACGGGAGATGCAGAGGGACTGCTGGGCACCGTGGCCCCTATCTCCTGCAGGTGAGCAAGGTGTGTTTGATGCTACACGTGGAAGGAGAGGAAGAGCAGCTGCTTGGGGCAAGCTAAGCATGTTGGCCTAAGGCGTGTCTGGGGCCATTTCTCCAGCAACCAGGGAGGTCAGCAAAGGCTCAGCTGCCCCACCCTCTGACTCCAGCCAGATGTTGCAAGGGCTCAGGGGACAGAGCCTCTTAGACACTGCTGTGGCTTCAGGCCTTGTTAGGAAAAGGCTGTTATCTTCTTGGTAGTGCCTGTGCCTCAGCCCAGGCACAGAGTGAGGTCAATGCATTTTTCTCCTGCCTGTCTGTCACTGTTCTTTCACAACAGGTTTGAAAAACATGCTGAGGTCATAGGAGAATGTGTTAACGTGTTTGGTGGATTATTATCATTCTGTCATTCCTGTAATTGGTTAGAGGGGATGAGTTCTTTTGGTATTTAGACAAGCAAGCATGGGTATTACCATTATCTCTCTCTACAGCTGATGCATGGAAAGGATCCAAGAAGCAAATATGAGTATCAACTGATATTTCATCAGTTGTCTTTTCATAAACTTCCCTTACCTCTCCTCACCTGAGGATTTCACAGACCCTTATCTACATCCCCATTGCCCTCATGGTAAAACATCTGAGGACAACATCAGAGAGTTTAGAGGAAAAATGGCTGAAGGTGATTTGCTCCCAGTATCCCTTGCTGGTTTTAAAGAAATTATATATTTCTTCTACTAAGCACCTGGAAGGCTGGATATTAGCTTTATTTCAACTCTTGATCACAATGTCTAAAAATATAGTAGCTGCTATTGGTACAGTGATCATAGCAAAATCTCTGTGTCATTGACTTGGTCACTTTTGTGCTTCAGTATATTGTGATTTTTATCTACATAAAACATGCTTGTAGATAGCTGCAAATGTTTTTAGACTTAGAGATATTTTACCAGCCTGGGGACTCCACTGATTTTGCCACATTAGGAAAGGATGTGAGCTATGATGTTGGAGGATTCCAGTACATTGAAGGACTGTCACAAAGATTAAATATGTTAAAAGGATTGTGGTTAGGATTGTTTAGGGAAGAACTTTTAAAAAGTGTGTTTGAAACACAAGTTATAGGAGTCATTTTAAGGAGAAAAAATTCCATTATGTACTAACTTTGGGATGTGGTGGGTATTTTTTTGTCTTGGAGATTCATAATATAACAAAGAAACTGTGTTTTGTCCAATTTTGTTTAAACATAGCATTTGCTTATGCTTATAGAGACCATGGGGTGTGTGTGTGTGTGTGTGTGTGTGTGTGTGTGTGTGTGTGTAAAACAGCGCAAGGAATTTGTAATGAATGATTTTCTAATGTTTCTAAAGCATGCAAGGCACATGATCACAACCAATATTCTGTCCTAGGTGTGGATTTTCCATTCAGGTTCTACTGACATTAGCTCTTTTCTTAGAGACCTTTCCAAGCTTTAGGTGGTCGGTTGTAAGTTCACTTTCATGACTTTTTCCAGTCTCAGATCTCCCATACCACGTATCACGTGTGTGGGAAGAATGTTCTAGGTTTTATTCTACCTCCTGTTCGCTTTCCACTTGCTAGTTAATTGGACTACACCATCAGCAAGTCCCCCTCACACCACTTTCTCAGGCCATAATTAAGAAATTCAAATGCCAATTGCAAAGATTTTTCTCACATGCTTTTACCTTTTTTGAGCCAGTTGATAATTGTTTCAAAATCATTTCACTCTGGGAATGCCAACTTAAGGTTTCAGGATATTAAAGTACCAAAGTTGTATTCCTAGTATCTCAACCACCACTTCTCTGCCTCTATACATCCCTCTTTCTTTCTTCCTCATCCAAATAATAAACAAGCTGCTATCTATTAAACATCTACAATGCACTCTGTATATTTTATCTCATTTGACCTTTACAATGGAGATTGGGAGCAGTAGCCCCATTTTACCGTTGAGAAACCAAGGCTCAGAGAGGTCAAGATACCTGCTTAAGGTCACACAACTAGTAAGTGGCAGGATAAGAAATTGCATTTGAAAAAAAAAAAAAAAAAAAAAAAGAAATTGCATTTGGATTTGTCACACTCCCAATTTTGTATCACTTTCTGCCCTCCTGTATCTCAAACTTGGTATGGGTACCCCTGGATGAGAGCACATGTAAAACTGTTAGCAGTCATGGGGACTCTACTAGACCATCCACACTATACACTACCTAAACATGATGGGGAGGAAGTAAATATTTTAAAATAGCCTCATGGTAAAACAAACTAGCTCATAATATGGGCTGGAATACATATTTTCAAAAAAATTTTTAAAGATGGAACTGAAACTGCAATGAAATCTTGTGCTTTTTGAGGGAGCTTTGAGTCAAGTTCCTAGACTCCTAAGAAGATCAGTTTGTTCTATATGGTTCTGTATACCATTAGGGTTACACCATGGAAAAGAAACTTTGCTTATACCTTGCTACTCCCCCTTGCAGAAAACATTACGTAAAGTTCTAAACTCAGTTCTTGTCTAATATTTTTCTAAATTTTATTATAGTGGTTTCCTCCATTCACATGGTCCTATCTCTAGCTTCCAACCTCTCTTTTGACACATACCATTGATTTGCTTATTCATTAGTTCATGAGAACTTGACTGTGCACCTATTAATAACCTACAGCATATCTCTACCTCCATGTGTGTCTAGAAACATCTAACAAAACACTTAAAAATGAAATTCCTTATTCACCCCTTCTAAAATGTTCCTTCTCAAAAAATTGTACTGCTCTTTTTCCAATCATTCATGCTTGAAACATGAAAATTCCCTTGGACTCCACATTTGCCTTCATCATGACGTTTGTAGAGTTGGACACATCAGCGGCCTAGTTGTCACCCTCCTTTTCCTTTGTGGCTGCCCCAGGTCAGTCCCTTATTGGTCCTTGCTTAGATCAGTGGTTCTCAGATGGGCAATTCTGCCACCCCCCCCCCAATACCCAGGGAACAGTTGGCAATGTCCAGAGACATTTGTCTGTCACCACTGGCATCTAGTGAGTAGAGGCCAGGGATGCTGCTAAACACCCTGTAATGTATAGGACAGCCCCCTACAACACTGAGCCCCCGAAATCAAAAGTGTTGTGGTTGAGAAACCCTGGCCTGGTCCATGGGAAAATCTTGTTCACTGGGCTCCTCCTCTCTGCTTCTGCTTCATCTTCCATGCAGCTGCCACCTTAAGGCTTCTAAAGCATATATCTTCTGATGTCATCCCACTGCTGACACCTTCAATGGTTCCTAGCAAACTTCTAAGCCTGTCATTCAAGATTCTCCAAAATAGTTCTAGGCTTAGTTCCCACTCCCTCCCTTCATGGCACACCACCATACCGCACTTCTTACACCTGGCCCTCTCCCAGGCGGTATCCTCTACCCTTGAAGGCTTTATTGTTGTCTTCCTCACCCTCACCCCTCCTATCACTGTCCATCAAAATCCTGCCCCTCCTTCCAGCCCAACCTCAAAGGCTATCTTACTTTCTAAAGCCTTTCCTGATGCCCCCAAATGGCATGAACTCTTCCCAGCTCTTCTCTCTATGGGCTGCCACCATCGCCAAGTTGTATTCCCTTGAGGACGGCAGCTGCTCCTGGCTGCGTACACTCAGATCCCCACGACGCTGAACCTCACCTGGCATTTTTCAGAGTGGTCATTAAGAGGGGAGAATTGGGAGGAATGTGGAAGGAAGTAGGCATTCACACAAGGAGAGGCAGAGGGGAGCGTGCAGGAGGAGCACAGGGGGTCTGATCACAGCGCTGAAAGCTGACGGCTCAGCTTCATCTGCTTTTTGAACTTCCATCTTCCATCATGAGGTCACTGCAGCTGCCCCAATCCACTCCTCCTCTCCCCCCTCTTCTTCCTTCCCTCCTTCTTTCCTTCTCTCCCTTCCTTCCTTTCTTTCTTTTAGAACATTCATTCTCAAAGAAAGGAGCAGTGATATTACTACCAAGGGGATAAAAATCAATTCTTAGAATATGAAAAAAAACCCTTAGCTATTACAATGGTGTGTGGCCCTCCAAAGCTCCACCCTACCCAAAGAAATCTTATTAATTTCTCTCGTTAGGGATAATTTACATTTTAATTTATGTTTTCTCTTTGCGGGGGGATGGGGTGGTGGCAATAATTTTATTTCAAGGTTGAGAAGCATTGTATTCGACGTATTAGAAACATTCCATAAGGTGAAGGGTATAAGCATAATGTGCCTACGCACACATATGTTTTTAAAACCCATGGGAAAAAAAATAAAACCCATGGAAAATTTTTTAAAGGCTCAATTCTTTCATTTGTAAATAATTAGAGAAAATATAAAGTATTGCAACTTTGGTTGTGATTCACTCACATACTACTTTCTCCATTTTGTCAATAAGAAAAATGAGGCGCAGAGAAATGAGTGTATTCATTCATCAAGATCTCAGTGGAGGGGGTCCTGTCTAGTGTGAGCCTGGACCGTGTGCCAGCCGTTCCTCCCGCAGGTCACATCTCGCCCTCTCTTCTGCCCGTGTCCCCTCGGCGGCCCTGCCACGGCATCGCTCGATTGTTTGGATGATGTGCAGTGGGGGAACACGCGGCAGCTCTATTAGCAAGTCCCACATTTTGGAAAGATTGTCTCCTCGGCACCAATGCTCTGCAAGGGGCTAACGGTTATAACTGGAAGTGCAAGTCCAATTGTGGTGGTACTCAGTGGCAGCATGGAGCGCGCATTTCATAGAGATTTTCTCTTTCTAGCAAGTCGAGTTGAAGATCATCCCGTAGGAGTGGAAGAAATTGTTGTTTTTAGGACAGAAGGAAGAGACGTTCCTAGAGTTCACCGAGTCTTGAAGATTCATGAAAAGCAAAAGGGACATAGGAAGTTTCTGACCAAAGGAGATAACAGTGTGGTTGACGACCGAGGCCTGTATAAACAAGGACAGCATTGGCTAGAGAAGAACGATGTTGTGAGGAGAGCGAGAGGATTTGTTCCTTACATTGGGATTGTGCCCATCCTCGTGAATGACTGTCCTAAATTTCAGCGTGCAGTACTCTTTTTGCTGGGTTTATTTGTGCTGGTCCATTGTGAGTAAGAAGTCTGCCTTGCTGTTCCTGGAAGATGCTGTACTTTTTGTTCCTGAATGTTTGGAGTAGATACCGATCTGTGGTTGGTGGAATGGAGAACACATGTTGGCGCTTCTTGGTAGCCCTGGTTTGCATTAAGTTTATGTTTCCACGCCAGAGTACGTGTGGGCGGGTGCATGTGCACCACAGCGTGCACTCGAGGGGACTTTCAATCACAGAATTCCATATGTTGTCATTGTCACACTTTCGCATTTTTTGTACATCGGTGAATTTTTTCTATTAAAACGTTGAGCCAAAAAAAAAAAAAAAATCTCAGTGGAGTGCCTATAAATTCATAGGGTTTTCAAGGTTTAAGAGAACTCACTCGAGTAAAGTATTGATACTTGGGAGCAAGACGGCACATGCTAGGCATCAGTAATATAGCCACTAGCGTCAGCATTGTTATTATTGTTTTTACTGCATTCCAGGCTCTGAACTGAGGCGCTGGGAATAAGACGATGGTGGAGAAACAGACATAGTCTCCACCCTAATGTAGCTCACACTCTAGTGGGTGAGATAGAAAATCACCAAAGGATGTATAATTGCAAACTGTGGGGAGTTCAGGGAGCCATGAGAACATATAACAGGAGGAACTGATTTAGTGGGGGGAGGAGGTGGGGGAGGACTGAGGAAGGCTCCTGAGTGCAATGATAATGAACTGGGATCTGAAGAATGAGTTAAGTGGGTGAATGAGGATGTGAAAAGCACTCCCCTGGGAAGGACCAAAGTATATGGAGGCTTCTGGGAGGAGGGGAGCATGGAGTGTTTGAAAGACAGAAACACCAGCGTGCCTGGAGCCTAGAAAGCAAGGCAGAAAGCGAGTCAGGATGAGTCTGCAGAGGCCTAGACCATGAGAGGAGATTTAGTTTTATCCTAAGATAAATGGAAGCTGTTGAAGGGTTTTAAGTCAAGGATTGATGTGCTATGACTTAGGCTGCTGTGGAGAAAATGGATTGGGAGAGGATGAAAGGAAGGGGAGTGATCATTTAAGAGTTCTTGCAATAGTTCAGGTCTAAAGTGATAGCAGTGAAGATGGAAATAGGTATACAAATTTGAAGATGCTTAGAAGGCAGAAGCAGTAAGAATGGATTACATGTGGAGGGTGAGTGAGAGGGAGGAGTCATGGACAACCCCTGAGAGTCTGGCTTAGGGAACTGCATGGACTGTGGTAACATGTCTGAGGCCACTAGTTAGTAAACAGCAGAGCCAGGCCTATAATCGAAGGCTTAGATCAATGTCCTAAAACAGCATAGCTGGTTCCAGTGGCTGGGCTTCATTTACTTCTGCCCAAGTTCCTGTTGAAACATTGTACTCTTGGATATGAACCTCATAGAAAAGGTCTTCCAAAGTTGGAAGCATCTAACAACCTCGGATTGGATTTAGGGAAAGTGAATTAAAATTCCTGTAGCATGGGCGGGCCACTCAATATTGCTGAGCTGGCACCCTCATTCTGTTAAATACAGATAGTTAAAATACCCATTTCAAAAGGTAGTTGTGAGGTAGGGGTTAGAAGAGGTAGCGTCAGTCTACGATGGGTACATCTGAACTTGGACCCTGGGCACCACGTTCCATCTTGCTCCTCTAGTCACAGGTGTGTCTTTTCCTTTGTAGGTTGTTCCTGTGACATGTGGGCCAAGAGGAACTTTGGGCTGGGTGTCTTTTTGTGCTGGTGTCCCAGGTGAAGTCAGCTGCATTTTCCTGCATGTTAGAGGCTCAGGAAATCTGTCCCTCACCATCACCAGGTGGGCCACCAGACTGTTCTCTGTGCTTGAGGTCTGAAATCAAAATGGTAAGTTAAGAGCCTAAGGCAGATGGTCTCGAAGTTTATAGTGCATAAAAGTCACCTTCACCTGTGATGGCTTTTTAAAATATAGATTCCTGGGTCCCACCACCCTAGGTATTCTAATTCAGAAAGCCAGGATGAAGCTGAGGAATCTATTTTCATAAGCTTCCAAGGGTGAATCTAAGCCTGGAAAGTTGTCCATTTGGCTGCAATTCTCTGAGGGAAGAAACTCTGTCAGGTTCACTAACCCAGGGCCCAGTAGGGTACTAAATAAACATTTGAGTTCAATTGAATGAACACTGAATTTTGTCAAATTGAATTACTGTGTTGTGGCCCTATTTTCCTTCCCATTGATCCCAAGTCAATTGCTGAGGAATCTGCTAAGATTTCAGGAACGATAAATTTTAGCGAGAGGAGCGAGGTTCAGGAAAATGTGTGTGTTTGTATATGAGTGTGATATGAGGGGTTATAGCAATCCGCAAGTTACTACCAAGCAGGTTAAAAGGATTTGGGATTCTCATTTTTAAGGACCTCCTGCTGATGGGACTCCATTTCATGCACCCAATATTTTTGTGAAGCTATGTAATTAAACGTAAATTAAGTCAGCCCCGGGCTGAACAAGGCACATTATCTCACCCCAAGGCATCCTCCCTGGAGCCAGGTGGCTAAATTCCAGGGGGCCCCTGTGCCCTGAAGGCAGCTGCTTGAGGGCTGTCCAGCTTCTTCTTGACCACATAGGGTTTCATTCCCTTCCCTATGCCATCTCTTCCACAGCAGCCCATCCATACATTCCCCCCGCCCCCTGCCCTGGCAGTACTGAAATCGTTTATTGCTTGTGAGAGTGAAATATTGCAAGACCTGGAGCAGAACATCCCTCCAAGCTTGCTCTTACTATCCCCACACACGTGGCCCCTGACCAGCTTTCCTATATAAACTCATGTCCTGATACATATTTGAAAAGCAAAACTTAAATCATACACTTGGTAGACATATGATTTTAAAATACCATGAACAAGAGGATGTACTTATAGGGAACTCAGTGAGGAGCAAAAGGGCCTTTGAAAGGACAAGGAAAACAACTCTAAGTAACTTATCTTTTTCCTTTATCCCAAACAAGCTGCCCACTAATGTTGATTCTCATCACTTACTCCTTTATTCCCACAATCACTGTTCCACTTCTTTCTTCCAGACTGGTCCATGCTTTCGGAAGGAACCTCATTTTGCCTGTGACCTTTGATTGATCATGGGGTCAATGTTGGATTATAGAAGGCCACCAGATGGATTGGAAGAAATTGAGAGCAGAAAGAACCAAGTTTGAATCCTGGATCCCTTACATGAGTGACTATGGATGAAAGCTTCCACTTTAATAAGTACCTGTGTTATGCTCCATGCTTTCCAGATGTGGAATGAACATTAGGACAGAGAGAAGAGTTTAGAACTGAGTCTGTGACTCAGGGGGAGCTGGAGGCCTGTCTTTTTGTTAGAGGAGACGCTATGAGCAGGAGGTAGGCTTGCTGGCTTAAAGGAGTTGTTTGCTAAGGTTTATTTCAGCATCAGAATTCCTGCTCTCCCTTTAAAAAAATCTGTGCTTAAATAAATGTGTTTGTTAGTTTTTCTCAGTTGTATTCTGGAACTTTAGCACATACCCCATCGTACCTCTGAAAACTCTTTCTAGAGGCATTTGGTGGGTGGGCAGCTCACACACTCACACATATGTGGAAAGTCATTGCATGCAGTTTACAGAGCAAGTTAGTGAGTCCTAGCTTGAACTGAAGGTGTACCAATGGTAACAATCTTTCCTCACATGATGTTTCCCCTTGCATATGAGAGAGACTTGGTTCCCCAAACTGAAAGCCACTCGGCAGAAATCTCCTGTTTTTCCAAACTGTGGTCAGTCTCTGGATGAATATAAAGCAGTTCTGAGATGCCATAGAGAGAAGTAAGAACAAGTTCATTTCCACTGGCAACTTTTCTTGGAAGTACAGTCCACTTCTATCTCCTCCCCAGCCCCAAATTTCCCTGTCTGAATCCAGCCCATGCTCAGAAAACGCCCTCTCCTCTGTAATGTACTTTAGAACATGAGTGCTTTAGGAAAGGAATGACCAGTCTCCCAAAGGTCCAGAGGTTCTATTTGCCAGAGAGGTTGGATTGAAGAACATTCTGGGCTCCACCCAACCCCACATGAGTAAGAAATGCATTCTCATATAGGACAAAGGGAAGGCATCTTATCATACAGGATTTTACTGACTAGGAGTATACTAACGATTTAACCCAGAGAGGGTGACCTGAGGAAAGAGACTACTACTCTATCAACCTGAAACCCCATTTCTAACATTCCAGCACCAGCTATACTACCCAAACATCCAGATTCCTAAGAGCACTCGTTTGGCCTATAACATGAGTCATTTATTGAGAACTACTCTTGCCTTATGCTATGTTAGGCACAAAGAAAAATGAGAAAAAGTATATTAATACCTTAGAATTGTATCAAGGTCTGGGACATAGTAACCATTTAAAAGTAGTATTGTTGTTGTTGTTATTGTTGCTGTTGTTAGTTATTGTTCTTGGGCAAGTTTTCTGCCAGGTACCAGTAGTGTTTGACATTATTGATTATTGACTTTTTAGACCTTGCTTATATTAGGTTCTCCTCCTACTTCTTGATCCATGACTTCTTTCATTTGTTTTTATAATAGATGTATATCTTTATCTATCTATCTATCTATCTATCTATCTATCTATCTATCTATCTATCTATCTGACATCTCCCACATATTATTCCATTCTTTTCTCTCTGATTTTACTATGATGTAGTCTGGATTATCGCAGAAGCTTCTTTTTAATCTCTCTCCCTCTAGTCCGTGAGCCCATTGAGGGCAGGGGCCAAGGATTATATCTTTCATATACCAAGTCTGATAGGAATTCCATAAATATTTTTTGAGTGCACATATGACCAATGAATTGATAAATGACTGAATAAACTAGCGTGCTAGGCTTTCCACCACTAGTCTTTCTGTTTCTGGCTAGTCAGGCCCACTGCAAGCATACTGTCTCCTGAAAATTCCATCTTTATCTTGTTACTCCCTTGCTCAAAAATATAAGTGGCTCTCCATTATCCTTTAAGCCAGATTTCAAGCCATCCCCACCTGTTATCTTGCTCTATCTGATGTCCTGTCCAACGCCCTCTCCTACTCTTGTGTGCATAAATCCAAGTGCCTGGCAGGTTGGACTCCTCTCAGGCACTGAATTTCTGTATACTCATTCTTTCCAGATCCTTGCTCATGACTTGGCCACCTTTCTCTTTGAATATCCAAACCTGACCCATCATTTAAGGCCCACGTCCTAGACCTTAGCAACAATACAGCCCATATAGACAGAGCCCCTACTCAGAACTTCCCATACCCACATGGTTTCTGCTTGGCTCCTTGGCGAATGCTACCCTGTATTACTATCTGACGATCAATTTATAAGGTCCTGAGAGTAGGAGCCATGCCTTATGCTTCTTTGGATCTGGACCATTTTTAGGGAATCTTGTCAAAGTGAACTAAGTGCAACATGAATTTTACAGAAGAGAATTCTCTGAAGTATAAAGCTTGGCCCTTCTTGCTTCCGTCTAACCACTAAGTTTACTACTTTAGATATAGAGTGGATCAAAGTCAGTTCTTTGGGTCCCCAGTGTATATTGTATAACATGTACGTCCTAATAATGGTGACAAAATGGTAGCTAACATATGTGAGTACCGTGTGCATATTTCAGTACTTAATACTCTCTGTGCAAGGCCCTGTGCCCAGTATCTTAATATTTTAATTTAATCATCAAATTCCTATGAAATAAGTGCTATTATCCTACTTTACAGAGGAGGGAACAAATCAAAGCTTCAAATATCATCAAGCCCTGACTCAGTTTCATGCCCAGCGCTAGATTCTGGGGATATAGGTTTCAATCACACACAGTCTCTACTCTCTCAAAGAGTTTAGAGACCAGGAGAAAAGAGGAAAATGAATAATTATGATTCAGTTTAATAAGTGCAGTATCTGAACTAGTATTAGCCTTTCCTCTATCAGATGAAGGTGGTGACCAACCCTCTCCAATGTCCAAACAATGCCTTAAATTTCTTAATATCAGCATTTAACTTCTGCAGTCTTCCTCCTAATAACTTATGCTCCCAGTTTAGTCATGAGAAGACATCAGTAAATTCCAAAAGAAGGATATTCTAGAATATACTTGAGCAGTACTCCTCTAAATTATCAAGGTCATCAAAAACAAGGAAAGCCTGTGGGATTGTCACAGTCAAGAGGAACTAAGGAGACATAACGACTAAAGGTGATGTGGTATCTCGGTTGGGGTCCTGGGGCAGAAGAAGGATATTATATAAAACCTAAGGAAATTTGAATAAAACATGGACTTTAGTTAATAATTATGTGCCAATATTAGTTTATTAGTTGTAACAAATATACCATACTAATAAAAGATGTTAATAATGGAAACTGACTATGGGGTATAAGGGAACTCTCTGTACTATCGTCTCATTTTTTTTTTTGGTAAATCTAAAACTGTTCTAAAAATATAAAGTCTACTAAAAAATAATAATGTTAACCCTTAAAATAAAGGTTGTGAGTGATTGTCAGAATAATGAGTCTAGGAAGGCAAGGAATCTGAGCAAAGGAGTCCATTTACGGTGGGAGGTAAAGAGGGGAAGATGGTGAGTTTGGTTTTGGAGCTATTGCCTTGGAGAGTCTGGCGGGAAGCCCAGGTGCCCAAGAGGCAGCTGAAGAGCTTGACGTGGAGTCTAGGGGAGTGGAAGAGGAAGACCTGGGCTGAAGACACACACTTGGGAGACATCATGCACACAGGTGAGAGTTGAAGCATTTGATAGTCTCAACACCATTCTGGAGATCAGTAGCCAGCGAGTCTGCTATTACTGTGTGATGGATGAGCCGGAGGAGGCCGGGGGAGAGCCAGTTCGGTTATAACTACAGAGCAGCTGGAGTTTTCATCCTCGGGGGGAGCCAAAGCAGCCTTGCGGGCACAGGTGCTGGGTTTTCCTTATTCTGGAAGGCAGTTTCCCGAGATAAACTCTGGATATGATAATTATATTGGTGAGTAAGTTGATCTAGCCTCAACTGCACAGACAGGGATCCCACAACAAAATGCTTCCACGTTATTCGATACATTGTTTTTTCTTTAAAAAAAAAAAAAAAAGGAAAATTTTAATTCTTTCTTCCATTGTAGGTTCAGGGTAATTATCTTAGTTGAAACTATTTTGATAACCATCTTTCTTGAGGACACAGCACCTCAGTAGTTTTAAAACCTAAGTTAATTAGATATCTGATGTTAACAAAAGCTTCCATTAAAAAAAAAAAAAATCCTCAAGATCTGCACCCCCCCAGACTCTTGCTACAGAAGAAGAGTCTACGCTAAGTACAGTTTTTATCTTCAAACTGGCACTTTTGTGTAGTTAATCATAGTTGTCTGCAGCCTCCGGGATGGAGAAGGTACGCCCCCCAACTCTTACCCCCAAGGATGAAAGACTCGTCACCATGGTAAAATCCTTGTTTTTCACATGACAGTCCTAGCGAGCTGGGTCTTACATACACTAAGATATTAACTTTGCTTATTGTCTAGTTTGTAGGGAAAGGACATTTCTTGGAAATTTAAGGGGGGATAGTCTTAGTTAACCCTAGGATAAGTATCCCAATGAGCACGAAAAGATGAGTAGAATTATCTAGATGTGGGCAAAATGACAAGGCTCCTAGAAATGTTCCTAGCAATAAATTCCCAGAAACTTAAACTCTCCTGACTATAAGGAAATGAAGTTTAGAAAAGACTGCTATATCCTTTATAAGCTTTCTACCCCACCCCCCAACACGCAAGCATGTGTAAGGGAACACGTACACACATGCACACACACCTTTGACTTCTAAGCTGAGCAATGCAAGGGCAATTTCATCAGCTTTCTTTAGGTCAGGGAAAGAAAAAGTTGGTAGCTGGAAACGCTGCAGCTTTGGCTCCCGGCAAAAGGCAAAGAGTGGGATCTGCGGCCACGGGCAGCCTGGGTCTGAGCTCCCGCTCTGTCTCTCACGGGCTCTGTAATCCCAAGCATGTCGCCCAGCTCCTCTGAGCCTCAGGTTCCTTCTTTAAGAAATGGGGATAGAGATGCTCATCTCAATCCAATTAATACATATCAAATGTCTTCCAAGTGGCAGGTACTGCTCTGGGGATACAGTCATGAACCAGAAAACACAATTGCCCCACTCAGAGACAAGTGCATTTCTGGGAGGTTGCTGTGAGTATTCAGGGATTCAGGATACTCGGCCTGCTTGGGGCTTGGAGCCTGTCCGCTGAGTACACAATATTACTGTGCTTTTCTCCCACCCCAAGATGAGCAGTTGAACTTGAGTAAAAGGTACAGTCGAACTAAGGGACATTTAGCAGCACCAGGCCTAGGACTGAAGGGTGTTAGTTTATGGAGCTTCAAAATACTTTAATAGTAAATACATTGAAAATCCAATGTGCTTTGGTGTCATAAAGAGCTGGCCCTGAAACCTCTGCTTTGTCCTTCCCCACCTATATGATATTGTGCAAAGAGATTCTATAATCTCTTTGAGGCTAAATTCCCTCATTTGTAAACTGGAGCTATTGTTAGCGATACCTACCTAAGGTTGATGTTATAGGTGATAAAGGAAATATTATATGTGAGAAGGGCTGGTTTTACGGCAAAGTGATAGCCACATGTTAGCTACTATTGATTATGTTCATTGTTATTAATGATTAAACTCCAGCTATGACAACAGCCCCCATGTGGTGCCTTTGGGGCTGATGTATTGCAGCAGCAACGTTAACACATTTCATAGGCTGCAGGATGACATCCAATTACTGGAAAGATTTGTAAATCAGTCCCGACCTCATTAGGAGCAGATCCAAGGACGGTGACTTTCTTCCAGATAATAGCAGCAGAGACCATGGCACAGAGAGAAGGCCTGGGTACAGCCTCTCCCAAGTTCTCAAGAGCAACCTGCAGCTCCTACTTGGTCTCTTCCTCAGTTGACTTGATCCCTCTCCACATCAGGGATTGGGTGGAGAGCATTTAAGCACCACAATTGTACATCAATCTTAGAAACACCCCTCACCGGTAGTCAACCAGAATTCTAACCTGAGGCCAATTTCTTTTGCTTCTTACGACCCAAGATGAGTTCCAGGCTCACCTGAGGAACCACCACTGAAGCACTTGGGGAACCTTCATAATGTCCACAAAGTAGCATTTTAATCCTGATAGTCCTGGATGCCCGAGTCAGTCTGAAGAATCAGTTTCACCATGTCTTGTAAGAGGCCATGTAAAGCTCATGCAAATAGGCTCTTGGAGAGTATCTCAGATGTTCCAGAGTTTTAAAGGTAGGCTTGCAGGAATTCCTCTGTGTTAGGACAATACGAAAGGACTCACTAGGGCTTAGTTATGCCAACTACCTTAGTTTCATGAATTCATCATACAGTTTCATACCCCAGTACCTTTGCACATGTCTTACTCTGCTTGGGGGAACAATTCCTCCTCTGCTTGCCTGTACATTCCCTATTCATCTTTTAAAACCTAGCTCAAGCATCCTTCTGTGAAGACGTTCCTGATTCCCACTCTCTCTCCACTTCACCAACAGGCCTGGCTTCAAGTCCCAGGACCAGGCCCGTTTAGTGAGTTCTCAGGAAGTGATTATTGTTTTCTCAAATTCTTGGAGTTGACCTGGTTTCTTCTCCAGTCTCTGACAATTAGACCAAGTGCAATGTGAGAAGCTGGAAATCAACTATGCAGTTGTGAAACCTTTGATTGGAAGCAAGATTCTAGGTTGCTCAAATGTGAGTTATGTAAACTACACATTGTGCAATGGGCAGGAGGGCCTCACTGTGAGCGCAGATTTGGAGGTTATTTCTATTATAATAGCACCTCTGCCTCATTTCTACTGAGGCATCACACCTCCCAGCCCCAGCACAGCTCCTGGTCCAAAGCAGGAACTTAACACGGATTTGCCATTTCTGGGGGACAAGAAAAGAAGCTCAAAGGGGAGAGGATCCTGGGAGCCCTTCCCTTCCCTTCTCTATAAGACTGACCTACTTGCGGAAACCCATGTTGGCTGCCCTGGAAGCCATTTCCCCATTCTAAGATGCTAATTAGGACAGAGGGGGCAATCTCATTACTGATGATGAGGTTGACTCTACGTAGCACTATGTGTTTGGATGAAAAATGCCATCACAGTCCAAAGTAGTCATTATTATCTTACTAATCCAAAAAAAATTTTTTTTTGCTTTTTTATGGTATGAAAACCACAATTTTAATATTCTTAGAAAACAATTCCTGTTCCATATTCATTCCTTCTACTTTCTCTATTTGGATATCCTTCTGCCAAAGATTTCTACCAGAAGAAAGAGCGGAACCCAGCAAAACTAAATCTAAGACGGCTACATAGCAGTCAGGCTAAAGGAGATGAGGGCTATGGTCACCCCACGATGTGGAGCCATCGGGGAGCCGTGGTTGTCAATCCATCTCAACCCTGCTCAACACTTCCTTCCCCTGGAGGACTCCCCTTGCTCCTCAACCAGAGGTGGCCTTTCTTCCTCCACACCTTGTTTCTCTGAAGACACTTACCACAGCTGTTTGTGTGTCTTAACACTCTTAGTAAATTAAGAACCCCTTAAATCTGAAGACTGTGACCACATGGTTTGGTGGAAGGAAGATACACTCTGGAGACAGACAACCTTGGGTTGATTATTTGGTTGTTGTTGATTAGCTGTGTGACATTAGATAAGTCACTCAAAGTTTCTGAATTGGCTTTATCATCTCTGAAACGGATGACATCACCTACTTTGCAAGTTAGTTGTGTTGATGCAGTAAGATCACATAAACACAGGGTTTGGCAGTACAAGTGAGTGCTGTGGGATTAGACAGCCTCTCCCACTAACCAGCTCATCAGTTCTGTCAAGCTACCTAACCCGCTAAGCCTCAGTTTTCTCTTCTGTAATATAGGGTCAACAGGACCCTCCTCATAAGGTTTTGAGAGGATTAAATGAGCTAATACATATGAAAAAAACTTTCCAGCTAACTTGACACAAAGAGAATGCTCAATAAATGTTGGCTATTATCAGTGCTTCACCCACTGTCATTTCTCTCCCTTCCTCCTTGCTCTTCTGAAGCATCCTACACAGTGCCTGGCAGAGAGGCAGGAGATACTGCTGAAGTGAAATGATGTTATGATGCACAGTTCATCACATAAGCTTGGGTGGTCATTTCCCCTGTTCCAATATTTTACAGTCTCAAGGATTTTTCCTTGAAGTTAATTTCCACATTTAAAAGGAAGACCTCAGCTAAAATGTCTAGATTTAGTTAGTTTAGAGGGGAAGGGAAATAAGTGTTATAAGAAAAAGAGAGACACAGAGAGAGAGATTGGAGGAGAGCAGCAACTAAAATGGGAAGGGACAGAGAACATTCTGGAAGACGATTGCTAGGTTAACCTAGCACAGGTCGCTATACTCCTCCTACACTCATGTGTCTTGGATTTTGGAGATATGCTCATTGTCGCTAGAGTGGGGATGGCTGGAGGATGGTTGGAGGTTGGCACATTTCATACCTAAACCAGGAAAGTTTAGCATCCAGCAATCTGCGACCGGGACAGACCCAGCCCCATAAGCATTTCTCATAAGAAGTGCAGTGAGGTCCCTGTTAGCCCCGCAAGCTGGTGGCCCCAATGGCCCAGAGCGTGCTTCTCCAGAAACTGAGTGTGCCGTTCTTAGTCAGAGTTGTTCGCTCTCAGAGTCCTCTGGAGTCACAGCCAGGCCCCTCCGCACTTGGTCTAGCAGCAGATACCAATCAGGGCGGATGCCGGGCCGTGGGCCATGCTGTCCTTGGCCAGCTCCCTCTACTTCCGGTGAGTCAAGCCTAGCATGCAGCCTGCAGAGTGGTTAGAGCCCTGGGTCTCTGCTGCAATTAGAGCATGTGATCATAAATTCCAAGATGATTTTATTTGGGACAATTCTCTTTTCACCAAATCCCAAACAATTCTTAAAAACCACCCAGAGATCAACACTTGCAGCAACATCTCCTTTGTCTCAGAACCATCTCTGGGGGTGCCAGGGGCCAGGAAGAGAGTACTGTCTTCCTTTTGTTCTTTGATTCTTGGATGTGAATAGAAACCTATGCTACTCTGGGAAGGACTCCAAGGTCAAGGACATGGGGTGTTTACACAGGAGGTTTCACCATATCCAAACTTTCTATCAAAAAGTTAGGTAACGGCATGGACATATATACACTACCAAATGTAAAATAGATAGCTAGTGGGAAGCAGCCGCATAGCACAGGGAGATCAGCTCGGTGCTTTGTGACCACCTAGAGGGGTGGGATAGGGAGGGTGGGAGGGAGGGAGACACAAGAGGGAAGAGATATAGGAACATATGTATATGTATAACTGATTCACTTTGTTATAAAGCAGAAACTGACACACCATTGTAAAGCAATTATACTCTAATAAAGATGTTAAAAAAAAAAAGTTAGGTAACGGCTTTGGCCCACCCATTGGACCCGATAACATTTCCTTAAGGATCCTGCAGGAGACTCCATCTCCTTATCCACACAAGAATGCTCCAGATTCTGGAAATCATGCTTTAGGGTAAAAAGAGGTTTACGTTTTCTACAACTTGTAAGTACATTAGGTCATGTTTCACTTCCTTCTTTGACTTGTAACGCTCCCAAGAAAATATGGGGGCTTGGCATCCTCCCCCTCCCCAGGATGTTTAGGAAATTGTATATTTGTGGTTTCCTTATGTTAAGGAAAATTTCCTAATTTCCTTTCTTCCCTCCATCCCATCCTGGAGTTGGGCTTTGCTTGGCAAATTTTTACTGAACAGAAGAAGGTCCTCATCCTATGGTCTTGCCTCCCATGTTTCTTGACTATTCTCTTCTCTACAACAAAAGTCCACAAGGAATATTCTTTTTAGGCTCATGCTTCCACATAGCAGTCGCATGCTGGAAACAAACACTTCCGAATGTTTCCCCCCTCCTTTTTTCTTCAACTATAACTTAAAAAAAAATGAGATGTAATATACCTGCAATAAAGCTCACCAATCTCAGATGTACAGTCCAGTGATTTTTTGCATATATATATATATATATATATATATATATACTGTGTAAAAACCACTCTGATCAAGACATAGACCATTTCCAGCTCCTGGGAGCCTCCTGTGTGCCACTTGCCTGTCAATATTTCCCCACCAAAAGCCATCACTATTCTGACCTTAATTTTACCTGTTCTTGAACTTCATATAAATAAAATTGTACAGCATGTACACTTTTGTGTCTGGTTTCCAATGCTTTTCTACTGGGAATTCACCTTCTTTTTTGACACGTGAGGGGCACTGAATAAATATTCACTGAAATAAACGTATAAAAGATCCAAGTATGAATCTGATTTTTAAAAGAACGTGTATTATAAGGAAAAGAGTTTCAGGGCCAGATAAGATCTTCTCTAATAAGGAAAGTAAGGGCATTAGCAAAACCATTGCTCATAGGTAATATTACAAAAGAAGAATATGAAAGATATTCTTCACATACTTCCTCCTCCTCAGCACCCGTAATGGTAAATTCTTTCTGCTGTTAGGTTCACATTGGATTATTATTTTTGAATTATTATTTTCGAGGAGGAGCCTGACCCCAGGGAAGGGGCACAGCTCTGAGTCAGGGGCTGGGTTGGCACCCTGTGAGGATGGCACAGTGGAGAGAGTCAGGGGACCTGGTCCAGATGCTTACTGGTTGTGTGTGCTTGGAGAATCACTCAGCATTTCAGCCACAGTTTGCTACCATAAAAAAACCTATCGAGTGGATTAAAGAAAATGATGGCTATAAATGTGCACTGAAAGCTACAAAGCACTAGGCAGATTGGTTCCATAAACTAGTTGTGATGGTTCATTTTATGTGTTAATCTGGCTGGGTCATGGTGTCCTGGTATTGGGTCAAATGTTATTCTGGATGTTTCTGTAAAGGAGTTTTTTTAGATGATATTAACATTTAAATTGCTGGACTTTGAGTAAAGCAGATTGCCCCCCATAATATAGGTGGTCTTCATCCAGTCAGTTGAAGGCCTTAGTTGAACAAAGACTGAACCCACGCTGAGCAAGGATGAAGCCTGCCAGCAGATGGCCTTTGAATTTGAACTACAGCTCTTCCCTAGGTTTCCAACCTGATGGCTTACTCTGCAGATCTGGGACTTAATAAGACTCCATTATCACATGAGCCAGTTCCTTAAAATAAATTTCTCTCTCTCTCCCTCCCTCCCTCTCTCTGTGTGTATATGTATATTTGTGTGTGTGTATATATATATATATATATCCCATTGGTTCTGTTTCTCTGGAGAACCCAGACTAATGTGCCATTTTTCATGTACTTTACTGATACTAATGATTTCTTATTTATTTTGCTGCTTCTTTCATTCCAGATGCTATCTAGTTTATTGTTTCTTTTCTGTATCACTGAAGAATATATTTAAATCACATTTTCTTTGTTTTGCTTGTTATTAAATCTATTTCAAGTATTAATTTTTCGCATCCATGAGAGAGGAAGGTGGAAGTCACTTTTTTGCAGACACAGTACACGTTGCACTCTGAGCTAGGTTGTTAGTGACATTTAGAGACATTACTTCTTACCACCCCATTAATTTCAGCATGCTATGCTTATTGGTCATGTATCTAGACCTACCGGCTCACTGCTAGGCACACTCCACCCTCTGTGACACCAAGGTCATGCTAAAATTTCCCTAGAAGTTTCGATGTAAACGCCAGTATTTGAATTGAGTACACCCAGCTTTGTCTGACACCTAGAATCCTTCTTCCTTCCCACCGTAGTGAACGGATCAGATCAACATGTGAAACTTTCTGACATCTCTCTGGCCCTTCCCTAACACAAAGTTTCAATCCAGAACTATTTCTTCTAGATCCCTCCTTATCTTTTCTTGAGGGCCTCCCAGGCGAAGAGTACACCCAGTCCTGGCTTACATTCTATAGGAACCAAGGAAAGGGAAGTAACAGGATTTGGGGGAGAAATTTGATCTTCTTCTTCCTTCCTAGTGAAGGCCCCACCCCAAATAATGGCCAGTTGTGTGTCTTTGATGACCACAAAGCGGATCAGGGTGCTGTCAGACACAAGGAAGTGGGGCCATTGTGGTCTGTGCCTTTTGTCATTAAAAATCCTGCTCTTGTTCTTGGATTGCTTCACTGATACATGCAAAATTTCAGATTTTAAAAATTCCCATGTGAATTTTTATTCACATGCTTTATTACTTTCATCTGACTTTGTTGAATCATGACTATGTGAGAATATGATGGGTAGAATTTCAGTTTATATCATTGAGTTCATCTCAGGTCTCTATGAGCTCTCTTCTTCCTCCTCTTCTTCCTACCTCCTATCCCTTTCTTCTTCTAAAAAAAAGTTATGCGGGGGGGTACTATTTCCCAGATTTTAAATATAGTTTTTCCTGATATCTATCAGTTCTGTATAAGCATTTCCTCTTTTATTAGTAGGAGATGTTCTTCAGGTCTCTGATCGCACACTGGTTTTATTTTAATAGATTTTGAGACATGCTCATTAAGCCATTCAGTCATGTATTAATAGCCGAAAACGGCATCATTTGTCGTTTGGTCTTAGATGGTAACTTATTCTCTCCATGCCTCACCTTCCTCATCTGTAAAGAAGGGACAATAATATTCATCTTTCAATCTTTCAATATTCATCTTTCAATAGCATTCAATCTTTCAGTGGGTTTGTGGTGAGGATTACAAATAGTGATTATTTTTCATTTACAATAAATGATTATTTATATTATTATCAGTTTTGAAAACTACAGATGCATTACATGTATGCTTTTGTCTACATCAAATGTTTTATTTAAGAGAAAATAAATAATGTTTATGAGGTGGTGCTGGATATAACAGGTACTCAGTAAATGGTGGTTACCATTGTAGTTATTACAAGTTCAAATCATGGGTCTACTTATGAGAAGAAATGTCTGCAACAAGCATTTAAAGCACTCAGTTCAAGCCCTGTGTGAGGCATCGTAAGACATCATAAGCCCAAATAGCAACTTCCCACCCCAGGGGAATAAGTTTATAATCTAGCTGTGGTAGCACATAAACATGGCTGGCAAATGAAGGCACAGGCACAGTCTGTGCTCTAGAGCAGTGCTTCCCAAACTCTTTAATGTCATATCACATAGAGGAAAGAAGAATATAATAAGGTTGAAGGGGACTGGAGGTGTCCTTATGGAGCTTGATTTTTTAAAAGTCACTCATTTTTTTCTTTATATGATAAATTATGATGAAACAAAGTTTTAAAGAATATATTAAATATTAAATTTACATAAAACTCCCAAATAAATGTTTTTAAATTTTTCAGTAATTCAGCTTGTGTTCATTAGCATAACTTTTAAAAATCTCAGTCCTTACGCTTGAAATGACTGCACAATCCCTGACCATGATATTTTAATAATTGTCTCTTCAAATTCTTGACCAGAAACTTTTCACATAGGTGTGGTTCAAATTATAAGACATTTGCGTAACAATTAAAAACTTTTCTACAGTTGAAGTTGTATTTAAAGAACCTAACAACTCTTCCTCTTTTATTGGTAATAATGGATTGTTTATAATAATGCAAATGGATTTCAAATCCAATTGAACTTATGTCAGAGTTTCAAAATAATGCTGAAGCTCTAATTTGTAAGACACGCAGGCATTCTTAGAGCACACACCCTTCAGCCAGCTAGTAAACCACTGTCGATGGAAGCATCTTGCTTTACGGCTTTACTCTGATTCAGGGTATCTCAACGTTGGCACTAGTGACATTTGGGGGCAGATAATTCCTTATGTGGGGACTCTCCCGTGCACTGTAGGATGTTTAACAGCTTTCTAGCTGCTACATACTAGAAGCAATAAACCCCCGCATCTCCAGACATTACCCAGTGTCCCCTAGGAAGCAAAATTACCCCGTGTTGAGAACCACTGCTCTGCGTATTAAATGAGAAACTTGTAAGGCACCTGCTTGCACACAGCATTGCGGTTATGACCTGGGTTCAGACCCATCCCTTCCCCTTGCAGGCTGGATGACCTTGGAAAAGCCACTCAAATCCTCTGAGCATCATTTCTTCACTTTAAGATGGGAGCATCATCCCTGCTGGGTCTGTCTCACTGGGTAATGAATGAAAATCAAATGAGATCTCAGATACAGCAATGCTAAGCCATCTAAGCTGTCAATACCGGCCTTGACACACTAGAACTGTGTGAGGGATAGTGTGGCAATGAGGCCTCACGGCTCAACTAAAAATCCCTTCAAAGTGACTTGTGAAGTCAGAGCGCTCAATACATTTTTGCCTCTATTGTTATCATCCCCATTCTTCAGGCGAAGAAGCTGAGGCTCTAAGAGGTAAAGGAGCTTGCCCGATATCGCACAGCACAGTGCATGCATGCAGACAGGGCTGAATTCAGAAAACGTGAACCCCAAGGTTGGTGTGTGTCTACGACATTCACGTGCTTCCCAGTGGACACAAGTGCCGTGATTAGAAATAAAAAGCGGCTCCTTCTGTGAGCAAAGAGGGGTTGCCACTTATAAAATAGATCTCTGTTTTATGGTAGGGGTTGAAGGAAGTACCACGGGACAACAGGATAAGATAATTTAGATACGTTTCTCCTGCTTTCAATTCAGAAAAGCCAGATCTCCTCAAGAACTGCTTGAAGGAAGTTGAAAATGAAAGGGCAGAGCCAGCCCTACCTCCATGCTGTGAATCATTCACTCGGAGAGTTGAGCTGTGCCTTCCGCATCTGGGCGCTTTTATTTTTAACTTTGCAAGCCTCGGTTATTCTGGCTTCCTAGGGGAAACCCCTCTGGTGCCAGCAGCTTCACTTCAAGCCCTGGTCGTCCTGTGAGCCTCTGGCTGGCGGAAGGGAGCACAGAGGACGGCCGTCCTCTTAGCTGGCTTCCCTGAGGGCAAGTTCCTGATCTCTGGAGTTCTAAAGCCTGAGCCCAACGCCACCATCACTGCTACCCACTGTGCTCAAACACATTCAGTTCAGCTGCCTTGTAGAGGGAATTCTCCCCTCTGGGTCTTGCCTGGCCTTGCAAATTATACTGAGCCAGGGGTGACTTCTCAAGCTCCCTTCGCGGTTTGTGGTTACAGAATCATTAGGAGGGCAGCCTCTGCAGGGTGCAGGTTACACCCAACCGTGCACCTCTTCTCTCCTAAGCCCCTGCTCTGGACACAGGATTCCCGGATTCCTGGCAGCCGAGGGTGGGGACAGTGCACGAAGATCAGCTGCAGCTCTTTCCAACAGAGTCCCAGCCACATGAAAAAAGAGGAAGTTTCGATTAGCTCGGGTACAGTGCCCTCCAGGACGATGCCTGGCAAAGTCCTAAATGTATGTCAAGAGGTGGGATGTAGGGAGGGGAGCATCAGGTTTGGAGTCAGAGAAATCTGGGTTTGGAATCGCAGATCTGTCTTCCATGAGCTGTCTACCTTCTACTGATCAGTCAAAAGAATGAGCTTTTTCTCCTTTTTTTTTTTCTTTCCAGATGCATATATATATTCAAAAAGACTAGTTAATTAACTTCTTCAACTCTGTACAATCAGGTAATTCTCTCAAACACAGTTGAGGTGAGAATGTACAAAGAACACAGCACCCAGCACAGATGGCTGCTCAGTAAGTGTTGCTTCATGTCTTTCCTTCAGCAACTCTTTGTTGAGCACCTGCTATGCGCCATCGTCCTGGGCCCAGTCCCAGATGGTCATTACTCTGCACTTTATAATGCTGCAAGTGTGGAATCTGCAGTCAGAACCCAGCCTGCACTCTAGTTCCTCTTCTTACCAGCCTGCAACGCCAGGCAAGTCATTTCCCTTCTCTGAGTCCACATCTCCTCACTTGTAACATGGGGAAAACACTTACAGGATTGTTGTGGTGATGCCATGAGATCACACACCTAAGGCAGTGCCTGGTACAGTGAATGAGCTAATACGTCTATCTTTTTTTTGCTTCTTCCTTTCTACTCATCTGCTAAGTACTTGAAACTGCTCAGAGGTGGGGAATTTCGAAAATGCTTCTGATTGTTGCCTAAACAGGTACAAATATTGCCCCTCACACTAGCTAACTGAATACTAGTAAGACTGGGTGTTCCTCACGCCAGCTGATACACACAGGTTACCCTCTCTGTCTCTGTTTTAGCAGCACTAAACTCTGTCTATTAAATCATCTGGAGAACTTTAAAAAATATCAGGGCCAAGGCCTTCCTGTGGAAGTTTCTAATGGACAGGTAGCAATGAAAACCACTGTTTCTTTTCCAGTTGTTCACTTTTCATTTGAAAAGGTCAAAGCTCAGAGAGGTTAACTGAGTTGCTGGAGGGCAATCAGCTAATATGGAGCCTGAATAGGAGTCCAAGCTAGTTGTCTAGCACAACAATCTTCCCATTACTTTATGTTCTCTCTCGTTGTCTCAACGACCTTTAGGCATCTGGTTGGCTTTTCTGCTTTAAATTATAAATGAGGATTGAGGAGGGCTCCCCAGAGTTGGTCTCCACAGAGCAGAGAGAGTAGGCCTCTCTGCCAGGCTTGGAATTTCATGGAGTATCTTCATTCCACAGATAATTCCTGAGACATCTGCCATGACCCACAAGCTGGGCTAAGCCTGGTGATGCAGTGTGAATGAGACACAGCACCTGCTCTTGAGGAGTTCATGGCTGGTTGTTATGGGCTGAATTGAGCCCCCCTCAAATTCATATGTTGAAGTCTTAATCCCCAGTGCTTCAGAATGTGACTGTGTTTGGAGATAGAGCCTTTAAAGAAAAAATTAAGTTAAAATGAGGTCATTAGGGTGGGCCCTAATCCAATATGACTGGTGTCTTTTTAGAACAGGAGATTAGGTCACGGATACACACAGAAGGAAGAACATGTGAAGACACAGGGAGAAGAAGATGGCTATCTACAAGCCAAGGAGGAGGCTTCAGAAGAAACCAACCCTGACACCTCTTTGATTTCAGGCTTCCAGCCTCCAGAACTGTGAGAAAATAAATTTCTGTGTTTAAACCACACAGTTTATGGTACTTTGTTATGGCAGCCTGAGAAAACTCATACACTGGTTCTAAAAGGGAGACAGACAAGTAAGGAATTAGTCAACTAAAATACCCTGTAATAAACATCAGGATGATCATGAGCTGGGGTTGCTATAAGAGCCCAGGGGAGGTCCCCAACCCTGGAGGAGGGGTTGGGAGGCTGGCAGAGATGGCTCCACTGGGGAAGAAACACAAGCTGTGTTTTCGAGAACAAGGAAGAGTTTGCTGGGGGAAGTGGGAGAGTGTAATGCAGGAAACCAGACTAGGGAATGTGAAGGTGCAAAAGTAAGAGACAGCATGGCCTGCCATGCCTATGGGGTCAGGGGATAGGGGCATGCATGGTGGTGAGAGATGAGGCTGTGAGATAGTCAGGGGTAGGTTATCCAGAGGCTTAGCCATGTCCAGCTAACAGGCCAAGGCTGGGTGAACAGGAGCCAATGAAGGGCATTTCCACAGGGGAGCACCAGGTCAAGTTTTGTAAAGTGGCTCTGATGGTCACATGGAGGCTGGATTGGAGGGGAAAGACCAAAGGCAGGGAGACCATCAAAGAGCTGCTACAGCAGTCCTAGAGAGAAATGTTAGGGGTCAGAACTAGTGCACAAGTCCAAGGTTTGGAGAGAATCTAGCGAGTCCTCTGGTGAAACAATGGTACAGAAAAAAGAAGGGGGAGAATTTTGTTTTAAAGACATTGTGATTGATTAGGTGAGAAAGAGAAAGGAGTAGGAAAAGTCAAGAATGACTCCCAGGTTTCTGGCTGGGACAGGTGGGTAGATGATGGTGTCAACTGCTAGAGTAGAGTTCTTTTTCCCTCCTGTCTTAGTCAGCTTGGGCTTCCATATCAAAATACCCTGGACTGCATGGCTTAAGCAACTGAAATTTATTTTCTCGGTTTTGGAAGTTGGACGTTCAAGGTCAAGGTGGCAGAATGGTTGGTTTCTGATGAGAGCTCTTCTTTGTTTGTAGGTGGCCACCTTCTCATTATGTGGCCTTTCCTCAGTGAGTGCTTACATAGAGAGAGCAAGAACAAGCTCTCTGGTATGTTTCCTTATACGGCACTAATCCCATCAGACCAGGGCCCCACCCTCATGATCCCATATGACCCTAACTACTTTCCACAGGGTACATCTCCAAACGCCATCACACTGGGGTTAGGCCTTCAACATATGAATTTTGGGGGATACAGTCAGTCCATAACACCTCCCCACTGAAAAGATATGACTAATGGTGCCATATATTCCAGCCATCTCCTTGTGCCAATTGATTTGAGCCTCTTTGATGATTACAGGAGGAGGCTTGCAAGCACATTTGTTTACATTCATTTATCTATCCTTCCAACCATGGGGGGAGGTGGTGGAAAAGGAGCCTCAGTTGGGAAGTTTGGGCTAAACTGTGAGTTAATAGTGAAGACTTTGAGATAGCCTCATCCACCAGAGGGCAGACAGCAGAAGCAAGAAGAACAAAAATCCTGCAGCCTGTGGAAAGAAAACCACATTCACAGAAAGATAGACAAGATGAAAAGGCAGAGGGCTATGTACCAGATGAAGGAACAAGATAAAACCCCAGAAAAACAACTAAATGAAGTGGAGATAGGCAACCTTCCAGAAAAAGAATTCAGAATAATGATAGTGAAGATGATCCAGGACCTC
>NC_041222.1:16864881-16866055 GCF_002837175.3 Physeter macrocephalus | reverse complement strand
AACTGAGACAGAAGAATGGATAAGTGACCTGGAAGACAGAATCATGGAATTCACTGCCACGGAACAGAATAAAGAGAAAAGAATGAAAAGAAATTAAGACAGCCTAAGAGACCTCTGGGACAACATTAAATGCACCAACATTCGCATTATAGGGGTCCCAGAAGGAGAAAAGAGAGAGAAAGGACCCAAGAAAATATTTGAAGAGATTATAGTCGAAAACTTCCCTAACATGGGAAAGAAAATAGCCACTCAGGTCCAGGAAGTGTAGAGAGAGTCCCAGGCAGGATAAACTCAAGGAGAAACACACCGAGACACAGAGTAATCAAACTGACAAAAATTAAAGACAAAGAAAAATTATTAAAAGCAACAAGGGAAAAATGACAAATAACATACAAGGGAACTCCCATAAGGTTAACAGCTGATTTCTCAGCAGAAACTCTACAAGGCAGAAAGGAATGGCATGATATATCTAAAGTGATGAAAGGGAAGAACCTACAACCAAGATTACTCTACGCAGCAAGGATCTCATTCAGATTTGATGGAGAAATCAAAGAAAATAGACTTTAAAATAAAGAATTTTACAAGAGACAAGGAAGAACACTACATAATGATCAAGGAATCAATCCAAGAAGATACAACAGTTAAAAATATATATGTACCCAACATATGAGCACCTCAATACATAAGGCAAATGCTAACAGCTATAAAAGAGGAAACCAACATCCAGGATAGATCACATCTTGGGTCACAAATCAAGCCTCAGTAAATTTAAGAAAATTGAAATCATATCAAGCATCTTTTCTGACCACAACGCTATGAGATTAGAAATCAATTACAGGGAAAAAAACGTAAAAAATACAAACACATGGAGGCTAAACAACACGATACTAAATAACCAAGAGATCAGTGAAGAAATCAAAGAGGAAATGAAAAAAATACCTGGAGACAAATAACAAGGAAAACATGACAATCCAAAACATATATGATGAAGCAAAAAAAGTTCTAAGAGGGAAGTTTATAGCAATACAATCCTACCTCAAGAAACAAGAAAAATCTCAAATAAACAATCTAAACTTACACCTAAAGGAACTAGAGAAAGAAGAACAAACAAAACGCAAAGTTACTAGAAGGAAAGAAATCATAAAGATCAGAGCAGAAATAAATGAAATAGAAA
>NC_041222.1:16863570-16864390 GCF_002837175.3 Physeter macrocephalus | reverse complement strand
ACTACAGAAATACAAAGCATCCTAAGAGACTACTATAAGCAACTCTATGCCAATAAAATGGACAACCTGGAAGAAAGGGACAAATTCTTAGAAAGGTATAACCTTCCAAGACTGAATCAGGAAGAAATAGAAAATATGAACAGACCAATCACAAGGAATGAAATTGAAACTGTGATTAAAAATCTTCCAACACACAAAAGCCCAGGACCACATGGCTTCACAGGCAAATTCTATCAAACATTTAGAGAAGAGCTAACACCCATCCTTCACGAACTCTTCCAAAAAATTGCAGAGGAAGGAACACCCCCAAACTCATGCTATGAGGCCACCATCACCCTGATACCAAAACCAGACAAAGATACTACAAAAAAAAAGAAAATTACAGACCAATATCACTGATGAATATAGATGCAAAAATCGTTAACAAAATACTAGCAAACAGAATCCAACAACACATTAGAAGGATCATAGACCATGATTAAGTGGGATTTATCCCAGGGATGCAAGGATTCTTCAATACACACAAATCAAACAATGCGATACACCATACTGACAAATTGAAGAATAAAAACCATATGATCATCTCAGATGCAGAAAAAGGTTTTAACAAAACTCAACACCGATCTATGATAAAAACTCTCCATAAAGTGGGCTTGAGGGAACCTACCTCAACATAATAAAGGCCATATATGACAAACCCACAGCAAACATCATTGTCAATGGTGAAAAAAGGAAAGCATTTCCTCTAAGATCAGGAACAAGACAAGGATGTCCACTCTCACCAGTATTATTCAACATAGTTTTGGAAGTCCTAGCCATG
>NC_041222.1:16862773-16863372 GCF_002837175.3 Physeter macrocephalus | reverse complement strand
TGGAGAGATATACCATGTTCTTGGATTGGAAGAATCAATATTGTGAAAATGACTATACTACCCAAAGCAATCTACAGATTCAGTGCAATCCCTATCAAATTACCAATGGTACTTTTTACAAAACTAGAACAAAAAAATCTTAAAATTTGTATGGAGACACAAAAGACCCCGAAGAGCCAAAACAACCTCAAGGGAAAAAAAACGGAGCTGGAGGAATCAGCCTCCTTGACTTCAGACTACACTACGGAGCTACAGAAATCAAGACAATATGGTACTGGCACAAAAACAGAAATATAGATCAATAGAACAGGAAAAAAAAGCCAGAGATAAACCCACGCACCTATGGTCAACTAATCTATGACACAGGAGGCAAGGATATACAATGGAGAAAAGACAGCCTCTTCAATAAGTGGTTCTGGGAAAATTGGAGAGTTATATGTAAAAGAATGAAATTAGAACACTCCCTAACACCATACTCAAGTGGATTAAAGACCTAAATGTAAGACTGGACACTATAAAACTCTTAGAGGAAAACATAGGAAGAACACTCTCTGACATAAATCACAGCAAGATCTTTTTTGACCCACCTCATAGAGTAA
>NC_041222.1:16789684-16862388 GCF_002837175.3 Physeter macrocephalus | reverse complement strand
AGGTCATGGAAGCAACCTAAATGCCCATCGACAGATGAATGGATAAAGAAGATGTGGTACATATATACAATGGAATATTACTCAGCCATAAAAAGGAACGAAATTGGGTCATTTGTAGAGATGTGGATGGATCTAGAGACTGTCATACAGAGTGAAGTAAGTTAGAAAGAGAAAAACAAATATCATATATTAATGCATATATGTGGAATCTAGAAAAATGGTACAGATGAACTGGTTTACAAGGCAGAAATAGAGACACAGATGTAGAGAACAAACGTATGGACACCGACGGGGGAAAGCAGGGGTTGGGGGAGTGGGGTGGTGGTGGGATGAATTGGGAGATTGGGATTGACCTGTATACACTAATATGTATAAAATAGATAACTAATAAGAACCTGTTGTATAAAATAAATAAATAAATAAAATTAAATTTAAAAAAAATAGTGAAGACTTTTTCTGACAAAAGCATGGAAAACTACGTTCCTGAGGACCCAGTCTATGTGAGGACACAATCTATGTGGGATGTCAGCTGAATTTCATGCACCCTTGCCCCAAAGATCTCATTTTGTAGATCCAGGGGAGACTTTCTCAGGAGGTCAGCCTCAGGTTACGGACATCTTGCTTCTGGATATGAAGGTCCTTAGGGATGACCCTATCTCTCTCCTATCTGGGACAGGCCTGCATCTAATTCCTCAGGCAAGGGACAGTCTGCTTACCTGACTTCTAAGTCGTTTGTCAGGATGAATCATATCCCAATTCTCTAAGAGGGTTTACTTTGTTGGAAAGAGTGTTCTCTTTGATCTCACGGCTTAGACTGTGTAGGTTTTGTTCAGTTAATCATGTAGCTGGCGTCAAGCTTAGTCAGCCTTCATTTTTTTGAGGCTATATGGCCTCCCAAGGGTTTGGGCACCGGCCCTCTAGCCGACGTCGTTTCACTTCAACAGCAACTGGAGCCTGAACCTTTTTTCGAGCTCTTTGATAATTGATCAATCAGTCTGGTCTATTCTAAAGTGTCCCTCAGATGTAAGAGGTGACTGAAAAGGTGGGCCTTTAAAAGAACACACTCTCTTCTGAGTGATTCCCACATGGTTGAAAGAGCCATCCTGATAGACTATTTTGCCTAATGCTTTCCAGTTACAAAGCACGTTCATTCTACCATCACCTTAACCTCTCAAATCAGCTCTGAGAGGCAGAAAGGGTGAGGTAGATGGGCTTAGTTTTGCAAAAGAGAAATTCTAACACTGATTAAAGGATTTACCCAATATCTCATGGGTTAGGTGTTATGAAACAAACTCACATTTAATAATGTGCCAGATCCTTTGCGTACTAACTTAGTTAATCCACAAACCAACCAAGTGGAATAGATATTATTGTGCCCATTTGAAAGACAAAAACATTGAATCATGAGAGATTTAAATAGTGGTTTCAAAGTCCTCCAGACCATGGGTAGCTAAGGCAACAGTGACTCCCTAGTCTTCTATTAACTAATCCAGTGTTTTCATTGGTTATGCTGCATTTAAACTCTCCAAGCCTGACTATAATGAGGAAAATAGTATTTCCACTAAGTTGGATTTTGGGTAAGAAGAACCACAAGTAGAAAAGTGGGTCATCCTCCCTATTTATAGATAGATTTTGATGTTTTCTTTCCTTCGTATATAAAATGAACAAGGCTCAGAGACCTGAACCCACCATCCCATGCACTCTGTCTGAAGTCTAGCATTCCAACAATCAGACATCGGAAACCAAGCGAGACTCCCCGAGCTTGATTGCATTGTTCAAGACCACAGGCCAGGGTAGCAGCCCCTACGTGGAGAAGGCCACATCTTCTCTGATTGTTGTTTATTTTCCTCTTCTCATGTGCTCTGTGGTCTGGCAAGGATCTGGGTACCTCAACAGTGAAGCCACCACAGTGGCAAGCCTCCCCAGTTCCTGGTCCAAGGAAGCCCAGCTCAGTTTCTCAGGCTGACAGAAATTGTAATCTAAATGAACTGAAAACATTGAACTTCTCTGACAGAGCATTTGCTAAGTCCAAAGACATGCAGACTCAAGGTCACAGAACAGGAAGACATTCTTCTGAAAACTGAAAGAATGGGGCAAAGGCTTTCACCTCAGCAGCCTCTGGCCTCTCTTCCTGACACTCGCTCTTGGGACCTACAAGGGCTCGCTCACAGTTATTCGTGGGGTCACTGGGTCTCAGCTCTTACTGGCTGTGAAAGGGAGAGAGGCTAGGGCTATCATAGGTCAAGAGCTCATGTGCTCCATCTCATTTAATCTCCATTTAACTCCTTTTCTGTGAAGTGGCTGTGGAAGCCCATCTTATAGTTGAAAAAACTGAGGCTCTCCGAAGGGCAGTACTTTGTCTAAGGTAATTGGCTAAACTTGCATTTGAGCCTGAATCTGGTTGCCTGCTAAACCTGTGCTCTCTCCATCATTCTACATTACCTGTCGGCACACACATAGCACTTTCTATTCTATTCTATTCTATTCTATTCTATTCTGTTCTATTCCGTTGTATTTTTATCCTATTCTACTGTCAGTCATGGCTATTTAGAGCCAAACCTTTACTCTCCAGTAGAAATGAGCAGTTTAAAGGCAATTACCCTCTTGCTCAACACTTCATCCCTCACCAGACCCAGAAGGGGGGGTGGAAATAGTTGGTACCCAATAATTGCTTGTTTTTATTGATTTAAACACTTAGATGTGCATATACACCACGATTGTTTTTGCCTAAAAGCCAAAACCCACAGGCCATGGATGGGATTTTCCTGTACCCAGAGCTGATTACTCTCTCCACTCTAACTAGATTCCTTGCGCATCCCCTTGGGTAACAGAAGCACCACTCAGGCAGTGAACTCTTTCACCCAACATAGCTCTAATCAGAGGTGCGAAGGGAAGCTAGGTTATCTGGAGCAGGTTATATAGGATAGTGGTGCTTTGGACTCTACAAATTCCCAAACCCATGTTGCAAGGTCTGTTTTCAATCTTCAGGCACTGTAGGCATCTCCTGGGGCTATAAGAAGAATGCTCTCATTTCAGGACAGAGTATAGCCAAGAGCCAACTTGGCAAGGGCCAGAGGGATATAAATTCAGAGTGACAACCTAAGGAACATGGTTTTAATAGAAACATACTTCTATTTCTTCTCCGATCACATGTTGACTGTCTGTTTTCATGGGGAGACCTGAACTAAAATGAGGATTGTCAGAGCTGGTAATTGAGGGGTTCTGCTTTTCCCCTAAAGCTTCCCTGCCCTCCAGATGACAACTATGAGAGATCGCGTGGTGGCTGGGGACTTGGTGAAGTCAGCATTACAGAGCAGCCAGGGAAAATGTAGGTATGATTTGCTTTTTACCACGGGGTGCAATCCTGCCAAAATTCATTCAAGATCATGTTAACAAATACCCAGACTGCATTGGGCACATGCTAGGTGGCAATGTTTCAAAGGTGAACAAGATGCCTTCTGAGGAGCTTGTAGTCCCATGGAGAAGACAGACATGTAAAGAATTATCTATATTAGATATACTGCCTGTGTCACGATACACATCTTTGGACATAGGATGGGAATTGGAGAGAAAGCAACTTCACAGAGATAGCCTAGAAAGGCTGAACAGGAGTTTGCAGGATGAACAAGGGGGACAAGAACATTCCAGAGAGATGGAGGCATTAAAAAACAATGGAGTGTTTGGGGAATTAACATAATACAGCTTGTGAGGACCAAGGTTGTTTTTGGACGTGGTAGAGAAGTAGAAGTCCCTGGGGAATTATATGGAGGCAAGATTACAAATGGCCTCATACACCACACCAAGAAGCTCAGACTGTCCCCTGTGGCAACAGCATGGGAGAGACACGGTCAGAAGTGCTCTGTGGAACAATTGCCATGGCGACAGCACGGTAGGTGAAGGAGATGGGGATTCAGGAGACAAAAAGACCAGAAATGGGGCTGATGTGGTGGCGTAAGCAGGAGGTGATGAGGGTCTGAATCAGGACAGAACAATGGGACTGAAGAGACAGGAAGGATTGGGGAGATAACTAAGAGGCATCCTTCATAGATTGCTGTGATGTTATCCTGCAGAGAAGTCACTTATTGCCTACCAAAGACCTTGCCAGGGTACCAGGACCTCAGGATGGCTACTCCCCTTACTCTGAGATGCTTTGGTAAAGAGAAATGCAGAGTTTCAGAAAGGAACAGATCCTCACATACACACAGGGTTTACTGTTGACAGGGCTCCTTCATGTGCATTATCTTATTTGTCATTACAGGAGTCCTGAGACGCACACATTATTAGTATTTAAAATTATGTTTTTGTTTTTCTGATTATAAAAAATTATAGAAATAATAATCATAGACTGCCTAAAATACTTTTAAAAAGAAGTAGAAAATTAGAATTGTCCTAGTACCCAGATTGATAATTAGTTAACATGTTGGTAAACCAGTTGCTTATAATACAATGTCAAGTGAAAAAAAAATACAAAAAATATATTTCAATTCCAATTTTATAACAATAACAACAAGAGATTTCTTTTTAGATTTTGTTGTGGTTACAAAATTGGGATTAAAATATAAATAAAATTTTTTTTCTTTTCTTAGCATTAAATTACAAACATTTTTCTATGTTGATAAATCAAATTCGCATGCCTAATTTTTCATTGCTGCATAGTTTTCTAACACACAGGTGTGCTGGAATTTATTAATACAACTATCAGCTGATAGGTGTTGATGGACATTTAGGTTATTTCCATGGATGGGAATTTTTGCTCTCATGAATATGTTTTGCTGAATACCCTCTAACGTACATTTTCCCTTTTTATTTCTAATTATTTCCTTAGAATAAATTCCTAAAAGTGGAATCTCTGGGTCAAAGGATATGTGCATTTCAAAGACGATGTTAGTTGTCAAATTGCTCCCTGGAATTGTTTATTCCAATTCACTACACTTACCTACAGTGAATTAGCCAGTCTATGTTATCCACCTTCATCAGCGCTAATCATTCTTTTAAAAAATCTTTGTCAGTCTGATACACAAAAAATGATATCTCATTATTGGGTTAATTTGAGCATACTTATCAGGTGTGTGGTTGAATTCTTTTTCTCATTTCATGGATAAGGGTTACTGACTTTCCTGTACCACGGATTCAGTAAGCGTCTGAGAATGGACTCCTCCGGCAGTGCTCTTCCCACTGTACGATACTGCCTCTTTGGCGTGGGAAGGGTCGCCCTGACTTCTCCACGTTGACGGGGCTTCCTTTCACTGGGGTCACACCCTCAGGAGTCCTGGCTTGCAAGTCAAGGCCAGAACACGCCCTTCCTCCTGAGGGTCAGCAGCTCCCTCACCCTGTCGGAGGACCCAGCATCAGGGTCAGTTCACGCCGTGCTCTGCATGGTGCCACAGGTATGGTGTGCACTTAGGTGGTGGTTCCCATCGAAGCTGAGATGGAAAATGACAGGAGGAACTGAACCCCACGTTCTTTCGGGAAGGAAAACCTGGGCTATTAGCCCTCTCTCGAAAACCCGTCCTTGTTCCCTCACTGCTTTTAGGATCTGGTCCAGGCTCTGTAGTCTGGCACGCAAGGCCCTGAGAACCTGGCCCGGACTGCCTCTTCCACAGGGTCCGTGCCATGGTCTCTCACACCAGCATTGCATCGTTTGTCTACACTTCACGTTTGCCTAGAACTTGCCTGTTTCTTGTCCTTCAGGCCTCAGTTTCAGTGTCAACTTATTCAAGAAGCTATTCATCTTTTCTTTGCTACCACAGCCCTCTGAGCTTTCTCCACCTATAGTCCTCCCCTGGGGATAGGACTGTCTGCTTACACGTCTGCCTCCCTTCTCGAAAGAAGGGAACGCGTCTTACTCATTCCTGAGCCAAGCACCTGCACAGCCTTGGCCAGAGGTGGCACATCCAAAGGTGCATGGACTAAACGGACCTTAGTCCACAGAGAACCTACAGGATTCCATTTGTGATTGGTCATAGATTCCTTCATTCACTCAACAAGCGTTCACTGAAGGGCTTCAACAAGAGAGATGCTACTGGGCACAGCGAAGTTAACAGACGCTCCTGTTCCAGCATCGAGGTGTTCATGTTTCCGGCAGTTCCAAGTGTTGGCAGCTCTCAACTGACTCTCTCTTTGGGAATGTCCTCAGCTGAAGAGAACCACTGAGCCCAAGGTTTCACCTCCTTCCTCAAGGCAGCCTTCATCCAAGACAGGTCAATGGGAGGGTGTCCCTTGAGGTCCAACCCACTTGTCTCAATCTGGGACAACTCTGAGGGTCCATCCCCAGCTCCAGAGTTCTCCACAGGGCCAGCTGAGTCCTTTGTGGCCACTGCCTTGCAGTTCAACTTCTGTCTGCCCCATCCTGTTTCCCCTACTCTCCCATCCCAATGGCCTCCCCCGTAAACTTCATGGATGCAAACTTCCCTCTCAGAGTCTCCTTGCTGGGGAACCCACCCTGCCACAGTGATAAGCAAAACAGACATGACACCTGTTCTCACAGAGCTTTGGGGCTGGCTTTGTCCATTAGACCCACCTTTGTTTCTCCCCAAGGATAAACCAAGGACATCCAGCCCCAGTACTGCTGTGCTCATGGTGACACCCGCCAGTGGCTGAAGTACAGACCCATGTAGCCACACCATTCTCTACGGCCATCACTAAGTCAAGAACCGGGCTGACTCTGCAGCTTGCCATCATCCACATTTGTTCCCTAAATCTGTCATTTAGTGTCCTCTGAGTCCCAGGTCCTTATGCTGGTGCCAGGGACAGATACTTAAGAGGTAGCTCTTGACCTCCAAGACCATTGTCTGGAGGGGAAGATGGACAAGTAACCAGACCACTGGGGACACATGGAGTTAAGTGGCCCAGCAAAGACCTGCAGAGCGCTGTGGGAGCTCAGAGGAGGACGTGATGCTTACTTAGGGGGCATAAAGGATTCCCAGAGAAGTAGCAGGAGGAGAGCATGGTAAGGATGGTATTGATAGGAAAGAGAGGGGAAATGAATTTCAGTTTGAAGACATGTGTGTGTAAAAGCATGACTAGCAGTGAGTGAAAAGGAAAACCAGGCATTACTTTATGGAGCTCCACAATTGAATGAGGTAGTCTGCAGGGACAATTGTCTTACAGATATCTTATCTTTCTCTAATTATCTTTCTCTATCTTACAGATAGAGGAACTGAGACCCTGGGAGGATAAACAGCTAGACACAGCCATGGGAAGGGGGTCACCTGTGACTTGAATCTGAGTCTTCTGACACCAAATCAACGGCTCTGTCTAGTGCCCTTGTTGGTGCTAGAGTTTTTCTTTAGCGATCAGCATTGTGCCCAATGAGGATTAAAAGCACTATAATGTCAAGGCTTGGCTCTTGAAGCGCTTATATATGGCATTAAAAAATTGATAATAACATGGGACAAATGCAGGAGTACAGGCCCATGCAAATGCCCTGGGGTCAGGGCAGAGTTATGCCCCAGAGAACTGTCCTTAGCCCTGTTTAATATTTGGTACCAGTGATTTGGACAAAGACATATAAAGTCCGCTTATCACATCTGTGGCTGACACACAGCTGGGAGGGATAGAAGAAATGATTGATGACAAAATCAAACTTCTAAATGATCTCAGTTGGCTGGAACGATGAGCCAAATCCAGCGAGAGGAAGTGCAGCAGGGGTCCATGCGAGGGCCAGCATTTCCCTTCAAACAGTCAACTGTGCTAGAATAGGAGAGGGGAGCCCAGCCTGGTCCCCAGCTGTGAGGGAGAGATCCAGGGACTTCCTCAGGCCTCAACCTAACTTACCAAGTATTTAAGTTAAAAGTGTAACAAACTAGCACATCCGTGGTCTGTGTGAAGATTATAATTATAGTTGTGGCTCACATTTAATAGGACATTTTATAAATTACCTCAGAGGTGACTTAATGGGACATTTTATGAATCCCTCGGGAGGTGGCCTGGTGGAGGGCGACAGCATCTTCAGGTGGAAGAGGAAGGTACTTATGCATTGCTTCATGTGGACAACACTCCCTGTGAGCTTACCCTATGCCAGGTCCTGGACAACACAGAATATTAGCCTAGGAAGTGCTGGGACCTGGCAAAAGGACCCGCCCTTGCATTCTCCCACTTAGCAGTTGTGTTACTCTGCGAGAGTCACGGAGGCTGGCTAGGCTTCAGTGTGGCTCATAAAATGGGCCCACTCATTCAACCTCGTAGGGTTTTGTGAGCAGTGAATGAGATTATGTGTGTAGAATGTTGGACACAGAGCTTAGCCTGAAATTACTATTGAAAGATGATGCTTACTGTTAGTACCCAGGCAAATCCAGAGACATCTATTAATAGTCAGCGGGATCCCAGGTCCCTTGGAGCTGGGTTTAGGGTCAGGTCTTCAGTCTTCGGGTGGGTTTCAGGAAAAGATGATTTTTTCTCTAATTATGCCTTTCCTTTATATGTGTGTGTATGTGTGTGTGTGTGTGATAAATTTTAAGACTGAGGAAGAACTCAGACCCAAAATCACTGGGGCATTAAACAGATGAGAGAGAGAGAGAGAGAGAGAGAGAGAGAGATGGTAATTCATTTACCAAAATGGTGTCCCACCATGCGCATGGGACCTCAGGTACAAGAAAGTATCTGAATTAGGGTCAAAAGTTTAAAACTATACTGTCAGCCAGGGCCACATGGGGCTGATTTCCATAATTCTGGGCTGGGGCGTCCTTAATCTACTTTGTTTCAGGAAAGGTTGATCTTCGGGCCTCTGGGTCTGTTTCCTCATCTGAGACATGAGAGGGTTAGACCAAATTAGTGGTTCATAAATGAACGTGCGTGGAAAGGTACTGGCCCATGTTGAAGTCAAGTCCATGACATCCCACTCAGATAAATTCCCAACTGCTCCATGGTGGGCTACCAGGGAGATAGAGTGATCCTTGTCGTAGGGAGCCGTGCAGAAAAAAACACTGGCAGGTCTTTTCCTGCCACCTTCACCAGCCAGACCCTTGGGCTACCTTGATGAGTGTTTTCCCCTGCTCTGAGGGGAGAAGAAGGAAGAAGCTGGGGGTTGGGTGAAGTTGAGTTGCTCACCCACTTCTCTGAGTGTGCCCAGGATACTGTGAATTGAGTGAAGCAGTGAGAGTGTATACTTTCCATGTCCCTCAATAAATCTCTTCAAAATTTTGTTTTTGATGACAGTATTAATGAAATTACAAAACTAGTTGGAGACTCAAGTTCACTTTGTATTGTAACAATATTGCATATCTATACTATCTTGACTGACAACTTCTACCAAGAAGAATACTGTCTACAGCATAAATAATAAAGTATAATTTTATATTCTATTTTTATTTTAAGATTCACAGAAACTTCCTTTAAAACGACAGTGTTAGATTGTTAACTGTCTTTTCCTGGAAAAGATGGGTTTTTATGAGATGACATCTTTCTTTTTTTGAGGGGAGTGAATGTTAAAGTTCTCATCCTTTTTTGAAATGTTTATGAAAATTGATGGACACTGTTATTTTGGGGTTTTATTATTTTTAATTGTATTACTTAAAAGAGTAAAAAGTTAATAATGTTATGATTATTCTCCTCTTTTAAAATTTTCCCTGGTCTATGAAATACAAAAAAAAACCTGAAAACAGATTTAGGAAGAATTTATGAATTTTATTTCTAAAGTAAGGAGGTAACTCTCCAGTGTGGCTTGAGAGGGAGTCTCAGTTCTCCGGAGTCTAATGTTGAACTCTGTGTCTAGCAATAGGCTGGGTACAATATGGAAGATATAAAAGGACAATCGCTGACTCCAGAGCTCTTGGCATCACACTTGGAAGATGAAACAAGGGTCGGAACAATTTGATGTCTAGATGTGGCAGTGACCCGGCTGCCTGTTAACTACAGATGGATATACATGCAATTTAGCTCGGCGTTCAAGGCTCTTTGTGATCGTACTCCAACTTGCCATTAGAAACTTATTCCTCTTCCTCTCCTTTGTATCCTTAAACTCTGTGCTGGGAACTTCTTTGGAAGTCTGGAGAAATATATATATATATATCTCCTCCCCCCAAAATCTATAAGAACATATAGCACGTTACCACCACTTCTTAGAATCGTGTTCTACCTTGTTGTGCACTTATCTGTATATTTCTCTTACTTCCTTTCCCTTTAGACAGACAGATGGCTGCATCAGAGCAGGAGCTAATGTCTTTCTCTCATCCTTCTGGTTCTAGCACAGCTAATAAATATGAGATGAGTTGAATGGAATTGAATGCTTCTCCCTAGTTCATCTGACTCAAATAATCCACACTAAATTACTGGGTCTTAAATTTGATCAGGAAACCTCAGAACATCAGATGTCACCTCCTACTTGCTGTCTCCCTACTTTAGAGTCAGAACAAGCCTGAAATGGCCCTGTCTGAATTGGTTTTCTTTGGCTGAAGCCATGACGAGACCTGAGGTGTGAGTGGGAAGAAAAAATAAAGTTTTCAAATCTGAAAACTGTTGGCATGGGTTTCTCTGATATTAGTGAGGAAGACATGACCACCCCCATTTTACTGACTCGGCAAGCTCCTCCTTTTCGTAAGACAGTCCAGCATGGAGCTGCAGAACCTGGGGGCTAGACAAGGCAGTGGCCCTGGCTACCTGCTAACAATAGATGTATGTGCACATAGCTTAGCTTGGCATTCAAGGCTCTCTTTGGTCTTAACCCCGACCTTATTTCTCGTCTTCTTCAGTTCACCAACTTCAGCTCAGTGCAGCTCAGTCAATATTTGCCATTCCCTGCACAGTGACAGGAAACTGAGAAGGCACTGGGGATACTAGGATGAAGAAGACCCAGGCCATTCCTTTGAGAGGAACAACATTAAGTGCTTCTCAGAAAGGTGTGAAGTTAGCCAAATAGGAAAGGGAGAAGGCAGATGCAGATAAGACTCTGGATCACACTGCAGAAATTGGTGATGCCAAAACAGAGCTGGACTTGTTCGTTGTAGGTCCCGTGGATGCCAAGTTAGTGCACTTTTTCATATAAATTTACATTTGTTTTCTAGTAATAATCATGCTTGATAAAATTACAGCGTTCGTTTTAATTATTTAATCTCTCCAAGCCATGTTTATTCATCTTTAAAATGGATGTTAACATACATACACAGTAGCTACCTCAAACAGTGGCATCAATAGTGGATAAAAAGTGCTTCACAAATTACCAGATATTATTTTATTTTCACCAGTTTCTGCATACGTGGTATAAAGTAGTGTTAGATAGGCTATAGGGAAAAGGAGTGGTGCAAAATAACTAGGACCTCTTCCAAGTCACATTCACGAATTGCTCGGTGACCCCACATAGATCACTTTATTTTTCTATCCCTCCCTCGCGCCTGATATAGAAGACAGGGGAGATTGTATCTGCCTTATATCTACCTCCTCCAGAGATAGAGAAGATGATTTAGAGTCCAGGAGACAGTGAGTACCTATGGGAAAAATGGAAGGCAAGATTTTTTGTCATTCTCTCTCTTCCTCTTGTTCCTTTTTTTTTTTTTTTTTTTTTTCGGTCTTTGCCAAAGGCAGTTTCTCATAATGTTTTTATTTTCTAAGGCTGGCAAGACCTCCAGCTTGGAAAACAAGAGTACTTAACTGTTAGAATGACCTGGTTTTGATTTCAAACTTGGAGAAGCATGACAAATATATTGAGGACAAAGGATGCATGCCTACCTTAGAAGTAAGCACAGCACTAGGCAGACGGCTGGAGTGGAAAGAGCATTAGGACTGGGGTCAGGACACCTGGGTTTGAATTCCTGTTCTGTTTTTCATTAACTATTTGACATTGAGCAAATCAATTTACTTCTCTGGGTTCTTGCTTTTCTTATATATGAAGTAATAATAGCACTATCTATCATAGAAGGTTTCATGTCCACATAGATACGCTGTATATTTGCTCTTGTAGCTCATGCATTTGGAAAATGATGCTGTGTGGAAGACTACTTAATCTCTAAATCTTTGATGCCCAATGGGGAAACGTCACTGCCTTTTCTTCTCTATCTTCACTCACTCCCATGATGATCTAGGGTTTCATGGTCTTTAGTATCATCTATATGTTTATGACCCTCATCTACCTGGATACTCTGTGCTTCCACTTGAATGTCTGATAAGCATCTCAAACTTAACACGTGCAGCACTGAACACCCAGTCTGCCCTCCCCAGGCTGCTCCACCTACAATCATCTCCGTCTCTGTGAACTGCAGCTTCTTCCAGTTGCTTAGGCTCAAAGCCTTGGAACCTTTCTTGACTGCTCTCTCTCAACCCCACATTCAAACTAGCAGCAAATCCTGGAGGAACTCACCACTTCTCACCACCTCCAATGTCATCATCTTAATCTAAGAAATCATTGGCTCTCACCTGGATTCCTGCAACAGCCTCCTGACTAGTCTCCCTGCTTCTGTACTTTCTCATAGAGAAACTCTTCTCAAAACAGCAGCCAGTGTCATCCTATTAAAAGAAAAGAAAAAAATCATCTGATCCTGTCACTCCTCTATTGAAAACCTTTCTAAGACATTCCACTGCAACAGAGTCAAGCCAAGTTCTTTCTTACCCTAACCCCCTGGACCAGTATGGCCAGGCCCCCATACCTCTCTGACTTCTGGCTGCTTTCACTCTAGCCACACTACTCTCTGCTGCCGCAGAGCAACCCAGACTTTCACTCCAATGGCTTCTTCTGCTTTCAGTACTAGCCTCCCCAATAGCTCCATGTCCAACTCTGTTGCCTCCTTCAATCTTTGTTCAGATGTCACCTTCTCAGCAAGCCCTTCCCTGACCATCCCATTAAAACTGCTCCTCGATCCCTGCCCTCCTGACCCCTTGCCCTAGTTTGTTCGTATGCATAGCACTTTTTTCCTTCCAACATGCTAGAATGTAAACTCTGTGACAGCAGGTAGTTTTTATTGTTTTATTCACTGACTTATTCCTTATTCCTCTGTACATGCCTAGCCGCTAGCAGGTACTTAATAAATATTTGTTGAATGAATGAATGAACGAGGCATGCTACTAAAAATAGGGAGTGTCAGCACATGTAGTCTTGAAAACAATCATTGGTTCCATTATCTCCGTTTTACAGACTATTTAAATGAAGCTCTGAGAGATTAAATAATTTGCTTATGTTTATACAATGGGTGTGTTTATGGTCAGATTAAATCGGGCCCACAATTTTCAAAGCCATATTCTTTCTATTACACTACAAAGCAGGATACATGTGAAAAGATCTTAAAATTTATGCTTTTTTTTTTTTTTTTTTTTTTTTTTTAATTTCTGGCCTTACCTCCTTGCATAGCTCCTTCAGGCTCCGGCATCTATCGCGATGGTTGGGTAAGAGAGGATTCGTGCCCCAGTGCACATCCTACAGAGATCTGTCCGCATGCTGAGCCTTGGCTCTGTTCCCAGACAGAACATTCTCTGTCCCCTCTCAACTGGTGCCTGAGAGTGTGGACAACCAGGCTGGGGAGGGCTGGTGTTCCATGCAAATGTCTCTGCATTTGACAAGTCCCTTGGCTTCACGTCCCAGTCCCTGAACCTCTTCCCCTGTCAGGCGGGCTCCTGTCTCTAGCCTTCCGAAACAACTTTTTGCCTTCCTTCACACAGCTTTTGTCTTCCTGCTCTTAGTTTGACGTTGTGTCTGGCCACACGGGCCACGCCAGCTATTTTTACTCACAGCAGCCACCAGCCCATATGGTTCCCATTACCACAAACTGTTACCTTCTTCGAAACCATTTTGCAAATGAGTGGACTGCAGACAACCAGGAGGTCAAGTCCACATGGCCACTCACAGGGCTCCCAGGAGTGGCCTGGGCAGGTATGTTGGTCTTGAATGTCCTTTAAAACCAAACTGGGTTGGACAAAATGCTGCTTAATTCACTTTTTTTTAAGATTCCCTTCTCCTTTTCCTCTATGTTCAGTTCTGTAGGTTCAACAAGGTCAAGTTTCAAAGGCGGGCTGCTTTTCACAGGGACATGAATTTGAGTTTTGTTTCTCCATTTGGGGAGCTTGCTCCATGACGGCCTCTCGATGAGACATGATGTATGTTAACCCCTCGGGGAGTGACATGCAGCCATCAGCGCAGAGTATACGGGTATATGATGGGATGAGGTGGGTCCTGAGCATCCCCTGACTCCGAGAAGATGATGAGAGACTCCAGGGCTTTGATACTATTGCTCACATCTCCTTCGGTATGTAAAACACTTGAATTCACAAAACATTTCGAACACCTCATTTTACTTGAGCCTCACGATCTTGCTGTGAAACTGGGTTTTTTATTTTCATTTTACAGATGTAGAAGCTGAGCTGTGAGCGGCTAACTGACTTTCCCAAGGCTGCGTGAGAATCTGAGGTGAGAATCAACCTCAGCTCCCGGACTGCAGGCCAGAGTTCAGGCCCCAACAGAACAGATGCCTGAGTGTCTTGAAACAAAACTGGGTAGGGCTTATTCAAAGAAGAAGCTAGCAGCTCACAGTGGGGCCTGATGGGGCTTGTTGCGTCGAAACTGGAAGTTGGCACTGAGACCCAGGCTCGCTGCCGCCACTCTGGCTGAATGACATTGAAATGGACGCAAACAAAGGGCTTCTTCCTGCAGTGTAGAATGTCACCTGACCAAGGCCCAGGAGCTATTATAATGTGCTGAGCTAAACCTTCCAGAGCAGTGGGTAGGTGAAAAGAAGAGCTCTGGGCTGCGAATGAGATTGGAGGCCAGCCCAAGTCATTCTGAGATCCTTTCCAGCGGGACCATCTGTGATCCAGGACCCTCCTACCAGGCCCTCCGTGGTATTCTTGGCTCCCCTCCCGCTTTCCTACCGTTTTCCAGCTCCACCTGTGCCCTTTCAGCTCCTCAGAGGCACACAGCTCTTTCCTGCTTCAAGGTTTCTGGGCGTGTTGTTCTCGTGACCTAGAACACTCTTCCCTGTTCTTTGCAAGTCAGACTTTTGCACATAAATGTCCCCATCTCAGAAAGTCCTCCCTTGGCCACATAAATGGGTTGAATAGTGACCCTCCCATCCCCCAAAAAAGATATGTTCACGTCCCCACACCTGGAAACTGTGAAGGTGACCTTATTTGGAAAAAAGGGTCTTTGCAGGTATAATCAAGTTCAACCTCTTGAGATGAGATCATCCTGGATTTAGGGTGAATCTTAAATCCAATGACAGGTGGCCTTATGAGAAGAGCAGAAGCGTAGAGACACACAGGAAGATGAAGGTAATGGGCAGGTAGATGCAGGGATTGGAGCGAGCAGCCCAAGCCAAGCGATGCTGACAGCCACCAGCTGGACCAGGCAAGGGGAGGGGTCTCCCCTAGAGCCTTCAGAGGGAGCACAGCTCTGCGGACGCCCGGATTTCAGGCATCTGGCCTCCGTAACTGTGAGAGGATAAATTCCTGTTGTTTTGAAGCCGCCGACTCTGTGCTATTTTGTTACAGCGGCCCTAGGACATAATACTGCATCTAATTTAAGCAGCTCCCCACCGCCCTCTGCATATACACACGGACCCGTATTCCCTACTCAGTCCATTTTGATACTTGCACGTCAATGATAAATTTTTAAGTATACCATCATCTGGAATGACTTGAGCTTTGTCCTTATTCCCACCTCTTGAGGGCAGGGACCACGCCCACACCTGACCTTCTCGTATTTACGCAGCTCCTAGCACATTACTGGGTATACTGTACGTGCTCAAAAATACTCATGAAATAAATAAGATCTGAGTTTTCTGGCCCCATGTCTCTCCCAGTACTCCACTCCTACCACACTCCTCTCCCCACTGCCTTCCCATTTCTCAGTTCTTTCACACACACAGCTCCCGTGGCCCAAAAGGCCGCCAGGCCCTTCTCTCCCTGGTGTACCCCAACTAGTTCTCCAAGGCGAAGGACAGAGTCCTCCAGTGGAGGCACGGCCTCGTTCCTTCCACGTGGCCAGTGTTCCCATCTCTGCTGTAACATGTAAAAGAGGGAACAGGATGTCTGAGTACTTAACTGACTTCCCACAGGCTTCATGCTCTTTGGGAGACCAAGACCTTGCCCTGTTCATATCTGTAACCCAGCACCCAGCACAAGGCCTAGCACTGAACATACACTTCACACAAGTGCGTTAAATCAATGCGTCCACAGAAAAGGGCTATTATAATCCAGTTTTTAAAATATATTTTATTTTTCAGATTTACAGAAAAATTAAGAAGATATTACAGAGTTTCCATATACGCTACACCCAGTTTTCCCTCTTATTAACAGTATGGTACTTTTGCTACAATTAATGAACCAATTCTGATCTATTATTATTAACTAAAGTCCATGTTTTGTTCAGATTTCCTTGACTTTTACCTGATTTTTTCTGTTGCTATTGTTCCAAGACCCCATCTAGGACACATTACATTTAGTCATCATGTCTCCTTAGGCTCCTCTTTTTTCTTTTTTTTCTTTTAAATGATTTAGTTTCAACTTGACATTTAAAAACATTTTTTTTTTACAGTTTTACTGAGGAATAAATGACATATATCACTGTATAAGTTTAAGGTGTACAGAATTAAGGTTTGATTTACATATATTGTGAAATGATTACCACAATGGTTTTAGTTAACATCTATCATCTCATATAGATACGATAAAAAGAAAAGGAAAAAGCAATTTAAAAATTTAGAAATGTTATAAGAGGTAAAGATTTAATACCTCTACCTCTCCTTTTTCATCCTCTCCCCCAAATTTTATCATACTTGTAATTATATCAATAACCAGTGTTTGCTTCATTATATCCATGTAAATATTGTTCACTGCAGAACCTATTAGTACACCGTGGTTACATGTCCCTATGTATAAGTATAATTGACCTACAACACTATCTTAGTTCCTGGTGCACAACATAGTGCTTCTACACTTCTATACATTACAAAATAGTCATCACGATAAGTCTAGTTACTATCTGTCGCCACAAAAAGTTATTACAATATTATTGTCTATATTCCCCACTCTGTACGTTTTATCCCTGCGACTCATTCATTCTGTAGCTGGAAGTTCTTACCCTCTTAATCTGCCCCCTCCTTTCACTCATTCCCCTCCTCTTCCTTAGGCTCATCTTGACTGTGACAGTTCTAGGCTTTCTTTGTTGTTTTTGGTGACCTTGATGGTTTTGAGAAGCACTGGTCAGGTGTTTTGCAGAATGCCTCCATATTGGAATTTAATGTTTTTCTCATGATTAGACTGGGTTTACGGGTTTTGAAGAGGAGGCTGTCACAGGTGTAAAGTGCCACATCATATCATCACATCACACCAAGGATACACACTATCAACATGATTTATCGATTTTGATGTTGACCTTGATCATGTAGCTGATGTAGTATCTGTCAGGTTTCTTCACTGTAAAGTTATTCTTTTTCCCCCTTTCTATACTGTACTCTGGAAGGAAATTACTATCAGAAGCTACATTTCATTTTTAAGCCATACTTATGCTTTAATTTAATAAGTAGTGCCCTAAGTCACATCCACCATTGATTGTCGCAACACTCTACATGAGAAACTGAGAGTTTAAACTATATTCCCAAGGTCATACAGTTAGTAAGAACAAAGATAAATTCAGTTTTAACTGACTCCAAAGTCTGACCTCCATGCCCTTTTTATACTGCTTCCCTAGAGTACTAATCCACTAGATTCTTTACATGGCCTTCTAAGTGTCCCAGGTCTTGCTCTGGTGAGAGTGAAATGGAAACCTAGACTGGCAGAGAAATAATTTACCATCTACACTGTCTCTGAAAGCCAGTTAACACGCAGATCTAGTCTGTGTACCAACATAACTTTCTTTACGCTCCCCCAACACCATGAGCAAGAGTCACAAACTCACATCAGCTTTGCTCGGGGAATCAGACTCCAGCTTTGCTTGGGGAATAGACTCCAGCTTTGGCAATCTAGCTCAGCTACATAACACATTCAAAGCTGGGAGGGGTGGGAGGGCAAAAAGTGCTTTAGGATTATTTTCTGGGGTACAGGGAAGAAATGCAATATAACATCCCAAACTTCAGTAAGTGACGTGAAGGCCCAAAGAGTGAAAGTGACTCGCCAAAGGCTACACAGGGAGACACTGACAGAGCTGGAACTAGAAACAATGTTTTCAATTTGGCTCAGGACTGTTTTAATTTAAGACAAGTGCTTCCAAGAAGAAGCAAAGTCAGGGCTGATCATTGTTTGCACTTGGCAGGCTCCATTGGTAAGAGCAGGGTCTGAGAGATGGGCTTCCCATCACTGGTGTGCCATTGTTTTCATACCACCCTGGTGCTATTTGGGGGGCCATGTTGGGACATATAACTAAACTCCTATGAGCCTCATCTGTCCTCCATGAGTAAAATCCTTAGCCTTCTAGGTTAGCCAGGACCGACAGGTGATAGGTTAGCCAGGACCGACAGGTGAAGGAACCACAACAGGGTATATAAAAAGTTTGGAAGCACTAAATAAAGAGGGGGAGATTCAATGATCCAAGATCTGTTATCATCCCCTCCAAAAAGGAAGACATCCTGCTTCTCACTGAGGCCATTTCCAGAGCTTGGATGTGAGACAGGATTGTAAGCCCACTGGTCTATAAGACCACAAACAGAAATCAGGTAACATGCATTGGACATGTTTCCTTTTACAGGGTTCTATGGGATTATAACATCAAGGGCTACTATGATAAGTCTAGGATATCAAAAACTATTCCGAGTAGATTCCTTTTAAAATAGTTGTATAATAATAACCTCCATAATGACAAACATTTGCAGAGAAATTTCTCTCCTATATCATCCCATGGGTATGATATAGGGAACCTGATATTCCGGGAAACTTGACATGATTGTTCATTTTGGTGAACTTGACAGGATTGCCCCTATTTTACAGAGGAATAAATTAAAGTTTAGAGAAGTTAAATCTCTTGCCCAAGGCTATGGAGCTAAAGCTGGGTTCAAGACTTCAACCATGATCTTTTGACAATTTGATGGTGATTATCTTTGTTTCCTATTTCTGTTTGTAACACACACGTATTGATTCTACATAGCCCAGATATTCTAATTAGGTAACAACCAAAGAGGTAGTTTTAGGAGATGGATGAGATATTCTTTTTTTTTTTTTTTTTTTTTTGGCTCCGTCGGGTCTTAGTTGCGGCACATGGGATCTTTTGTTGCGGTGCGCGGGCTCTTTGTTGCAGTGCGTGGGCTTCTCTCTAGTTGTGGTGCGCTGGCTCCAGAGCACGCGGGCTCAGTAGTGGTAGCGCACAGGCTCCAGAGAACATGGGCTCTACAGTTGTGGCACGCAGGCTCTCTAGTTGTGGTGCACAAGCTCAGTAGTTGTGGTGTGCAGGCTTAGTTGGCCTGCAGCACGTGGGATCTTAGTTCCCAGACCAGGGATCGAACCCGCATCCCCTGCATTGGAAGGCAGATTCTTAACCACTGGACCACCAGGGAAGTCCCTGGATGAGAAATTCTAATTCCACAGATTGAAGAATGAAAAGGGGAGTGAGGAGGTGAAGGAGTGTGGGTGGATTCTTAGGGGATCTTGTTGCTCTAGGGAAGGCCAAAGATACCCTGGGGAACTGGCTGAGGAGGAAGAGAAGAATAAGGTATAAGTGAAGCTACCAGAAGGGATGAGGGGAGTTTTAAGATGGGGACAGAGTGGGAGAGGTCTTAACTTTATACCTCTTTGACGTTTTCTCTGCCTCTCTCAGGCAGACTCTGTTTCTCCTCCCTCTGTGCTCCTTTCCCTACTTGTTCTGGGTAGCTCTTGGCACTACAGCTGCTCTTACAGGGGTTGTCTCTCCCATTCTATGAACTCCCCGAGGGCAGGAGCTGGTCTGATCCATTTCCGTCAACATAGCACTGCCCTGCAGAGAGCCTGCTACTATGTAGACATCAGACTAGTGCTGGTTAGTGAACACATGAATAATGAATGAATGACGATTGATGAGATGGGTTGAAACAATCACTGGTCTACCTTCTTGGGACTTTCCTTTCTGTGATAAATCTCAAACAAAGTTCTTTTCAAGTGTGAATATAAAGGTTATGCAGAAGGAATCTCCAGAAATAACAATGGTGGAGGGACACAAAGGGTAACTAGCTCAGTGGGGCTCAGTGGGTAGAGAACCCCTTTTGATAATGGATCAAATGGATGCAGTGGGAAGATAACACCACTATGACAATAAAGTTTTGAGGGACAATGACCCAAAGAGTTGGGTATTGAAGAGAAAAATCTTAAGACTATAGAGACAGATAGAGATAATACAAAAAATGGAAAGACTTTTTAAAAATTCTAAGCAATAATCTAACTTCAAAGTGAGAAGCCAAAGGATGGGGAGGATTAGACAAGGGAAGAGGCATTTTCCTTCCCCTCCAGGGAGTGGTGGCTCAGGCATTGAGTCAGGGAGGGCTACACTTGGAAAGGGCCCCCTGCTCACTAAAGGCAAGATTCTGAATATGAGGAAAATGAGGGTGTTTCCAGATGACAAGCAAAGTCCATCAGTCAGTAAGTGAAGGCCACTCAAACTCCCTTTTTCAAGACTCCTTTCTGTTTAAAAACAAACTAAATGAGCTCTCCTAATATGTGGTTTCTGGTTATAGACATGACGACAGACTCAGCTCACCTTCCCCATTTCTATCCTCTCTCCAGGGCCCAGGAGTCAGGGATGAGGAGTGGGTGGAGGGTGAAGGGAGGAGCGACAGGACTGACGTTTCTCAGAGGACAATGCTGGGGTGCAGGGGAAATAATACCGGTAAGGAAAGCCAACTTACTGTGTGCTGGGCACTGCATGGCATGTTTTTACCTAGATCACCTCATTTCATCCTTACCACAGCCCTGTGACATGGGCACATATATTACTTCCATTTTAGTATTGAGAAAACTGAGGCTCAGAGAGGGTAAGTAATTTATTCAAGATCACACAGCTCATTCGTGATGGAGTGAGGATTTGACTCCAGGTTCTATGCTCTTAATTACCGTGGTGAGTGCAACCCTCTCTTTTTCCCTGAGCGCCCGCAAAATATTGGTTGATATCATGGAAACATACATCACTTTAGAAACAGAAGTCATTAAAACAAGAGATATCTAGGAAAAACCAGTGGATAAAATGCCTAGCACCCTGCCTTCATATAGTAGGTCTAAATCAACATTTCCCTTCCTTTTCACCCAGTCCCATATATAGGACCCGACTATTATGGGTTCCTTTTTTTTTTTTTTTTTTTGTGGTATGCGGGCCTTCCTCTGTTGTGGCCTCTCCCGTTGCGGAGCACAGGCTCCGGACGCGCAGGCTCAGCGGCCACGGCTCACGGGCCCAGCCGCTCCGCGGCATGTGGGATCCTCCCAGACCGGGGCGCGAACCCGCGTCCCCTGCATCGGCAGGCGGACGCGCAACCACTGCGCCACCAGGGAAGCCCTATGGGTTCCTTTGATGAACAGAGAGATAGACCTATTAGTGTGTGCTTTGTCCTAAGATTCCCTGGATGCATACGGGGTCTGGCTTTCAAGCGTTCATTATACAGATAAGCAGGGAGCGCTCTCTGAGACGGGGGGAAGGGCCTGGTGGATGTGCACGTCTGGTCCGTGGTGGGGCGCAACAGCCAGGCCGCCTGCACGCTTCCTTCTTGCTGTGTTGGTCTTTGGGACAGAATTAAATTCTCTCTGGGAAAGAATTAAAACATTCCTTGAGCAATAATGCAAAGAGAAGATTCCAGCTCCTGGCATCTTCCACTTGGCTATAGTGAGTCAAGAGTCTTGTTGAGAAGAGAACAAAAAAGATTTCAAAATCCCCAAAGCTCCCTTACTTGTCAAGAACTACTTCTAGTGTGTTACTCTGAACAACTTGGAATATGAGGTGGGATAGGCTGCTGGAAACACAAAGAGGAAGAACAAAGGCATCCATTGCAGGGGTTCATGGAGAACAGATAGGAACAAGATCTCCTAGTCAGTGTTCTTACTGCCCCTGCCGTTTAAGGGGGTCAACATTTGAGGGCAGGGATAGTAGAATATTCCACTATGAGAGAATCAGAGCATTTCTTTGCTTCTCTTAGTATAGTAACAACAGTACTGACAAGAAAACGTTAACAGCACCTAAGAGAGGTCACACTGTGGACACTTCACACGTGCCAGGTTTGAAGTCCGTTACACACATGATTTCACTGAACTCTCATAACAGTCTCATGAGGCAGGTACTAGCACTCTTCCCATTTCAGAGATGAGGGAATGGAAGCACAGAGAACATGAAACACATTTTCCAAGACCTCCAGCTACAAAGTGACTGAGCTGGGTTTCAAATACTCAAAAAATGATTCAGAGTCCATGCTCTAAACCCCAAGACTCCACTGCTTCTTGGTCATGACATGAAGTTATATCTATTTTGAGGTTTACTGTGTGCCAGGTTCTACTGTAAATGCATTACAAAAATTATCTCATTTGATCCTCGATAATACTACAATACAGGTATCATTATCATCCCCACTTTGCACATGAAAAAACAGAGGCAGAGAGAAGTTTTAAAACTTTCATTAAAACCATACAGCTAGGGCTTCCCTGGTGGCGCAGTGGTTGCGCGTCCGCCTGCCGATGCAGGGGAACCGGGTTCGCGCCCCGGTCTGGGAGGATCCCACGTGCCGCGGAGCGGCTGGGCCCGTGAGCCATGGCCGCTGAGCCTGCGCGTCCGGAGCCTGTGCTCCGCAACGGGAGAGGCCACGACAGTGAGAGGCCCGCTACAGCCAAAAAAAAAAAACCATACAGCTAACAAGTATCACAGCAGAATTTGATTCCAGACAGTCTGGATCTGAGTCTCTGCTGACATGGCTGAGCCTCAGGATTCTGTAGGCCAGGAGGACTAGACACAGGGGGAAGACCCTGGGCCCTAATGAGTGAGGAAGGAGAACTTGAGCCCATCAGCCACAGAAGGCAGCAGCCCTGGAAAAGAGCTGGTCCCCTGATTTGAAGACAGCACTTATTCCCCTTCTCTTCTGCGTATTCATCAAGGCTCACCTGGAGTAACAGAAGTATAACACTCCTCCCCAACCCCCTTCTCGCCTGCATCATCATCAAAGCACACCTGAACTAACAGAAAACATTCCCAAATGACTTGTCTGTGATCTCTTCCCCCTGCAGCCAGACCCTCAGGTGTCGCCTGAAACACAAGTCTGACCCTTTTACTTCTCAGGTTACAAACCTTCGGTGGTTCTCATTGTCTAGAGCAGGAATCTGACAATGGAAATGGTCGATATCTGCATTGCCCAATACAATAGCCCCTAGACATATTTGGCTGTTGAACACTTGGAATATTGCTTTTGCCACTGAGGAACTGAATTTTTTATTTTATTTAAATTAATTTACATAGCCTCATGTAGCTAGTAACTACCATATTAGACAGTGCGGGTCTAGAGTATGAAGTCCCATGTCCTTAGCCGGACAATGAGACCCTTCCGGACCCAGGCACTGCTTTCTCACCAGCCTAGAGTGTTCTAATCACTCATCCTTCACCTGCAGCTGCTTGCAGCGTCTCAGTCCAGCTGAGTTGTGCTGTGCTTCCATGCTTTTGCACAGCACTGGGACTAGGGCAAGACCAGGGAGGCTCCTAGGACACGTGGTTTAGGAGGCGCTCAGGCTCAGTGTCGTGCAGTACAGAGTCTGGAAAGCCCTTCAGCGCCTTCCCTTGTCCATCAGTCCCCACTCATCCTTTAAGCCCCATCTCAAATGCCGCCTCTACTAGGAAGCCTTTCCCAACACTCCCAGCCGGGGTTGGGCCCCTTCCCCTCTGTGTCACCTAGAGCTTACACAACACTTTGCCATCCTCGTCTCACACTCAGCCCCTGCCTGTTTCCCCATCTTCTCCTCTGACGGGTCAGTTCTTTAAGACCAGGGACCATGAATCATTAACGTCTACATTCTCAATGCTATCCTAGCCAGAGAAGGTGTTTATTCAGTGAATGCAAATCAAATTATTGAATTGGATTTTTGTGGCAATGGAGGTCTTCCATTCATTTGGCCTGATCTGCAGTGACAGCACCTGTGGCCCCCCCTTCCCCTGCCTCAATTTCAGACATGTTATAATTTGGGGTTAAGCCAGGACATGTGATGTCAGCAAACAGAAGGGAGGGGAGGAGAAGTTATTCTTATGACTTTACGTCTAAATTCTCTTCTAGGTCCACCTCGACTTCTCCTCTGCAGGCACCCCATTCTCCCCAACCCCTGGCCCGTCCACCCACATGGCACCACCTTCTCTTCCCTTCCTGTCACAACATGGCCGTGTTCTGTCGGCCTCAGCCAGACATTGGCCTCTGTCCCACCTCCTCTTACCTCCAGTAGAATTGGATACTATTGGTCTTGGCAACAACCTTGAGGCTACCCTTGTTCCTCTACCAGCAGTAATTAGTTACTGAATAAACAGCAAGAGAGCCTCAGAATAGGCCCACATGCAGAACTTTCAAACTGGGTGGAAAAAGTCAAGAGGTAATGAAACTTCTGCTCTGAATCACGTCTGGAGAATGAAATGTTATAGAGAGCCAAATCCTGAAACACATGAGAAAAATAGGAGAATGGAGCACAGTTCTCGCTGGAGTTTCCGCGTCTTCGCAACATCGTTGAGAGGGGAGAAAAATTCACGTGGATGGGCAGGGCGAGGAGGCTGCTTAGCTAAACCTCCCTTTGCTCTGGGTTTTGTTCTCTTTTGTGCCCATGGTGTTGATGGAAGTTTTATGTCTGTGGATAGTTCAGAAGAGGTAAAAGTGTGGAAGATTCCTCTAAAATGTGGAACACCTAATATGGGACAGGAACTTACAGCCACCTGGGTTGCCTGGGGTTAGGGCTCATCTCAAACACACTCTTAATCAGAGGAGCTGCAGCCCAGAGTGGCGAGGTCCCTTGCTGGGTACATGGAACTCGCTAGTAGCCAGGGATTCCGGGCCTTGAACCCAGGTTCCCTGACTCTCAGGTGACTGCTCTTTCTGCTGTAGCTCAGCAACGGAGGGAATGTGGGTTTGGAAAACACAAGATGACTTTCTTTCTTAACTGTCTCCCCTTGTATCCTTATAACTGTCCCTGGCAGAGAGGAGGGAGATTGAGAAGTTCATTATCAGCTCTGAGGTCGTCCCACCTTCTCGATGGGTTGGACTGGGACAAGCTCAGAAGCTCAGGTCAAATAACCTGGGGACAAGACCAGGCTCTTCCACTTTTTGGCTCCTGACTCTGAGCACATTACTTAACTTTCTGGGCTTCGGCGTCGGCTGGTAACCCTGATCTCCCAGACAAGTTATGGGATTAAATGAGGTAACGGATATACTGTACCTAGTTCAACAGATCCGTTTCTCAAACTGAGCAGTTGCCCCGTGCCTACTCTGGGCATTCAGAGGTGCCAGCTGGATGCCCAGGAGGTGATAGACGTCCATCACGGCCAGCTGGTAGGGGAAGGTCGGGGGTGGGGATGCCAGTGAAGGCAGCCCCACTGGCTGCAGACGCCCAAACCTGAGGAGTTGTCCTCACCCCCGGTGCACCCAGCTGCAGCCCCACTTCAGGCGGGGCTGAGCTCTTGCTGCCCCTGCCCCTCCCCCTCCCCCTCCCCCCAAGACATCTGGAGCAGCTGACACAGGCACCAATGAGGTAATGTTTTTATTTGCTCTGTTTGTTTTTTGTTTATAAACCTGGGCTCCTGGGAGAAGCCAGATCCAAAGGCAGGTCCGAGACGTGAAGGTCAGCTCTGAGGCTGACACAGGACCACAGGGCCCCGGGCCCAGCTGGGGAAAACCCCAGGCCACCACACCTAATGAGCCTGTCCCAACTGCCCTGCCCTTGCACTGTTCCAGCGCTTCTCCTCCACGCCCAGGCCTGGGAGGGAGGCTGCTGAGGCAAAGCCGAAAAGGACCCTGCCCTGGAGACCCTCAGGGGCTCTCAGAAAAGGCCCAGAGGCTCTTACACAATGCAATACGGGTCGTCGCGCTATGACAACAAAAGCTCATAGGATTCTTGGAGGATTAAATTAGTTATAGCAAGAGGGCAAGAAAAGTTAATTGTATTACGGGAAGGGAAACACAGAAGCTATAGAAGCAGCAAGGAGGCTTGGAACCCAGCGTTGGGGGTGGGATGTGCTGGAATCCATGCTGGGCTCAGCTTTGAGGGGATCACAGAGAAGTGTAAAACTCAATCCCTGGCCCTCCAAAGCTCTTAGGTCTGATGAGAAAGAGGACATGTGAATAATCACACGACTGTATGAATCCTGCAGGAATACCCTCCAGCATCAGAAGCTCCTGAACTTCCTAGAGCCTGTCTCCTCTACCTGGACCTATATCCTCAGTATCATAATTATCCTTATCTCACACGGCCTTTGTGAGGAGCACATAGAAAGTGCTTCAAAATTGTCTGTCTGGGAAGTGGGGTCACCAATCCACCTGCTTCCCTCCCCCATTGGTTAAGGGTTGCTCTGTGGGGTGTTAACTTCCTTGCATTTTCAGCTTTGCCCAAGCGTAGGTACTGAGAAGGTACCCGTGGGTGTCCTACCTCATAATGTTAGAGAAACCCCCAGGGCAGCCTGTGAGCGAGGTGGTGGTGCAGCTGTGCCCCAGACCCCTCCAGCAGTGGCTGGAGCGAAAGATGGGTTGAAAGGGTGTGAGATGGGCACAGCAGAGTGAATGCAAGCTCTCTGTGACAGTATGAGTGTGTAAAAATGTGAGAAGGGAGAGGGAGTCCATTTAGGCAACAGCTGTGACAGACCAGGTGAAGAATAGACCACATCACTTGGAGTGAGTGAGAAGGAAGGGGAGGTACCCTTTTGGAGAGCCGTCAGGGAGGCGGAATTCATAGGACTTGGTGACTGACGCAGGAGATGAGGGAGAGGGAGAATTGGAAGGACTGCTAGGTGTCCAGCTGGGGCAGCTAGCCAGCTGGTGATACTGCCCACCGAAACAGGAAATTTAAAAGGTGGAAGAGGGCTTCCCTGGTGGCGCAGTGGTTGCGCGTCCGCCTGCCGATGCAGGGGAACCGGGTTCGCGCCCCGGTCTGGGAGGAGCCCACGTGCCGCGGAGCGGCTGGGCCCGTGAGCCGTGGCCGCTGGGCCTGCGCGTCCGGAGCCTGTGCTCCGCAACGGGAGAGGCCACAACAGAGGGAGGCCCGCGTACCAAAAAAAAAAAAAAAAAAAAAAAAGGTGGAAGAGGTTCATTTTTTCTTTGAAATGGAACAGAGGGTTTCCCTTTCCCAGGTGGAGAGAAAACGAGTCCTCAGCTTTCCTGTAAGCCTCTAAGGAGGAGCAACTCACGGTCTGCATGAAACAGAAAGGAATTCCAAAATCATGCAAATAGGGCTGAGGCAGGGGCAGGAGAGTAGGCACAGGACTTTTTTCCCCCCTCCTCCACTTACTCTTACCTCCACAGAACTACTACCTTCTGCCCTGTCTTATAGGCTCACAGACACTCAATTCTGGAAAGACGCTTTTCAAAGGTGGAGAATCTGACCACAATAAAGAGATATACCCAGGTTTACAAGGTAAATCGGGATCAGACTCTCACCTGTAACCCAGGCCCAATTCTCATTCCTGTGCCCCTACCCTGTACCTCCCCTTTGTACCTCGTTTTTGTACACTGCCAGCTTTCTCATCTTAGAATGGGCCTACAGATGCTCTGAGGTTTTGGGTCAGCGTTCCCTAACCAAGCAAGCAAACAAACAAAAAGACTTGCATGGGTGCAGCCTTTAGAATATCTGATGCCATGTTTCAGGTACTCCCTCTCTTAAGCCCCAATTCTCTCCTGTTTCATCCAGGATAAAACTGGTCCACAGAGTAATAAAACAACGTGCCCAAGGTCTCATGGCCAGAGGTGAGAGCCAGGCCTGAAATCAGGTTTCCTGGATCTCTCCTCATTTCTAACATGGGATTAAAACCATGTCCATAGACGAAGCACACTAGCTCATGGCAGATTCTCTCTCGTTAAATGTTGTTTTCCTCTCCATCTAGTCTGATGTCTTCCAACGAACCATGCTGTTGCTCCCAGAGTTCCTCCAGCCTGTGCATTCTGAAGGATTTTCTGGATTACTTTGCCCTTTATGAAAGGACAAGAATGCTATAGAGACTCCCTTCAGCTCAGACAACTTCTCTCATTGCTCTGAGCCCATGTCTCAAGACCCTCAGGGTAAAGTCCAGACCCCTTCCCCTGACATCGAGCTGTCCCATGTGCACTCCAGCCCCTCTGATTCTGCCTTCTTTTTGAAACCATCCTGACCACGTGGGCACAGTTCCTTGCTCTCTCATTTACAGCTCTATGGTGAGAGCACTCAGTAAAGTCCCTGCCTGTTTGGGGAATTGTACCCACTGGTAGACAGTGCTTCTTGAGAGTTAGACAAGCCTTATTCACATGGTGTGCCTCTGTTGATTAGCACAGAGCCTTGCACAGGGTAGTTACTCAATAAATATTCATTGAATTAATGCAGCAATAGATAAGTACATAAATTCAGGGAAACAATGAATGGGGATAATGATACTTGCCCTTAATGAAAACGCAGAATTATTGTGGTAAAGATACAAGATGTGTGAGAGCAGGACAATCTATGAGGTGCCAGACAAATATGGACCATTATTCCCATGGGTTTATAAAAAGGACCATGAAGAGTTAGCATGTGTGCTCCCATGGCCTGTGTTGGTACTGTATGTGCTGCTGTTTGGATGGCAGGGTCCGAGGAGAACCTTTCAAAGTAACCCTGTTTATTGTTATGGAGGGAACCATGTTGTAGTTTCTGAATAGAGGTTGGCATAGAAAAAGCACTCAGATCATAATCAGATCAATAGGCAGATTCAAGATATAGGGCAGTCTACCGTTTCCACTTAGTGGGTCACCTGGAAATTCCAAAGGGCTCAAGTTGATCTTAACTTCTGCATTTCACTCAGCTTCTCGAAGACTCAATTTTCTCTACATTAAATGGAGACATAAGAGCAACTGCCTCCCAGAGTTGCTGTGTTAGGATCATGTAGATTAGACAATGCATGGCTGGAAGGTACCTGTCCTGGTGTCTGCCCCCTAGTAAATGCTGCCCTCAATGATAATGGTATTGATGAGGCTGGCAATAGACTGCTGCCAGATCCCAGGGCAGCACCGGGGTTGTAGGTTGTGGTATGTAATGTTTGTTGAAAAACAAATAAAGTCAGATACTCCAGGAGAACTGACTCAGTCAAGAGGGATAAACATGTGGAGTGAGTTACTCGGGAAAACAATCGAAGCCAAGACTAAATGAGTTCATGAGAAATCAGGTTCGTTTGTTTGTAAGAGATGGATGAAAAACGTGGTGAAAAAACAGGAAATTGGGATCCTGATGAACCAGAAAGAAGGGCAGTAATTGAAAAAAGCCAGATGGCTTCTTCTTTCTCTCAGCATTGGGTCCATCCCACAACAAACAGGGAAGTACTTTATATGAATGATATTGTGGTCATTCAACTAGGCTGGACTGCAAGGCATGCTGGGGTCTCGGTGACTCTTTGGGATCCCTTGGCTGGGTAACTGACAAAAAGGTGAGATAAGGCTAATCTTTGATGAGATATGAATAGTGAGGATGAAGGAGCGAGATTGATTCTAAGTGCCTACCCCAGCGACAACTAATTAGACCAAAGATTCACTCTCTGGTTAGAATCTAGACATCAGGTAATGAACAGCAGCCTTGAGAATCCGACTTGAGCATCTGCCCTACAGGAAAACTCCATATTATTTGCTGACAAGGGGACACAATCAGGTTCTCTCTAGAGAAGTTGTGAATACGACACTTAGAGAAAATTCAGTGAAAAAGAGTAAATATAGTGCAGAAAGCTGTGAGTAGAGGGAGAAACAACTGAAGTTAGAAAGAGAAACAGAAGGGAAGTACTGGAGTAAGGAGCCCAGTGACAGCTCCTAAGGAGGACAAAAATTCCAGGCTGCTGTTGTTTCTTGGACCACAAGGCATCATGGGTGCTGTGCTCCCTGAGGCCTGCAGAGCAGCTGCCAGTTTCTGGACCGTCCTTACTTCCCCAAGTATCTTTTCACAAAACCTCTGTATCTGAGGCAGCCCGACTTTTTGTAATCTGCAACCTGAAAGAGACACCTGTCCATGTGTCCAGTTTCGGGCTTGAGCTGAACCTACACTGAGAGCTACAGGGAGGGTCTGCAGAGGCGAGCCCTGAACCAGGTGTCTTCATTCCTCCAATCTGCATGCATGGTTGACTCCAGGTCTGCCAGGTTTAGGAAACAGCTCCATTTATTGACAAAAGGCCTGGGGTGGTAGGGAGAGCCCAGGCCTCAGAAAGAAGGCAATTTGAAAGAGACAGGTCCTTAGGACCCCAACCAAGAGATCTAAGGTCTCAGACTAGGCATCTGTCCAAGCAGGAGATGGGGCTCATGTCAGGAGTGGGGGTGGGGGGAATGCCTGGGGTATCAGTGGACATCGCTTGTTGTAGATGGGGGTGCGCTTTAAGCAGCCCAGGGGCACAGACTGCCTAGTGGCACAGAGCTGCCCAGTGGCTACAGCCAGGCTCACTAGACACCAGTCACTGTTGGCAGTGACCAGTGGCAGGAGCCCTCTCAGAGCTAACTTGCTATTGCACCATCTCCTCGATTATGAACAAGACTGCTGAGTAGGCAGGGTAAGGCTGGACTTGTAAGCTGAAGGTTTCATGGGTTGTTGGAGAGCCAGCCTGGGGAAGCAGGAGCTGACAGCTTCACTTGTGTTTATCCGTATTGTACAGACATTGGTTAGATATACCCTCTGCTCTTCTCCAAGGTGTGGTGTTGTCAGGGCCATGTCCCAGTCTTTTCTGTACTTCCAGCGCTCAACATGATGCCAGGCACATGGGAACTATTTAGTAAATCACCACAGAATTTATGAATAAACATTTAGAGCTGGGGAAATATTGTCCTAAGAAAAGCACAAACCTCAGATACCAAATCTCATCCTCTTCAACCCAAGATCTTCTCAGATAACTATAGGTAGGATCTATTAATACGCTGCATGCTTGCAGCAGACGTTGCTATGACATGGAAGAAACAACTTCTTATCTGGAGATACTGGCTCAAATCCTACCTCTAGCAGTTACCAGCTGGGGGCCTCACAGAGGGTTACCTAACATCTCTGGGTTTGTTCCTCATCTGTGAAAGTAGGAGATAATGCCTATTCATGGGATAACTGAGGATTTGGTGAGACGACACGTGAGAAAATAGCAGCCCACAGCACAGCTCGATAAATGTTTGTTGAATGGCAAATGCCATTCCGGTGACGACCGTTCACCATGGCTCGGTTCTGCTTTTTGCCTTGACTCTTCCCCCCGTTGTCTGTCAAGGACCATCCTGTGTTCAGCCTGGTTCTTTCACGAACTAAGAGGGACATTCACAAGGTGGGCTGGCATCCGGTAGGAAGCCACAATTGGTCACCTAGTGTCTATCCTTGGGAGATAGGCAGTGATAGGCTCTAAAAGAGGAGTCCTGGGCACTGAGCATCTGAATACATCACTGGAGCCACTTCTCAGAGAAAGCCTGGGCACCTCCAGAGGGGGGACTCGGCAGTGCCAGCTGACTGGCACCCCTGGCAGCAGGGGGTTCATATTTTAGCAAGCCTCTGAGCTTCTGCAAGTATCATTTGGGTTAGAGAAGCCACAGGTTTAGGTTTGCTAACTACATAATTAAATAAGGCAGAAGGTCAAGAGAGAGGCAGAGATGAAGGTTGTGGACTTAAAAAGCTGTACATTGAGAAAAGGCCATGATAACTTCTTTACATCTTCCCTGAGAAAAATGTGAACAGGGCAACAGATTTCAACTGCAGAGAGCACGCGGGCTCACGTGGAGGACTGGTGGAGGGCTGCAGGCTGGGATGCATCACTGAGGGGTGGGTGCGTCATTGCATTCATTGCCTGGACAGTCTGAGCCAGGCTCTCTGTGTATTATCACTCATCTACACTGTAGTCCTACATAGTAGAGGTTACTATGCCTATTTTAGTGAAATGGAAACTGATACTCAGGTTTATTAAGCAATTCACCCAAACTCATGACATTATTTAGAGTCAGAGCTGGGACTTGTCTGTCCAAAGGGTATTGTTCTGCTGAATCACATTGACCAGGGACTTTTCTGGTTTATAAATTACCTTTTAATGTAAATGGTACTTAATCTAGCAAAAGTCAGAGGAGAAGGATTGCAGGGTGAACCTTTTATTTAAGGAGGGTGTTGGGAATCTTCTAACCAACTTTCTGTTGTACCTCATCAACCTATGTATTTGGCATGTCACCGTAATTGCCCAATTGCCCAATGGTTCTACTGAGAGGCTCTGTTCTCTTTGATCTCTCCGAAGCATGAAACTCTGTGGACCCATCTTTCCTCTTGGTTGGTTGCACCAGCCATGGACTTATGTGATAACCCCCTAGTTGTTCTACCTGCTTAAGGCCCTCTCCTCGCCACTCTAATCTATCCTTGCAATGGAAGCCAAAGTGATCTTCCCAAAGTCTGGCTCTGCTTCACATCCCAGTTTTGCACTCAAATCTAAAGGGCTCTCTCTTGCAGGTCATATTTAGTCCAGTTCTGTGGTCTGACATTCAAGGACTCCTGCAATTCTTTCAGTCGCTAACCTCTCACCTGCAGCCTATCAGAACTATTTACTGATCTCTAAACTCTGCTGTTATTTCTCACCTCTGTGCCTTTTCTCATGCCATTCCTAGAGATTTCTCCTACGGATAAGTATCAAAATCATACTGCTAATTCAAGCCTGAGGACAAACACTGCCCCTTTCCCTAATTCCACACCCCTTCCCCTTTGCACTGAACACAGTACCTAGACAACGACTTGTGATCAAGAAATTCTTACACGATCATGCATACATTAATGGAGCCCCTACTACGGAGCACTGTGCTAGGTGCTGGAGAACTGCTGAGCTGAATTGCAGGAAGCCAAGTTTTTGCTCTCTGGATAGACATGTTAATGTTTAGTCTCTTTTTGTGCTGCAGTTAGCTAACATTTGTAGTGAACTTCACAGCTTAAAAAGTATCTTTATATCCACGCTCTCATTTTATCTTCAGCACAGTCTGGTGAAGATACATAAGTCAGAGTGTCACATCTAAGCCAAGGTTCAGAGAGGTTTGAATGACTTGTTTCAGATCATATACCCAAGAAGTAAGGAACTGGCTTTTCAATCCCTTAAATTCAAATTGCTCATGTTTGTGAATCTTAATTTCTACAGAGCTTGAGGCACATGTCTTTCTTTTCCTTTTTTTAAATCAATTTTTAATTTTTCAACTATGTAATGCATGAATATGATTTTCTAAAAATCAAATACAACTAAAAGTCTTATAACAAAGAATGGTAATTCTCGCTCTGTCCCTATTTACCAGTTCTGACCCCATATTCAGACATTTCAACTACTTTAACTGTTATTTAATTAATATTTGTGAATAAAATTTGTATGCTGTTTCTTGATATAGCAATTTTAGACATATATTGAGCTAAGCATTATTTGTTGACATTATCCTGATATGGTAATTGAGTAATTAGTTCTCACACACCACCATCTTCGTGGGTGTGAAATGGTATTTCACTGTGGTTTTGATTTGTGTGTCTCTAATGATGAACGATGTTGAGCCTCTTTTCACGCGCTTATTCGTTATTTGTATAACTTCTTTAGGGAAGTGTCTATTCACATCATTTGCCCATCTTTTCAACTGGGTTTTCATTTTATTATTGAGTTGTAAGAGTTCTTCATACATTCTACATACAAGTCCCTTGTCAGATATATGAGTTATAACTATGTTCTCCTTATATGTGGGTTATTTTTCACTTTATTGATAGTGTTCTTTGAAGTACAAAAGTTTTCAATTTTGATCAAATACAATTAAATCTATATTTTCTACTGTTATTTGTGCTTTTGGTATAATATATAAGAAGACTCTGCCTAACACACTGTACTTTAAATGTATTCCTATATTTTTTTCTAAGAGTTATAAGATTATAGCTCTCACATTTAGGTCTATACAAATATTGAGCTATTTTTTGTATATAGTATTATTAAATTTATTTTTAGATGGTTCATATCATTCAATTTATAAAATTAGTTTACCCTTTTTTACTATTAATATTTCAATTACCTACTACAGTTATAGAGAGAAGTTATTGATTTCTATATATTCATTTGTATATATTTATTTGTAACCAGTAAGTTTTCTAAACTCTAATAAGTGCTTAGTTTTTTTCTTTGGGGATTAAGAACAGAATTTAATAACTGACTTTTAAATCTCCTTTTTAATAGATTTATCTCTTTGTACTTTATTTCACAGACATACTTCTAGAACAATGTTAAATCATAACAGATAATAGTGGACATCTGTGTTTTGTTCTTAAATTTAATGGTAATGCACCTGATGTTTAACTATTAAGTCTGAAATTGACTTCTCATATTCTTTACCATGTAAAAATGATCCTCTATTCCTTCTGTATTATTTCAAGTTTAATAAGGACAGTATGGTAAATTGCCTCATGATGATCATGGTTTTTTCCTCCTTTACCATCTGACGAGTGATGTAATGCAGTTATCAACATTTTCAGTATTGAACTATCCTTGCATTTCTGAAATGAATCCTGCTTGGTCAGAGCGCATTATTCTTTTAAGGTACTGCTGGTTTGGATCTGCTCACATTTTATTTATTGTACTTGCACAAATGATGTTGCCCAACATCAATATACGCCAAATCCCCTTTCTTGGGCCAAGCCAAACTATATTAGGAAAGTAAGGGGAGGTTATCAAGAAAAAGCTCAGATGAGATTTCATGATCTCATTTCTATTCATTTTGGAGAATCTGGTCATTGTCCATCTGACAATGTGCTTGTTCTATATCACAGTTTCTCATTCCACGGTCATGCCCCTATTCTAGCAAAGCACAGAAAGAAAGTGCAGAAGCATTACAGGGCAGTCCCAGTAACATAAAACTGCAATCCCATGGTAATTATACCACTATTTACCAAGTGTTTATAATATGCAGCACTGTACTTGACACTACATATATTATTTCCTCCTCTTCTTCTTCTTCCTCTTCTTCTCCTTCTTCTTCTCCTCCTCCTCCTCCTCCCCTTGTCTTCCTCTTCCTCCCCCTTCTTTATTATTATTAGTATAATTGGCTGGAAAACATATTGGGATATTAATTTGTGTTTTGCTTTTGATAAGAGGTTGGAAAAACGTGTCTGGAGAAAACATCCCCCCTCTTGACAGAGTTATTAAAGGCCTTCGTGTTGCAGGCCTGCAATAAGAAAGCATCTAAAAGACACCCTCATGCCTACTTCCACCTCCAGGCCTTTGTTTGAGAAACTTATTGAGGGAAGTTAGTATCTGGGGTGGAGAAGGAGACAGAACTGGCCCTACAAGGTAAGCAAAGGTTATCATCCCAGAGCCTGGCATGAGGGAGCATGCTGTGGCAGGTCCCACAAGTGCCCAGGACGTATGCAGCATCCTTAGAAGTGCCAGGATCTCTGATGGGGTGGTGCACAGTTGTCCCAGAATTGACCACTGAGAGTGGGAGACTCTGGAGAGTCTGAGACCACTGCGATCTTTACAAACTAGTCCAATGCTCATGCTTAGCATGATAGCAAAGAGTTTCCTGTTTGTGAATGGAAATATTTTCATTTTAACATCTCAGTGAATAATTATGAACTTAAGAATAGAGTACATTCTTCCATCTTTCAGGCACCATGTACATAGCCAAGAAAGGAGACAGAGTTCCCCTAAATTCCACCTTACCAAAGGGTGGTTAGGGAGCAAATTCCTATCTTTTATCTATACAACTCTCATTCAAGCCTTAGGAAGACTTTTGTTTTTACTATTATTCTCATTTTCAGGTAAAGAAACTAGCACATACCTGGAGAGGTTAAATAACTTGTCCAAGGTCATGATATCATTCTAAGTGGACCTGAGTTCAGAAACCATGGCTCAGCAATTCTGCTAAGCTGCCTTAGTTTTAAAACAACAACGTCAACAAAAAAGGTATTTCTTACTGAGAGACTATTTTGTGCCAAGCAAAAGGCTAAATGCCATATGTATGTATGGATGGATGGATAGATATGGATATATACATGTATGCATTTATTAATTTATTTATATAATCTCCAACCCCTATAAGAAATATTCAAGGATGTTCTTCCTATTATATTAATCATCTCATCTTATCATAAAGCAACAGACGGAGAATCATTCCATTAGTTGCTAGGCCTAGTGCCTAGCCCCAGTTCTGCTGCTAACTCTGTACTTCAGTTTTTTCATTTGTGACATGAGAACAGCAAAACTTGCCTTTCCATATTATTATGGGTATTGAGTGAGGTATTGGAAATAGCAGGATCTTTTTAACTGTAAAAAGATGTGCACACGTGGACCTTGCCTTCTATCGAAATTACAGTCTGTACTGGTCATTGTAACTGAGAGACTTTCTCAGCAGTTACCAGGATACTGAGATATACATTACAATGCAGAGGGGACCAAGACACCAGGAGTTGGCCGCTGGCCTTGGAAACTGATTGTTTACGTTTGTTTGTAGTCTCCTTGAAGCAGAGGTTAGGTCATAGTTCTTCTGGGTCTGGCAAAGTCAGCTGGAAACTGCTAATGGCCAAGCCATCTCAACTGATTGCTTCTTTTCCAGTCCTTCCCTGCATTCGGGGAGGACAAACAAGATGCACTCTCATCACCACTCCAAGAAATCTCCCATTGGTGGCTCTTCCAGGCAGCAGAAGCGCTGGAACTTCCTGTTAGGCAGTCCATCCATAGGGCTCAGAGAAATGATCTACTGGTATAAAGCAAGCCATCCCAAGAAAAGTCCGAAGCCACTTGCTGTGCAGGTGTCTGCACTCAGGATATCAAGGCGCATGTCTGTGTTCTGAGGTTGCTGCTTGGCATTGACCACAGCCAGAGTTGCTCAGGACAAGCTGCTAATCCAGGCTAGTGAGGGAGGGGTCTAAAGTACTTGTAAAAGAGTCACTACAGTCACCTTCACTGGGGTCACAGCTCCCCAAAAAGCAGCCAGACTATGTCAAAGGCAATGGGGGTTTCCGGGGAAAAGTAAGTAGGAAACCACTGAGATTTAGAGATAGATTTCTTTTTCCATCAATATTGGGAAAGTGTGTCTGGAAATGAAGGTATTTTGGGGACCCAATAAGCACCATGAGGATAGAGACCTATCTTTTACTCTGTGCTCAAATGCCTGACATACTAGATGCTCTATAAATATTGGTTGACCACTGAGGGAAGGAGTATTTTGGCAGTGAGCGAGGTGGTCCCATTTGCTTGAGTCTTTGTACGATTGAACAATTTCATCTTATGAAGGAATAAATTCTGCACTAACCCAGTTTCTTTCTCATCAAGAATTACAATGCCAGGTGTGAAGAGAGAAACAGCCCTAGGCACAGAATCAAAAGTTCTGGGTCTGAATATTGACGCCTCCCCTGACCCATTGTGTGGCCATGGAGAAGTCAAAGAATTTTGAACTTGAATCCCCTTATCTGAGAATTTAGAGTAATGATTCCTCCCTCAGAGTTTTTGTTTTTGTTTTTGTTTTTCATAATTCGGATCACACATTTGTGGGGAATCTGCCAGTACAGTTTCTGGGAGGTGGCAGTTAAGAGTAAGAGCACATACTCTGGCGTCAGGGCATTAGAATGTGTTCACACCCTGGTTCTGCCACTTGTTAACTGTGTGTCTTTGGGTTAGTTGCTTAACTTCTCTAAGTCTCTTCTTCTTCATCTCTAAGAAAAAGAATAGTAATATCTATTCCACTGGGTGGAGGGGATAATGAATGTAAATACTTAACAGGCTGCCTAGAATATGATAAGAACTTATTATTATTATTATTAGAAAGAGGAAGTGATTTCTCATTTGCACATCAGTCTTTGATAAGATAAAAATGCTTATTGCTTCTTAAAGATTTTCCTTTGTTTCTTTTTTTAAACAAACTTTTAAGAGCATAGCCACTCCATGCCCTTGTGTTTCACTGCAGAATTTGAAGGCAGCATATCATTTTTTGTATTTTTCCCTTCTTACTTCTTTTGGAATAGAACCAGTAAAACATGAGAAAACTTTATAAACTGGATAATATCCTTTGCCCTTCCCAGATCTTCAGGATATAATCCAAGCTCATGATGCAATTAAGAAAGAAATATAAACCAAGGGACACCGATCCCACTGAGGCAACATGCAGCTATTTCTCCAGTGTGATCTTGCAGAGAATTCTCAGGTCAGACAGGGTTTCTGTGCCTCAAGTTTTTCATCTCTCAAAGGAGATTCCTGACTCACAGTGTTGAGGTGAGGCTCAAAATACGTGGTATATATGGAAAAGCTTTTCAACTGGAAGAAGACTGAGGATACAAGTGCTACAGTGCGGTCCTCAGCGCAAATCCTTCATGGTCCCTTCTTCTGGGTGGTTGAAACACCCTCCAAGCATCCTCCTCTTTCCTGCTTAATGAATCAGCCACAGCTCTCAGAAGACTTATGATTCCTCCTCTACCATGATCTCTGCCCACATGCAATCGCAGCATTTCCATGATCTTCTTCTTTCACAGCTGACATCCCCCTTCTTATTATAAAGCAAAGAGGCTGCTTACAGAAATTCTGAAGGTCAGAATTCTCAGTCACATACTTCTGCTGCTTTGCGATCTTAATGAGTGACAAATGTATTCCCACAGGAAAGATCGTTCTTGCCAGAGCTGGCTCAACACCACCACCTCCATTCCCACCTTATTCTCATTTTCCACTTGCTTCCTGTGAAACCCTGAGGAATGTTTGAACGAATCCTGTGATTAGAGGACATTGGGGAGAGGAGCAAGGTCTGAAGTGCCCAGAACTAGTACAGGTTCCTATCTTGGCTACACAGGGCTCAACATTCAGAGGATTGATCAAGCCAGGTTACTTGTGGGCAAGACTGGGTCCAAATACCTGGTTGTCTGTGTTGTTCCCTATTGTTTTACCAGATGCCATGCTATATCCAACTTTATTCTCACAACATTGTGAGGTAGAAATAATTTCCCTGTTTTCCAGATTAGAGAATCGAGGCTCAGAGAGGTGAAGTAACCTATCTGAAATCACACAGCTGGTGAGTGGCAGAGATGGAATTTAAATGTCAATCTGCCTGACACAACTTCAGGTTCTTTCCCCCCATAGCAAACTACCTCCAGACAGTCAGTTAAGATAAGTTTGTGGGCCAAATCCTGGAAATATTTGCCTTGGTAGTAAAGACATTTTCCAAATGAAAATAGAGTATTAATGAATAATTTCCCAAGGAGACTGAAATGCTGGAATGCTTGTGATAGCACTAATGAAAATCAGCAAATGTCTCAGCTGGGCAGTTTTCCTCCTGAATCTTCTAGTCTCAAAGACCCAGAGGTTATTTCTGATTACATCAGCAGCTTCACAGTCCCAGCTTAGGAATCTCGAAACTACATATGTGACTCACATGTCGTTGTTATAACAGTAGAAAACACATTAACTCGGCTTTTAAGAGCGTTCAGTGAAAAGCCAGGCTTCCAGAAACCAGTTTCTCGGTTTGTGAAACACACAGTCTAAGCCTTACTCCTGATGACAGTGTCGTAGTGTGAGGCTGTACATTATGTGACCTGACAGCTCAACAAGACTATCTGCTTTCACAGACACATTCCATTGAACTTATAGCAGGTGACTAATGAGTATTTCACCACCGTGACATTTCGAGTTGCAAGCCATAGGGATTGTCATTTGATTGAACAGCATATTAAAAATGTTTTTAAAAACTTGTATTACAAAATCATTCTGTGGAAGTCAAAAACAAGAGTTCTTTCGGTCTCACTCAGGGCTGACAATAATGCTGGTCGATTACAGGCATTTCTGAATGAAGGAAGATGTCACTTCTCTTTTTCCAAGTATATGCTCTTGATGTTTTCTTTATAGATTTTTATGTGCTTAAAATCAGAGTTTTTCACAGCTGGATTACCAATGTGGAGTCTCAGAAATACTTAACATTCTGTAGTGTTAACGTGGGAGTTGAAGACCCAAAGCATATTCTAGGGAAGAGGAACTGGGTAGGACAGGAATTATTAGACGTAGATACAGCCAAACGTAAGCTCAGTGTCAATTTCTGCTCCCTCCCTCACTGCATAGTCTTAGAACAGTCATTGACATTCTTTGTACCTCAGCTGTCTTATATCCAAACTGGGGAAAACAATTTTACTTCACAGGGGAGTCCGTGAGGATTAAAAGAAGATGATGGGTGGTAGTTGCTACCTGGTACATAGTAAGTGCTCAGAAATGTGGCTTCATTCATTTCTTTGTCTCCGTGGGAGCAGTGGACAACCAGATAAGCAGTGAAACAAGTCCTCAAGGCAAGACGCAGGGGCTGGGAGAGAGCAAGGGGGAGGAATTTGGTAGGGCCAGAGTCACAGAAAGGGAAGGAGAGAGGAACTGAGAACCACTCTTACTTAATGCCTCCCGCCATGTGCCAGGGATTAGAGAGGGTGTCAGAGGAAACGGGATGAATTCTGTTCAGAGACATGAGAATCTAACTCGCAAGGACTGGTTTGACATAAGAGCTTCGCTCTTTGGGGTTTTCTCTCACCTGCTTTTTTTGGTGATATAAGGAGAAGGGGAAAGGAACATGCGCTTTTATTTACTCAAGGGAGGAAATAAAAAGAGAGTGAAAGAAAAAAAAAACCCCAGAACCTAATTAGGCCATTAAAACTCTGGTGAAAACTGAAACGGCAGTGCCCTGAGATTCCCTTGTCCTGTTCTAGGTTCTTGGGCGTAAAATGATAGAGCACCAGGGGTCTAGTAGTTATTATTGGAAAATTAAATAAAAATATACCCACCAAGATAAAGACCTAACTTAACAGTTCTCTAGATTTTGGTTTGTTTACTGTAAAGAAAGTAAAAGCAGCTTAATTTGAGTTTGTATTTGTCTTTGCAGAGGAGTTTTATGTGGCTGGTTTTGCATATACACAAGCACTGTTTTCCAGGAGATGCCAGCAAATGCACAACTGGGAGACAGGCTCCGGATTTGCTCATAAAAGTCTTTATCGTCTTTGGGGAGGTGATTCGACTGGTCTTGATAGGCAGCTGGATGGACGACTCTAGTGAAGGAGGGGACATGACCAAGCTCCTATGCACACAGAGGCTCAGCAAACAAGACTTCACAGTAGCCTCTATAAAGTGACTTCAAAAGATTTACTTGAACAGTGTCCATCAAAATGTGAATGTACACTAAAAAGCCACTATGGACCTAGACTGCATTATACCTACTCAGTGGGGTGTGTGATGAGGCAGAACTTTCCCAGTCCCATCCTACCCTGAGAACTCCATTAAAAGTTTGTTGACCATTTTTCACAGTACAGATACCAAGTTACGTTAGAGGCACATAACGTCTAGGGCCAAGCAAACTCATTGGGGGTGATGTGGGTGAACGAGTGGACATGTTGATGCTCTGTTCAGATCCCCTCAGATCCCTTTTACATTTTTCTGCACCCCTTCCCTGGCTTCTGGTGTCTTTGTTTCTAACAGATGCCACCTTTGGGCCGCTGCAGCCACTGGAGCCAACAGCTCCAAGAGCTGGAAATACCCAGGGGTTTACACCATGCTGGGGTGTCCCTTTGCCAATGACTGACTAGAGTGAACAACCCGAACACTCAGCTCCCTGGCCTTGAGTCTTGATAAGCTCAGGTGTCATTTCTACTCCAGAGCCTCCTGTGGGATCACGCTGAGGCTGGACTTTGCCTGCAATTGCACCCTTGCTTGCCTTCTCCCTCTTCCTTATCTCGCTTCCCTCACTCCTCTTCTAAGTTCTCCTGGGAACACTTCCCTAATAAATCACTTGCATTTGAATCGTGATCTCAGGGTCTGCTTCTAGGGAAACTGACCTAAGGCAATGAATGAACCCAAATGCTTCATATTGGAATGGTGTGTGTGTGTGTGTGTGTGTGTGTGTGTGCGCACGCGCGCGTGTGCGTGCGCGCACACACACACACTCATGCAAGCAATTTTAACTACGGTAAGCCTCTTCTCATGGCATAGAGGGGGCCTGATTAGTAGGGGGATCTTGTAGCTCTCTTTGGAGGGATAAAATTTATTCTTCCCATTCCCATGTTGGGAGTGAGGCAGGAATCCCTAAGATGGGATTGCAGACTATGGATGTTGAGAGAATTCTCTGCTAGGAGCTATGAGAAAGTTGGTGCTTTGACTCACAGTGAATTAGGAGAGAGAGAGAGAGAGAATGAGAGAGAGAGAACAGCTAGTAGCCTGGAGTAGTTGAGGGTCTGGTTGATGCACAGGGTCCTATAACTCCTACAGCAGCTACTGTTTTGAGCTTTGGAAGCTGGAAGAAGTCACAAATGTGTGGAGTATGCAAGTTTTCCTCAGGAATTCCTAGGAAATAATGGGGACCATGAGATTCCGATGTTTTTCAAGAGACAGCTATCAATTCAGTAGGCATTCAGACCCCATCATGACACATTTCTAATAATCCAAACAGCTCAAAGAAATAGTATGTATGCTTATAGACTTGGCTGTCTCTGGGTGTCAGAGCTCACCATCAACAAAAACATCCAAACAGAGACAGAAGGGACTCAGATCAGGAACACTGCAGCTGGGCGAGAGAGGTAATCAACCAGGTGATCCTTTCAGGAGATCAGTGATGCCATAACTAACTAGAGTGTGAGCTTGGCAGAGACACTGTGGCATTTGCTTCTTTTTCCCTACGAGAAACCATTCATTGACATTTGGTACAATCCTCATAACTTCCCCTCCTAAAGCGTGACAAGGACTGAAGCTGGACAAACTAAAGGTTGAGAGTTCTATAACTCACCAAATAGGCAGGAAAATGATCCCCTCTTTCATCAGTAGCTGGAGTTTCATCAATTGTGCTGTCTACCCAGCTTTCTTTACACAAAATTGATTACTAGAGGTTTGGGACACATCACAGGTAGGCTTGGCCCTGCCATATCTTCTCTCACACTAAATTATGAGACTCTCTGAGACCCGCCCCCATTTGCCTCACCTAGCCCTATCTGCAGGCTGCTTCATACTGTCATTCCTACCACGTCCACGAATTTCATCACGGTGCTGCTGGTCCGATGGGAGGATAAGTTTGAGCTCCTTGGACAGTGTAGAAGGGATAACAAGCATAGGCCAAGAAAGTGAAAAAAAGGTGTTAAAAAATTGACATTGGAGTCAGGTGAACCCAGTCACCTCAATTTTTTTAACTTCCTCATGTTTGAATGAGTCTTTGAAAGAATACAGCCTATTTTGGCTCTGATCTTAAGAGAACTTAGCTTCAAATATATGATCTGTTTTCTCTTCAATACGAATGCTCACTCTGGGCTCTGAGCCGGGCTCTCTCCTCATGGAATAGTGGCTGAAGCCCATCCCTTCTCTTGGAAATTATCAAAAGAGCTGAAAACCCTGCGAGGGGTGGGAGGTGGGGAAGAAACGTCTCCTTACTTTGGGGGAAAATAACAAGGGCAATAGCATCCCCATCAGGATCTGGGATTATCAAGGCCAAGAAAAGGAAAACTACTGATGGAAATTACCAAATGGCACAGAAAAGAACGAGGAAATAGCTTCATGAAGAATGGCCAGCTGTAGGCTCCTGTAACACCTCACAAATCAGAGTGGTAATGAGAAAGCGAGGAAGCAGGTCTATGCCCTTAGCCTTCCCTGTAGACGGTGCACTCTGGAGAAGAGAGGGTTACAGTGTGTGTGGAGGACTTGCTTACTCTCCCTCTCCATTCACCCGAAATCCCACTGGGATATTCTAATCTCTTTGGAACACGCTGCATTATCTGTACTTTTAGCACAGCTCACGTTTCAAATGGCAGGCTGCGGAGCAATCTGATTGTTTTACGGGCTCAGCCAAGAGAGGAGCTCCGATTCCTTTCTCTTGGCCAGGGGCCCTCTTTGAGGGAGAAGACCTGTGGTGTATAGAGACCAGCCAAGTGCTTAAAGATTTCAGAAACTTCAAAGGCAGGGGAGGAGCCAGAAACAATAAAAAGGAAAATGATAAACATTCGGCTTAAAGACGGGCTGAGTTAAAATCCCTGAGAAATTACTCTGAGCAGAGTTAGGGGCCATTCTCAGAGGCCCGTGGCAACATTCCATGGTGTTACACAACGTTCCAAGAAGCAATTATTAGCTTTGTTTTAGTTGTGATTAGCACCGTTAATGACTCGTGGAGGTGGAAAGACAATGAAAGTGGGGGAAGATGAGCCCACAGAAAGGGGTTTCTTCTCCAGTCCGGTACTCTCCAAATAAGGGGAGCGCAATCCCACCTTCCAGAGGGCCTATCACGCCTCCAGCTTTTTGAAAATTCAGTTTTGGAACTATTGCATAAGAAGAAACATGATTGTTTTCAAAAGGCAAAAGCGCTTCCTGTATAATAGCTTGATGAGATCTGTGTTATGAAAGGACTCATCACTTCCTGTGGGCAAAGCTATACCATGGGGCTCGACATCTTCAGGGTCATGCTTACACAAAGGCCAGGGGAGAGTCAAAATGATGAGCAGAAATGTTAGGTCCAAAATATTGGAAGAGCTCAGCTTGACTGTTCCAGGGATCTTAAATAGCTCAAGCAGAAGAAAAACAAAAAAAAAGTAGACAGATTTAATTCAATTTAGCAACTGTTTGTGAGCATTTACTACGTGCCTGACACTTTTCTAGGGACATGGGATATACCAGTGAACAGGGCAAAGAGCCTTTCTCTCATGGAGCTGACATACCAGAGGAGGGGACAGATGGTAAATAAAAGTCACAGTACCAAGCTGTATGTTGGAAGGTGATAACTGCTGTGGGAGAGAAGGAATGTTGAGCATGGGAAGGGTGCTGGGAATGTTGGGAAGTAGGCTGCAGAATTAAATAAAGGGTCAAGGTTGGTGTCGTTAAGATGGTGAGAGCAAAGCAAAGACATGAAGAAGGTGAGGAAGTTGGCCTAGAGGTTTCTGGGGGAGGAGATTTCTGGAAAGAGAGAAGAGTTCCCTCAAAGAGGCAAGCCAGGAGTATGCCCTGTGTGTGCCAGACGGCAAGGAAGCCAGTGAGGCTACAGCGGAATGAGGAATGGGGAGAGAGTGTGGAGGCTCAGAGAGATCAGGGCTTAGGTGTGGTCCTGTAAGGTCTTTGAGGTCATTGTGAAGATGCCGTCAGGATACAATATTGCAAACATGAAGTCTGAATGCCTAGGGGACTTGAATAGCTCAGACAGAAAAAAATATATTTGGAGAGAAAAAAACCGCACAGTCCCCGCCTTCGAGAAGCTCACTGTGTAGTAGGAAAGGTAGAAAAGTAAACATATAATAATAATACATGTGATAAGTACATAACACAGTAGACAAAGACTATGATGTAGGAATAGAGGGGAAGATCAATGATCCTGTTTGGAGGAATCAGGGAAGACTTCTTAGAGGAAAAGATATCTGAGCCAACTGGTTAAAGTCAAGGATAAGATGGTTGGGCAGTTTATATTATAGATGTGCCCGTGGGGACACTGAAGGTCCCAGAAGGTAGGTGGCCCCAAGTGGCCCAGTACTCAGCCTCCAGTCCAGGCTACTTTTTTTTTTTTTTTTTTTTTGCGGTACCCGGGCCTCTCACTGTCGTGGCCTCTCCCGTTGCGGAGCACAGGCTCCGGACGCGCAGGCTCAGCGGCCATGGCTCACGGGCCCAGCCGCTCCGCGGCATGCGGGATCTTCCCGGACCGGGGCACGAACCCGCGTCCCCTGCATCGGCAGGCGGATTCTCAACCACTGCGCCACCAGGGAAGCCCCAGGCTACTTCTTACCAGAGCAGCTGCCTTGCCCACGTACAGACCCAGTGGGAGTGCTCTTTGAAGCGACCCTCTTCCAGCTTCCCAAGGCCATGGAACGAAGAGCTGTTCCTGAGCCTACTCTCCGTGCTTCTGATGTTACTGGCTGCGCTCTGTGGGAGCATCTCTCAATTAGATATGCCCCTTCAATAAAATCTAGACTGTGGACATTATACAGATGACCCTGTACAAATGAATTTCCCGGAACAAGGTAAATCCTAGAGCAAAACAAGGAAGACCTACAATCAAACCGAAAAACATGTGGGTAATCTAATACAGGATTCACTGGAAATTTAAGGTCTTCAGGGTCAGTAAACCAGAGCACTGAAATGTATTCTTGGTAGAGTAGACAGTTCACAAAAGTTGCTATTAGGCAGACCTGGGTTCATATCCAGGTTTAATCCTTTGCTAGCTATGTGCCCATGGGCCTCTTTTCCTTCTCTGTTTCATGGGATCATAATACTTGCCTTTCCCATCTCCCAGGACTGTTCTGAGGATCACGGATACGAAAGCATGTGGTAAACTGTAAAGTGTGGTACCCATGTTGCATGTCCCTGTTCTATAGGTGACATTTAAAAAAATTTATTGGCTTATGTGGTCAATGAGTCCACAGCCTCTTTGTATGGGAAATTTAAAACCTCACAGAGATTCTTGTCTAAAGCCTTCACGTTACAGATGCGCAAACAAGGGCACATTTAAGATTGCACAGTAAAGTAGAGGCAAAGCTGGGCCTGGGTCCCTTGACTCATCTTTCAGTGCTTTTTATTCAAACAGACTACGGAATGTAACTAGCAGAGCATGTGAATGAAGGTTCTTTCTGCTTCTGGCTGAGTCAGAGAGACAGGAAGTATCATGTCCTCCTGGGGCTCTTCCACTGCAGCACCTTGCATTTCCTTCCACAACAAGTGCTTTCACTGGTTTTAAACTTATTTCTTTCTTTTCATAAAAGACAATTTATCAAGCATCTATGGGTACTAGACTGACATAAGTGCTTACATGAAAACTGCTCTCTGTAATCTTCTCAGTAACCCAGTGAGTTGTTAGTAACACCATTTTGCAGATGAGAAAACTGAGGCTCTGAGAGCTGGAGTGCCTCTCCCAAGGTCACATGGTTTGGAGGCAGCAAAGCCGAGTTGGAACCCACCCACCATGCCCCAATGTCTTTGCACTTTACCAAAACTGTATATGCTACTTTCTCTTTTAGCCTCTGACAGAAATTAGAGGTCTGGATTAGAAAAAAAACTAATTAAAGAAACCAACTGAAAAAGTGGAATCTGTCTTCATGAACAGACTTGACTAACAGAATTAACATCACAAATTCGACTTTGGGGATGACCTGATTTTTTTTTTTCCAAATTGCAAAAACATGGAGCTAACAATATGCTCCACATACACAGTCATCACTCTTATCCAAAGCAGTTTCACAAATATGATGCAGATGAATCACAGGTAGGATTTACTAGTGAGTCTAACATGTAGCAATGTGGGAGGGCCTATTAGAGACAGTGTCTATGTAATAACAGAGGCACTGAAATCAGAACTGCTTAAATCAGAGACACTTGGCAGATGTGATAGATTCTTTACTATTGTAAATATATCAAAGTATAAAGAAAAGAGTGAAAATCACCCAAGCTTAGCTATCCAGAAGCAGTCACTCCTGACATTGTAGTACATTTTTTCCTTTTTGTCCTCAAACTTTGCTTTTTGAAAACATTAGCTGGAATTAGACTATATGTAAATTTGTACATTTTTCTTTTTCACTTGGTGTTATTAGTATTATCTTCTATGACATAAAACACACTTCAAAAATAATATTTAGTGGATAAATCATATTCCATGACTGGAATGAAAGAAAAACATATCAAAGAAATACCCTGGAGGAGTGAAAAATAAGGACAAAAACCAAATGTAGAAAAAGAAAAGGTGAGATGGGTTGCTGGTGTTGAAACAAAAGATAAGGTCTTCGTGAGAGAAGACAGAATGGACGCTCTCATTTCAAGGATCTCTGGCCTCCCCAATTCTAGTTAACAGTCTTGTGGCAATGGTTTGGTGGACTCAAACTGGCTGGGTGCCATAGTGCAGGGGTTGATAAACTTTTTCTGTAAAGGGCTAGATAGCGAACAGTTTAGGCTTTGAGGGTCATATGTTCTCTGTTGCAACCACTCAGTTCTGCCATTGTAGCAGGAAAGCAGCCACAGATGACATGTATGCAAATGAGCCTGGCTGTGTACCAATAAAACTTTATTTACAAAAACAGGCAGTGGGTGGGATTTGGACCTCCATAGAGGACTTTAATTTTTTATTAGTCTTGGTCTGGGATGGACTCTGTGTCGACCCTGTGTAGATATAGAAAAGGACAAAATTTTGTTTTTGCCATCAAGGAATGGGGAGAGACAAGAAAAGGGATTATTACAACGCAGCATGTGAAGAGCAATAAACAAGAGATCAAAGAGAAGGAATCAAAGTACTCTCCTCTGAGCAATGAGGAAGGACTCACAAAAGGAGGGATATCTAGCCTGAGTTCCAAAAATGGAGTGGGAGTTCCTGTACATATGCCTATTCCATTGGTTGTGTGTTGAGTTTCTTTTCCTATAAGGTTTGGGGGTGTCTCCACGGAAACACCCAAGTCCTGGACCAGGTCCAGGCCAGTAAAATTTCCCAGGAAACTGGTGGGCACTTCCCAGAGCAAACTTCACTAAACTATTGCCCTGGCTTATTTTTCATCCTTATTTGATTAACCTATGAAAACAGCTGGTGCCTCTTTGAAATCCTTCTGTGTCCTGTTTATTTGGTGTGTATACATGTTATACAAGGTACTAAAGATTAAATCACCGGGAGTTGATTCAAGATACAAATTCCGCCCCCAGCTATGGGGTAACTGTGGCCTCCATTCAATCCCATAATGAGTGCCTACTATGTGCAAAAGGATGTTTTCTCGGGCTCCTGTCCAAGATAATTATGGGCCCTCAGTTTCCAGCACCACATACATCAGGAGCTGTAGGACAGTTGTCAGAGAGACAAAGGGTCCTGGGATGTTTGGCTCAAAGGGAACTAAGGGAATGAGGAAGTGGAAGGAAAGGGTCATTGTATGGGGGTGGGGGTGGGGGTGGGGGAGGGAGGTTAACTGTTCCTTTTGTGTAGGAATCCCGCTGAGGTGAGTGTTAATGATTCTACTTCTAGTCTTTTAAGGGTAACCAAGCTCTCCAGAGATACTTGAAACAACAGTGCTCTCCAAATACCCAGTGTTTTTCCTATACTTGCACGTTAATCCCTCCATCTCTGCGTAAACCAGCTGCTAAGAAAAACTTACAGTAATCTCAATAGATTTCTGTGAGGATAGTGATGAGGGAAAGATATGAAGTTGGTGTGTCAAGAGTTCTAGAAATCTTTCTACTTAGGGGTCCAGAAGGTTTTTAAATTTACGTTTAATTCACATGTGATTAAAATAGGAAAAGAAATTTAATTTAATGTTCAATGTTTTCTACTTTGAAAATTATGAACAGGGAGCACAATTTTTTTAATAAGTAAATACTAGATACGCAATGAGAAGTTGAGAGAAAGATGTTGAGAGGTAGAGAGGGAGATGATATGGAAAAGAGAGAGAAAAGCAGGGAATGGGATTTATAATCAAAAAGCTAAATTTTCCACAGATGGTGAGAGGCAGAGAGTGAAGGTGGAGGAGAAATAATCAAGTCTCGGTAAAGAGAGAAGAGGAGTTAGAAGGGAGAGAAGACAGTGGGGAAAAGAGCAGCCACATGCACGTTAAACTTGAGGAGAAATTACCATCTGAAATCTTCATGGGTGGAGTGAAGGCCCACTGCTTGCAGCTCTTAACATTCTCATCCTTAAAACTCCAGAGGCTCTGATCTTCATGGTACTGCCATAGCAGTCCAGCCAGGGGGAGGGTTTGTTCTGGGTTGCTATGGCATTACTCAGAAAAATATCATTGTAGATATTGACATGGAAGCAGCTCTCCGATGTTGACTGGTGAGGGACTTGTACCCTGGGTTACTGGTTAGCAGTTCAATTTTCTTTCTGTGCCCTACATAAAAAAGGAGCAAGACCCTGAAGCTTGGGATTGAGGTTGGGCATTTTAAAGCATTTTTCAGCAAAGATAAAAGTCTCCCTTGATATCAAGAAAAACTGCATTGAAGCAATGAGGATAACTGCATCTGAGTCAGCACATATTTATTGAAGAACTACAGTGTGCCAAGCACTGCATTTGTCTCTTTACACACATGTCAACTCATCTTCAAAACAATCCAGTCAAGTAGTCATCATTATCTTTGCTCTCTTGGCGAGGAGACTGAGGCTTGGTGAGCTTATATGTGATTTTTCCAAGGACCGAAAGCTACTAAGTAGTGGGGTTGGGTTAGTACCCAACACTGAAGCCCAAGTGCTTTCCACCATCTCAGCTTTACTAGCCTCTTGGAACTGCTACCAATCCCCTGGGAGAGAGAACTTGGCTCAAGGGCCCTCTAAACAGGGGATCCTCAGGGGACATTTGGCAATGTCTGGTGACATTTTTGGTGTTACAACTGGCTGGGGGATGCTACTGGCATCTAGAGGCCAGGTATGCTACTGAACATCAATGCTCAGGACATTCCCCACAACAAAGAACTACCTGGTCCAAAATGTCCACAGTGCCAAGGTTGAGAAATCCTGCACAAGATGGAAGGCCCTGGCCAGAGCTGCTCTCCTAAAAGAGCATCTGTTACAAGGATACTCAGATATAGTCAGACAGCACAATTTTTAATACTTTAAGAACCTTGGAGGCCTCTCAGGGCCAAAAAACAGTTGCGGGGGAGTCGCCTTTTCTACTCTGTTTGTTGCATAAATACAAGATTTAGCTCTGCAATCCCCAACAGTTCTTTTACTACAGTGTATTAGGAAGAAAATAGAAAATGCTGACCAAAAATATTGCCGAAACTTTTCTTTGACTACAATTTATTTAGGCCTCTTCATCTTCTGCCTAAAACTCTGCAACAGTGACTTGATTGTTCTTCCTGTCTCCATTCTGGCTTCCCTCGAGTCTACCGCCTACCCATCATCTTTCTAAAACACAGGTAAGGCCATGCCACCGCTAAACACTTCCAAGGCTCCTTCTTGCCCCCAGAACCAAGATGGTTCATCTTGCCTAGCCTGGCCCTTGGGGCTTCTATGATCCTGCCCCGTCTGACTCCCCCAAACTTTACTTCCAACAACTTCTTTTCCAAATATTCTTTATGTTCCAGCCAAGCTATAACACTTGCTCTTATGGGTTGGTGGTGGCCAAGAGTCATAACTTATGTTTTCCTGCCTCTGTCATTTTGTTAAAGCAATTCCCTTTTCTTGGAATGTACTGTGGTTTGTCAGTCACGACCAACTTCTGCATCAAGGTACAGTTCAAATGCCACCTACTCATCAAACTGTTCTTTAATTTCTGATATTACAAACAAATTCTTTCACCTCTGAAATCCCACAGCCCTTTCTCAGTACCTCCAAATGTCAATGTGTGTGCATATATGCAGATTACATGTGAAATATATGTCTACATATAATATATATTATACTATATATAATATATCATATTGTACATATGTAATACATATAGAATATTCATACAATATATCATATATGCTATAGTAATTAAAATACTTTTGGGTACTGATGTAAGAATATTTCTATAACTCAATGGAAGAGAATAGAGAACCTAGGAATGGATGCAAGTGTATAATTTAGTATGAATTTAGTATGTAGTAAAAGGGCATTTTAAATCAGCAACTGACTATCCATTAAATATATGCAGCACTTTATACCATTTCAAAAATAAATTCAGATGGACTAAAAATGCAAATCTTAAAAAAAACACTATAATACTATTATAAGACAATATGTTCTTGGGATAGGTAAGCCTTAAACAATACACAAGAAAAACAAAAGGAAAACAAAAGAAATATTCTCAATTTAAATTTAAAAATTTATGGTTGGAAAAGTTAACCTGAGCAAGGCTAAAAGATAGGAGATATACTGGGGGAAAATATTTGTTATATAGGAGACAAAGGCTTACTACAAATAATATGTAAAGAGCTTCAACAGTTCAGTAAATATAAAATGGCCCAATCAAAATAATAAGTAAATGATCTCAGAAGGCAGTTTGCAGACTAGAAAATACAAATGGCCACTGAACACAAGAAAAGATAGTGAACCTCACTGGTAATCAGCAAAACATAAAGCTGTCTGCCACATCCCATTTTTAGTCCATACAGTTTACAAAACATGAAAAATGCTAATAATATCAAGTTATGGTGAGGATGTAGAGAAATAGCACCTCTCATATACTGTGGGTCTGAATATAATTGGTAAGTTTATTTTCAAAAGTAATTTATTAAGATTTACTGAAATGTGAAATGTGTAAATTCTTTGGCATAGCAATTCCATTCTAGGAGTGGATCTTTCTGAAATATGCACACATGTACAAAAGAATGGAAACTTAAATGTGATTCAAAGGGGAGATGGTTAAATAAATGATGGCATATACACACTATGGAATACTATGCAGCCATCACAAGGGACAAGACAGAGATATAAACATGGACTGAAAAGTTGTCTCAGTCATATTCTACACTGAACAAGCAAGACATGTTTGTGGATAAGGAGATAGATATGGACTGTACACCTTCTGGAAGACTGTATACCAGTGGTTAATTTTGGGGAGGGGTGTGAGATTAGGAAGAGAAGAAAGATTCTTCACTTTTTATTTTGACCTTTCAGGTTCATTTGTATTGCTTCATGGCTTGATTTAAAAAAAAACTAGATACAGTATCACTTTTGTGATTTTGTAAATTATAGAATCAATATTTAAAAGAATAACTGCAGTCTGTTAAGCACCTAGTTTCAAAGCATTGTGAAAACTGTCTTAAGTCTGTCATCCTATACAACTCGTGAGCAGCCCACTAAAGGTCTGCATTAAATCATATTACAGATCAAGAAACTAAGTTTCAGAAAGTTTAGGCATTTAGTCTCTGGAAATATGAAGAGTAAACTGTGGAGCCAGATTAGAACAAGAACTGCCTAATGGCAAAGCCAACATCCTTGACTGCAAGAGAGGATGAGAATATTGGGGAAGGACGGTTCACTGGCAGCAGAGGTTGGAAGAGGTGGGCTGGAGCACACGAACCAGTCAAGGCTGGGCAGAGCCAGGGAGAGAGCTACAGGTGCAAACCTTAGAAAACACCAACAGGCCACACGGAAGGGTACACATGAGCAGTAATGTAAGCCCTGCCCAGTGAGAGGCATTGTACTGTAGTGACTATGTGGTGGGGAGGGCAGAATTCAGGTAAAGGCACAGGGTCAAAGCTCAGAGGACTATCCTATAGAAGAAGGAATTAATTTGTTCTGGAAAATTCTGAGGGATAGGGAGAAGGATAGAAACGGGCAGACTTCAGCTCAAAAAAAGGAATAGGTGTAAATATATATTTTTTAATATCCAGAAGATTCTGAAGGAAATATTAAAAGGCTGGACTGACTGGGTAAGGAAAGCGATCCCTGTTACTGGAGAAGTCCTGTCTTGGTCAGGGATGCCATATGAAAAACTGAAGCATGACCGTGTAGGTGACCCCCAGTGTTCAAAGTCTATGTCAGTAGAACCGTGGGATATACTTTGCATGAAAATGAACTGGTATGGAATGCTGTTATTTTTTTCTCCCTGTCCAGCACCACCCTCTCATCTCCTCATTTTATTTGAGAAACTACTTTTCCTCTATTGGATGCAGTCCTGGTAAATCCATCAAGATCCCCACACCTCTCCTGAACCCCATGAAGCCAATCCTTCATTCCCCCTGGGATTTGAATCTTAAGCAGAGTCACACAAGGACTGGATAAAATGGTGAGAGTTTTTTTCACTCAAAAGAGAGTGACTGGGAAAGGCTATCTAGTCATCTGGCCTATTCCCTGGAGTCTCTCAAGAGCCTGTCCTATTGCAGGTCGAAGCAGTTAGCTACACTCTCTCATTCCAGTAAATTCCATGTCTGACCTAGGTTGGCCACAGTTGGCTTCCACAGAATCTTACCAAAGACCCTTAAGTGGTACAAGAGTATTTACAAGTTATCAGTGCCCAGAATTGGGCATTCATTCTTTTGGTCACTCATTCATTCATTCATTCATTCATTCAGAGCCTTAGATTTGTTAGGCTCTGTTCTTGACACTGGGGATACAGAGTCGAAGGCATAAAAGAAAAACAAGTCCAAGAAGCTGAAGGAATCAACCAAGGAGGTCCATAATCCATCCTGCAGGATGGGGGGCAGGGCGGGGTGTAAGGAAAGATTTCTTAGGGGAGATGACTCAAATGAAGTTAAGGAATTAACCTGCTCCATGCCTGCTTCTTTCTCCATCCTGCCTCATTTCCACATTAGCAAGCCCATTTCCATTAGCTACTAGATGCCACTGAACTTGTGTCCCTGAAAGTACCAGTGGTAATAAAGGAGTTAAATAGATTTTCACAGGAAAGGTTGGGAAGCTACACATTTAGAGAGTTTCTTTGGGAGAATGGTATGAGTTTTTTAAAAGCAACAAAAAATGAACCCCTGGAGTCCAGCCCAATTCTGATTTCGTGAGGCAGGAGTCACTGTGTAATTGCATACTTTTTTATTACAAAGATAATGGAATAATAAAGCATAAAGCACACTGGTAAAAATTGCAGATATGAGCTAAATGCGGTCACATGGAGTATTCTGTCTCAGTGAAGTAGAGAGGAGTGTTATCTCCTTGACTTCAAGGTTGTTCATCTTGCATATTTAACACTTTGTATGTCTGTGTCTCATTAATTATGGCTTTTCGGCTTCTGAAATGCCATGACACGTGGGAGATGTACGTGCATACTTGTGTTTATACACAATCATTAAAGGCAAGCGGGGTTTGGGGCAGACCTTTGAAATGATGATGTTAAACTATAACGTGATTTATTTGAGCAAACATTTATTAAGTGCCCTCTTTATGTCATGCCGTATTACTGGAATTGGAACACAAAAATGAAAAGGACATTCTGCCTTTGAGAAACTGTCTGTCTAGTGGGGAAGATAGACTCAAAAAGAGCTGCAAAGATGTGACTGAAATGAACTTAGGACCATGAAAACACAGGAAAAAGCAATTAATTTCATCAAAGCCTCCAGGAAGACTTCACAGAGGAAGTGACATTTGAGAAGAGTCTGGAAGGGTATGGAGAAGGATGACCTAGGCAGCACAAGGACCTTTGAAAATGAATGAGCTCGGGGGGTTCATCCAGCACGGCATGGAATGCCAAGGCAGACGGAGGCAGAGGGCTTTATCAGCACATGTGATGGTGTGTCTCCCACTCAATTCTCTGTTAACGGGACTGTCATCATCATGGTCAGCGCAGCATGGGAAACTGAATTGCTCCTACTCTCCTTTCCTACGAAAGAGCACATTTTCATTTGCCAATGTCTATAAATTTGATGGGTTGCAAATGTTCAGTCTTTCAATGAACATCCTCCATACACACTGTAATATGATTTTTCAGAATATTGTTTTCCAGGTCCAGTTATGGTTTTATATTAAGCACACTCAGGTGATCACTGAGCTTCTACCTGTTCAGAAAAGCTAGCTATGGACCACTGGATCGTCAATGTTTGTGAAACTTCACTCATTTGAGGGCTTTGGAATACTGCCTTGGAATTTCGTATTATGAACAGTGACGGAAGATTTTATTTTGCCTTATCTATGAGAAAAATGATTAATAAACAAATGAATGACAACAAGCACAATTACTGTGTTGATATTTTACCTGTTTGAGGGAGAAAACTTTGAATGGCCACAGAAAGGAACTATTTCCAAACACAGATATGCAAATTTACTCATTTAAAATGAATTCTTATTCATCCATTAAAGCTGTTCTGAGGACTTTTTAGACTTTTTCCAGCACGTGCTTTAGCACTTGCAGCTAGGCTTTCATCCTCGTTTCAGCCCCACAGCGATGCATCATGCCTCTTTATGGCAGGAAACACCATCTTGTATGATAGACGCTCAAGTGTACTGGAACTTGTCTACTCTCCTGTGGTTTCCATTAGAGTAGAATTTACGTCTGGTTCACCTTTGCTTCCTCTAACCAACCAAAGTACATAGAACTTTATTATGTGACTTAATTATATAATATTGTGTAATAAATATTTTATATAAAGAGTACTTTGAAACAGGCTCGTTGTTTTTGTAATTATTGTAAGCATGTACTCTCTCGGCTAATTTTTTTTACTGCCTCACCATCCAGTTGCTCCAAATTAATGGCTTTTAAACCACGAGAGGTTCCTATTTGAAATGTCTCCCAGGTTAAATATCTCATCATCATACCACTGCTCTCTGGCTGAATAGAATTGATGTGTCGTATAATTTAGATCTGAAGATTCTCCACCTTGCCACTAAAGAGCTGCACGAATGACTTTGGATGAGGCGTTTCAGCTCTCTGACTTTCAGTTTTCTTAATTGATAAATGGTGACCTGTTTGCCTTCACTGTAGGATTGTGACAGTAAGACAACAGGTATGAATATGTGAAGGATGATACAGAAAATTATTAGTCATTGCCATTAAATATTCAACCAGACCTCGTGCCTCAAGTTTTGGGTAGTACTTCCATTGGCAGAGAAGCACTAGGTCGTATGAAGTTTCATTTGTTTAAAAGCACCACTGAGGCTCCCTATCAGACACCAGGAATTAAATTAAAAAATGAATGAAACCAGTCTCAGCTCTCAAAGCTCTGTGGGGTTGGCAATTACATAAGTCAATTACTACAAAATATTGTGGTTAAACCTTCAAATGGGGCATATTTTTCAAAGTACAGGGCACACAAACAAACCCCTTGCTCTGCCTGAGGAGGCAGAAAATGCTCAGAAGAAATAATGTTTGAGATAAATATTGAAAGACAACAAAAATTTAATGGTATAGTAGGCAGAATAACGTTCTCCTCCCTAAAAGATGTCCATGTCCTAATCCTTGGAACCTGGAAATATGTTATCTTGCATGGGATAATAGGGACTTTGCAGATGTGATGAAGATTAAGGATCTCAGGTGAGGAGATTGGCCTGGATTGTCCAGGTGGGCCCAATCTAGTCACAAGAGTCCTTCAAAATGGAGAACCTTTCTTTTCCGGCCACAGTCAAAGAGAGATGTGAATATATGAGAATGGCCAGGGGGGATGTGATCCAAGGACACAAACCACTGTTGCTGCCTTTGAAGATGGAGGAAGGGGCCGTGAGCCAACGAATGCAGGTGGCCTGGCAAAGGCAAGGAAAGGGATTATGCCCTAGAGCCTACAGTAAGGACTGCAGTCCTGCCGACACCTTGTCTTTATCCGGTGAGATTCGTGTTGGACTCCAGAACTATAAGATAATAAATGTGTGTTGTTTTCTAGTCACTAAGCTTGTGGTAATTTGTTACAACAACAATAGGAAACAAAACAGGGAAGGTTTACCAACATGGAAATGTGAGCAAATGCCCAGAGGCATGCGAGAAAATGGTAAGTTCCAGTAACTGCAAGTAGTTCTATGTGGTTGGAATGTAAATTGTACGGAGGAGAAAAGACAGGAGAAGGGCTGGAGAGAGTCAAACCCTGGTGATAACAGCAGCAATAACAATGGCAGCAACAACATAATTATGTTAATATTTATTGGGCATTTAATGTGTGCCAGACGCACATCTAAGAATTTTCCATGTATTAACTCTAAAACTCAAAAACATCCTATGAGATAGTAACTATTATTATCTCTCTGAAACCAAGTCACAGAGAAGGCTAAGTAGCTTGCTAGAGCTTAACACAGTCCAGTCCGGCCAAGCTAGGATTCAAACCCTGAAGTCTGGCTCGTTTCCTCCCTATAATCACAACAATCTAGTGGGCAATGTTGGAGGCCTTGGAGGAGTTTAAACCGGAGAGAGACCATCAGAACTGAGGTGGGGAGTCGACTGAAGAGAAACAGAACTTCACTTCTGTATTATTTGTGAGCGCCCCCTCTCCCTCTCTGTGCTGGTCTTGTTTGTCATGGAGTGCTAGCCAGCAACACACGAGTAGATAGGCCACTAGAAAAGTCTAAGGGGAAAAAAAGGGAATTAAGGACAATGAAGCAGAGTGGGCCAAAGAGATATTTCTCAAGGATGGATACATCTGCTGCAAGTATTTCCAGTGAAACTGGCTGTTATTATTTCACAACTCCCAGCACCTCTTTGCTTCCTGCCTTTTGACAAGAATCAGGAACCACTTCCTTGGTCCACACTTCCTGTCACTGGCCATCATTTGAGGTGTGCGTGCGCACGTGTGTGTACGCGTGCGTGTCCTTAATCCTTAAAGACCAAAATGTTTTCAGATACAAATTGAAACATTGTTAGATCATTTTAAAATAAGCAGTATCAGTTTGTCTTCCTAGAAGATCCCACTGGTGGTCCCATTTGTACGCCTGTCACTCCACTTGTACAGACCAATTCCCATAGATCATGGGTCTTCTATTTGCTCCTCACCCTTGTCTGCTTAAGGATCTCCTCAATGAATAAGTGAGTGGATGAGCAAATAAATGAACGAGTAAATGAATGCCCCTGGAAGCAGACCTATGCTAGCTGCAGATGAAAACAGGAGCTGCTCTGAACACTGTATGTAACAAAGCAAAACCAACAGGTTGCGTCTTAGAATCATCTGGAGATTTTAAGTTATACCAGTACCCAGGCCCCATCTCAGACCATAAAGACAGAACTGTTAGGAGTGGGGTTTGGGTATGGTTACTTTTTAAATGGTCTACTCCTGGCCTCAGGTGATTCTAATGTTCTCTATGATTGGAAAACCATCTCTCTAAGCTTGTGAGAGCTCTTTCAATCTTCACAGAGAAGAAAAGCCTTGGGAGTCAGAAACACAGGTTGGATTCTTGCCTCTCTCCTTCAGTAATTTGAGGAAGTTGTTCAGTTTTTCTGAACCTCAGGCCTTCATTTTTTTTTTTTTTTTTTTTTTTTTGCGGTACGGGGGCCTCTCACTGTTGTGGCCTCTCCCGTTGCGGAGCACAGGCTCCGGACGCGCAGGCTCAGCGGCCATGGCTCACGGGCCCAGCCGCTCCGCGGCCTGTGGGACCCTCCCGGACCGGGGCACGAACCCGTGTCCCCTGCATCATCAGGCGGACTCTCAACCACGGTGCCACCAGGGAAGCCCAGGCCTTCATCTTTAAACTGCAATTTAATACTTTTCTCATAGGGTTTTTGGAAGAATTAAATGACACCAAATAGGGGAAGCAACTGGCCCAGCTTGACGCATTGTAGGTGCTTAATACCTCAGAATTCTTGTCTCCTTTTCCCACATTTCTTCCCCCAGAAATCCAGGTAGGACACCTGTGAGGAAATAAGCAGGGTTATCCCCTGATAATCTCAGTGCTTCTCTCCAGCCAGAAGACTCGTGCACAAACCCTATTTTTCACCAGGTCTTGAAGGGCTGTTTGCAGCGCTGGCCCACATCTTTCCCGGGCAGATGATGCTTGAACTTGAACACACTGTCCCCAGCTGACAGGAGTGCTCTCTCTCTTGCCCCGTACCAAAGAGGATCTGCAGGGCGGCCCCTCTTCTAGAGTGTAATGTCACAGTGTGTTCAGCTGTGCCCCGGCCCTGACCACCTTTGCACTGGGCATTTGCTAGCATTTGCTGGCCTGCTAGCCCTTCCACCTGTGAGTTCCAGCCTGTACCCAGTGATGCCAGCTGGTGTTTGCCAGAACCTCTCACTCAACACCTTTCCAAGAGCTTGCCAAGGACGATTATTTGAATGCCTCTGCGGCAAAGATGAGTTCTGAGGAACGACTGTCAATAGTTCTCTCACTCTCTGCAAGCATCAAGCCTTTGGCATTCTTCCAAATGATCTCTATGTTAAGACTGCTTGAGATGCTATACTTTTGCTCCCAATTCTGGTGTAGGCTTCTCCCCCACACCAAGCAATCTTCTGACACCAGTTGGGTGTCCTACAATTCAACTCAGTTCTGACTCTGTCTACCTGGAGATGGCATCAGATCCCACAGGGTAAGGGCTCAGTCCCAGTCCTACAAGACTGCCCCCACCCCAATCACTTCAGACACCAATTGCAAGTCCAGGTTGTCCCCTGTGCTTCTGACTGAGTGGCTGTAGGTCAGGAGTTCCAAGGACCCCTCCTTGGGTTTCATTAATTTGCCAGAGCAGCTCACAGAACTGAGAGAAACATTTTACTTACTAGGTTACCAGTTTATTATAAAAGGCTATAACTCAGGAACAGCCAGATGGAAGCAATGCATAGGGCAAGGTGTGTGGGAAGGGACGCAGAGTTCCCATGCCTTCTAATAGCAGGCCGCTCTCCCCAAATATCCATGTGTTCACCAACCCAGAAGCTCTCTAAGCCCTGTCCTTTGGGTTTTTGTGGAGGCTTTATTACATAGGCATGGTTAGTTAAACCAGTGGCCACTGGTGATTGAATTTAATCTCCAGTCCCTCTTCACTCCCAGAGGTCCAGCAGGTATGGGACTGACAGTTCCCACCCTCTTATCACATGGTTGTTTCCTCTAGTGACCAGCTCTTAGCCTTAAGTGACCTAGGGGCATTCCAAAGTCACCTTATTAACATAATAAAATACACCTTTACTGCTCTCATCAATTAGGAATTCCAAGGGTTTTACGAGCTCTGTGCCAGAAAGGGGGACAAAGACCAAATATAGACTTCTTATTATAAATCACAACACTGCACATGCGCTTAGGAGTGTGTCCTTCACAGTGTCACTGTCATCTGAATAGTACTCATATCCCACTGGGGAAGGAAGAGCAAGTCAGAAAGAGAAAAACAAATACCGTATGCTAACACACATATATGGAATCTAAAAAAAAAAAAAAAATGGTTCTGAAGAACCTAGGGGCAGGACAGGAATAAAGACGCAGAAGTAGAGAATGGACTTGAGGACACGAGGAGAGGGAAGGGTAAGCTGAGACGAAGTGAGAGAGTGGCATGGACATATATACGCTACCAAACGTAAAACAGATAGCTAGTGGGAAGCAGCCGCACAGCACAGGGAGATCAGCTCGGTGCTTTGTGACCACCTAGAGGGGTGGGATAGGTAGGGTGGGGGGGAGAGACAAGAGGGAGTGGATATGGGGATATATGTATATGTATTAACTGATTCACTTTGTTATAAAGCAGAAACTAACACACCATTGTAAAGCAATTACACTCCAATAAAGATGTTAAAAAAAAAAAAAAAAAGCATTACCCTTCCCGCTACTCAGGAATGCCACATGGTGCTGGGAGACTTCCAGGCTAATCTGCCCATTCTGTACAAAACATTTTACAGCTTACAAATACTTTCACAGTGTTAACTTCCTATGATCCTCCCCCAGATGCCACTGGGATAACAGGAAAGAGATTGTTAGTACATCATCCCCATTTCACCAAAGAAAACTGAGGCTCAGAGTCAGACTTCAAAACTAAGTTTCCTCTCACCAAATCACACGCAAAATCACAGAAATGTACTTTACATGTTTCAGGCGATGAGTCCTGGGTTTCGTTTACATACAGGCATGTTGAACGGCTGTTTGCTCCCAAATGACTCAGTTGAGACAGGACACATGTCATTGTTGCTCTTGAAAAATGAAAAGCGCCACAACCTGGGTTTTTGCGCTGGCAGGTAAATGAAGTGGGACTCTTCCCTTCTCTCCCCAAATCCATGCGCATTGTCCAAGCTGTTATAGATATATTTGTTGACAAGATTTCCAGAAAATTGCTGAAAGTCGTTACTCTTTATTTGCATGACAGAAAGAATTTCTCCTCTGCAGTAAATCCTTCCCTGGCTGGCCTTTGGGAGATAAAATCATCTCCCATGTGGAGATGCCCCGTGGCTTTCCTGGGATGTATCTCCGTTTGGCGTGGAATGGATCAAGGCTCTTTCCCTAAGCCCCAGCTCTTCATGCCTGAAACCACAGACTCCTTTTCAATAAGACCAATAAGCTGAAATTTCTGGGGCCCTGGAAAACACACCACTTTCCCAACTCCAACTACTGGAGGATTGGACTGGATCTCTGGATCTTGCATAAGCCAAAAAAAAAAAAAAAAAAAAAGAGAGAGAGAGAAAATGCATCCCTTCAGGGAGCCCTGAACAGCTGTCTTACTAGTTGTTTGCTGACAGTGAGCAGATCCTTCAGAGGCACCGTTGGGATCTGAGAGTCTCAGCTTCCCTGTGTCCTGATGTCACAGCCCACCTAGGAAGCCAGGTCTGAGGGGTGTGGGAATCCAGAACACTCCAGATGCCTCTGAGATGGGCCTCAAGGAGAGATCTGCCAGTTGGTTACGGATAAAGAAGACAGATGACTGACCACGTGACTCTGCAGTCACCAATAAGCCCGAACGGTGCAGAAGAACCAGGTGTAAGAGAAAGAATAACTGCAGGGCACACTCTGCCGATCACTGTGCAGGCACCACTCAGCCACCCACCCACGTGGCCATGTCATTAACGTCACTGTGCTCTCTGAAGAAGGGCATGCTATCCCCATTTCTCAAATACTTAGAGAGAAGTCAAAACAAAGCCAAACAAAACTCACCTCGTAATTTTAGCCCCCAAAGCCACTGAAGGATGGAGAGTATTGAAATGACTCCAGTTTATACCCCCATCGGCAAAAAGTGTGTTAGCAGATTTAGAAATTTTTTCATTGTTTCTAGACCCTGTGAAAGAATGCCCAGTTTGTGGCTCTTTCCAAATGTGCTCCTACTCCACAGTTAGAGGCATCCCCCAGAGACCTTCAGGAGGAAAGTGTGAGAGTCTCCACTGAATCTGCTCCCCGGCTGCTGTGTGGAACTAACCAGGTGACGGATGATGTTCACAAACTCCACAGTGCTCTACAAATGCTGTTTATTGGCAGTAGGGGTGCTTTTTTCATGCAAAACCTGGGGTGTCTTCCCTGATCTCCCCAGTCTGGGTGAACCTATTCTAGAATGCTCTGTGTTTCTTTCCACCAGAGCACTGTTTTCATTGCATGATCTTTGCAGAGTGTGTGTGTGTGTGTGTGTGGGTGTGTGTGTGTGTGTGTGTGTGAAAGAGAGAGAGAGAGAGAGAGAGAGAGAGAGAGAGAGAGAGAGAGAGATTCCCAGGAGTTTTGCTAGTCAGCTGATGTCATATTGCTATCTTGGTGTTGCCTATGGTTGGCCGCATTCACACCATGAAAATTGGTAAATGCTATAACTGAGGACATTTTTTTTCCCTCCAGAGAGCTGGTTGTTAAATATTTACCAAGACACACCTGACTTAAGGTTGCATTCAACTGTGGGGACCCACAATTTTGCTGGAAACTTCTGGATTGTATTCTCTTTCCCCTTCCTTCCATGGTGCTATTGAATCCTACCCCCATAGCTGTTTTTGTGCACTTCTGGAGAAATTCTAGTGCTGTGTTCACAGAAGTCAAAGCAATTGACTCTTTTTTTTTTTTTTTTTTTTTTTTGGTATAGAGCCTTTACATTGTTTGAAGTAATTTCACCCACATTCCTTCATTTTGATCTGTACCACAACCCTGAGAAAGGCAGAGTTTGCATTCTTATTTCCAATTTGCAGATGGGAAATCTGCGTTTCGGAGTGCCTCCATGGGAAGGATGGAGCAAGGTAAGGACCTGGGGATTTTCCCCACCACTTTGCTGCCTCTGAAAGTCCCTAGACAAAGCAGTCACTATTTCCAGGACAGACTGTGGCCGGCTGGGGAGAGCCAAACTGCAGCGAGAGCATAAACGGCTTTTATGTGGTTTGGGGCTGCATTCTGTGATTCTTTATGTAGAAGCAAATTGTCCTTTTAATTATTGTGTGGGCTGTACTGAAATAGACGCACATTCCTTGAGCCACTGGCAGCAGCCAGACTGGCCCAGGTGTTCAGCCTAAAGAGCCGCCAAGTTTCCATCTTGATGCTCATAATTGGGAGTGGTATCTGTATTTCTATGCAGAAAGTTTTGTTTTGTTTTGTTTTTTAACTAAGCCTTTGGAATATTGTAAATAGGAAGCACAGTGGAATCACCAAGGCATTCGCAGCATCTTCCATGAGGAGAAAGGGCTGGGGACAGGCTGTGGTGAGCAGTAAGCAGTGTCCGCTGGGAAATTAGAGACTAGGTCCTGCTTGCCCTGCTCTGTCTCAGGCATGGGGATCTTATAACTGTTGCAGAAGGGTAAAAGCTCATTTAATTGAATGGCTGGGACTGTTATCTTTGGAAAATACCCTCCTATATTCTCATATAAGTTTGATAAAGGGAAGCATGTTAGCTTATACTCTATGTAGCCTATATATATAGAATTGGGGATTCCAGACAAAGAAAGCCCAGAAAAAGCTGGACTCCTGTCATGTATTCCTCGTCCTCCTGCCAGGGGGATCCTTCCCTACTTTCTGCCCAGCTCAGGTGACCATGAACACCCGTCCCTTTGCTCCTTCCCCAGTGCTTTTCCACAAACCAAGCCTTGTCACCCTCTCCCCTTTTCCCTCCCCAGAGACTAGGTCCCCTCCCACCCCCAAACAACTTGAAAAGGAGGCACAGAGCTCACCTTAAATATGAATGACCTGTACAACAAGGCTCTGGCTCTCCCCCCGTGGAGGTTCACAGGATTCCCCAAGTGGGTGAGTGGGTGTCATTGCTTCGCCAGTGTCCCCTCCCTCCTCTTTTCATAACATCACCCAAATTGCTCATTAGGGCACTTCTGCTGCTCTGTGTCATGCTGTCTTTGTGGGACTGAGCGTCAGCCTTGGTGGGATTTTTAATTAGAGCTTCTCCTCTCTCCTGGCCAAAGGGAACCATGTCCCATCCAAGTCACTCAGACTCTCTCCCAGGAGCTCTGAGTAGTCCCACAAGGGGAAACACAAGTAGCACTAGCCCGCCCCAGGAGAGGAGATGCGAGCAGCCCGTCCACAGCTTCCTGTAACCTGGGTCCTCAGAGCTGCCCTGGACCCTGGCTTACCCCTGGCCTGATTAGCTTTCCTATGAATTCACTTGTATTCTTCCGATAAATTCTTCTTCTGGTTTGATTTTCTCAAGTTAGCCAGTCGATCTATTGCTCGTGATCAAGACAACCCTAATTGGTAGAGTCCCAAATAAATGAGAATTTTACCTGCTGAGGCTGGGGGCTCTAGTCACGGCCCATTGGCGTCTCTGGGCAGGTTTGAATGTAGACTAGTGATGGCACATCCCCACCGAGCTACAGTAAACCGACGTGGGGCGTGAGGAGTTGGGAATGAACCCGAAAACAATGTTAAACTTTGGGTTATAAATGACCAAGACCTTTACTGGCACTGAATGGGCACCAGCTGGGAACTTGTGTATCTTCCCCAATTGGTTTCTGAGTTCACTCATCTGTAATGTGACAGAGCTGGGCCAGATGACCAGATCTGGGGAATCTATGAGGTTATCACACCGGAGTTTTCATTCATTTGGTAACCACAAACTGAGTACCTTCTCTGTGCTAAGCACTGGCCCAAAGAGATGGGTAAGGATACAGCCTCTGCCCTTGGGTGACATGGTAGATTTTTGTTGGAGGAAAATGGCCCAGGCTGGAGGTACAGTGTGGTGATGTCCTGGCGTAGAATAATCAGGGCTACGGTCACGCCATGGAGGCAGAAGGGGATTCAGTGACCCAGTGACCCAGTGAATAACATAGAGGGAGAAGTCCCCATGAGTCAGTTTCCTGACTTAGGTGAGGGTAGGTCCCTGATTTAAATGGTCTCTATTTTTTTTTTTTTCTTCTGTGGTGGCTACTTGGGAGGGAATTGAGCTACTGAGCCTCAGAAGTCAGTCCCTTTATATTTTGTTTCTCAGGATAGTTGCGCTTCTCCTGGCCGCCCCAGAAGGGCAGCCCCTCCACCTCGGAGAACTCGGAGACCACACGGCAGACCTCCCGGACACAGCGGGAAACTGCTTAGCAACTGCACGTAGCAAATTAGGATTCCAAAATATCACTGTGGGTATTTTCCTCCCCGCTTTGTTCTCATGTTTTGTTTTCAGTTGTTCATGATTCAGTCATTGTTCCATCACACAACAACACGCTAACCGGTTCTGCAGGCCCTGGGATGGGAATTGCACTGAGGCCACAACTTGGCTTCCTGGGGGGCTGCAGGGAAAGATCCTAAGCGATCGCCGCATGGAGCTGGCCGGTCAGGGGCAGCCGCAGGGGCTCCGGGTGGGCAGCTCCAGTGTGAGGCTGTTCTCAGGGCCCCCTGGGTTTCTTTGAGGCTGATACTGCTGGAGTTTCCTTTACTCTCATCCTTTCTCAGCTTGTCAGCCCCTCGCTATCATTCTCTCTTCTTATCTCTGCGCTCTGGCCCACTTCCAGCATTTCCGTTTCCTCTCTTGGCAGGATGAGTCTCTTACCCATCAACTTCTGTCTCTGCCTCTCTGAATATACATCTGTCTCTGTGTTTCTGTGTTGTTCTTCCTCTCTCTCCAAGTTACTGTCTCTCTGTGTTCTCTGTGTCTCTGCCTATCTCTTTCTCTTTTCTCTCTTTGCGACCTCTTTCTGTTTTCTGTCTCTCTCTGCTTCACTTTATTTCTGACTCTGGGTCTCTCTCTTTGTCTCTTTCTGTCTCTGTAAGTTTCTGTCTATCTCTCACTATGTCTCTATCTCTTGGTTTTTCCTTTCTCTCTCTCTCTGTTTCTCCCTGTTCTTTTTCTCCCTTTGAATTTCTCTCTCTCTCTTTCTGCCTCTCTTCTCTTTCTCTCGCCTTCTCCTGTCCCTGCCCCCACCCCTCTCTCTTTCTGAATCTTTTTGAAGCTCAGCGGTTTGGCCCTGTTCCCAGACGAAATGGGTTCAGTTTCCAGGAGAGCTAATAATGCACATTGAGGGTTAATTTTTCTCCCTCATCATCAACTTTCCTTTCATTTCAGAATCCCTGAGTCTGGCTAAAAGCGCTTCCTAGAAGAGGGCCCACGTGCCGTGGCAGAAGCCACCCAGCCACGCTGCACCCCAGAGAGCTCCGAAGAAGGAGGGATTGACAACTGCAGCATGCAATGTGCCGGGATTTCTCTGGCCGTGCGCCAGCTAGTCAGAGGCAATTAATATGAAATCAATAGGCCAAATCGACGTTTTCAGAAGTTAGCTCAAAAAAATCCCTGAAGATTAACCAGCCTGTGGCCTTTGCTATGAAATTGTTACCACACCACTTTCTTTTCTTTTGAAAGTCCAGATGGGCAGATAAATCCAAAGTGGATCAACCACATCTGTCATTCTTCCACACAAATTACACCCCCTCCCACCACTTCCCTCTTTCCTCTCCAACATGCAACAGCACTCAGAGCCTGGGTTGAATTCATATTTTATGCCGCACAGTATGTTTTGAATTCCCCATTGTATTAAGAGGAACCACATCATGACCCCTCTGAGGCAAAGAGCTGGCAAATTCTGAAATCTGTTTTTTCCACAGGGGAGAACTCCAGCGGTGGAGGGGACTGCTTTCTTCTAGGCTCAAAATGGGCCAACTGTACCACCCAGCCCCATGGGCTACCTTCTCCACTGTTCTGAACTGGTATTCGAACCAAAAAAGTGGCTGTCTTCCATTTCCAAAGCCCCCTTTTCTACATTTGCTAGGTAATGTAGTATCACGCCCAGTTTAGAGATGAGGTTATTACACAAATCCTTTCCTGAGAGGGGACAGGGGAAGGAGAGAGACTGGAGGGCTCCTTGGGTGAATGTCTCTTATGCAGGGTGGCTAGGGTGGACACTGCTGCTGGAATCAGGGTAGCCTGCAAGGGTTTTGAGCCAAGTCTGAAAACTTAAGACTAGTACCCCAGGATGTCTGTCTAAATGGGTCCTTGAGACAAGGAGAACTCAAAGTAAATGTCAGAAATGGAAAAACTCTGGGAAGACCCAAACCAAGTGTAATGAGAACACAATGTTAGGAAATGCTGAAGAGATTGATATCCACGCTGCATGGGTGGATACACAGGGGTGTTAAAAGGCTAAGGGCAGATAGACAGAATCTCAAGCAAAGTCAAGAGACTTTTCAAGCCCAAGTCCCCTAATTCCAAAACGGGCTCCTCAGGTAAAATGGTGTTTCCCAAAGTTTCTTTATGACAAAGCAGCCAAGTGAATGTACATTCTTTCAGGTCAGGGACACCTATTACGTTCCCTTTAGGATTATTAAGAAAAGTATAGGGAATCTGCTATTTTGTGTGAGCGGAGACTCTTGGCACAGATACTGAAGTTTCACGTGAAAAACTAAAACTGTAGAATTCCAGAGCTGGAAGATATTTAGAGGTTGACAGATTCATCCTCTTGGCTTGACAGACAAGGGACCAGAAGCTGCAAGATACAATGTCATCTGCTACAAGGCCACACAGCAAGTGAGCCGGAAGGTGAGTGCGCTCCTCAACCCCGACACTGCAAGTTCGTCATGTAGTTGTGACAATTCTTCATGCCATGCTTGGAGGACCAGGGAAGGAAAAAGACGTTGTCTGAATAGAATGACGCTCCTGGGGTTTGAGGCTATAAAATATGGTTGTTTGGAAAGTCGGGAGAGGCTAGACTTAGAGAAGAGTGACATGTGTTTTGCATGGCTGCGCCAACACAACACGCAGAAGCCCTGGTCTGTCCTGAGGTTCTGACGCTGGTGATCTTTGTGCTTTGAACAGTGCCTCTTTGCTCATGATCAGAGCATGGCCTGGGTAGATTCCTCCCTCCTCGTTCCCTTGCTGGACCCCACCTTGGACCCTGAGAAGCCCTGGCTGTGTCAGCAGCTGGCCTGGCCCTGCAGACCTGAGCAGGTTTGTCCCTTCTTTGCCTGGCCTGACTCCAAAGCCTGCTGCCTGGTCCTTGTCCTGATGTAGGACTGAACCGGAGAGTCTCACTCATTATCCCTGCTACATGTTCCAGGTTGGCGCTGGGAATCAATAGCTTCTGCCATGTGCCTGACGTGACCTTGAACTGCAGAGTTAGACCATCGTCTGGTTCAACCACAGTTTCTCCCCACCCCTCTCGCCATCTGCCAACACCTGCATGCATGACATGCACCTGTGTGCACATTTTACAGATTAGTAAATTGAATCTCACAAAAGAGAAGCAACTTGCTCCAAAGCACACTGTCATTTGTGACAGAGTTTTGGCTCGAGATAGAGACTTCACTATAACAAGCCGCCTCCCTACTTTCAATTCTAATGAAGAGAATCCCTTTGGGTTATGGTCTCCACCTACATTTTATAGAAGCACATTCTTAGTTCCAGTCTAAATGTTAGGTGATGTCAGCAGAAGAAAAGCAAAGCCAGGTCTGGATCATTTCCTATGACTGCAAATTAATTGGAATACAAAATATATATATATATATATATATATATTTTTTTTTTTTTTTTTTTGCTCAGCGGCCATGGCTCACGGGCCCGCCACTCCGCGGCATGTGGGATCCTCCCGGACCAGGGCACGAACCCGTGTCCCCTGCATCGGCAGGTGGACTCTCAACCACTGCGCCACCAGGGAAGCCCAAAAATATATTTTTGAAAAATGTTAAAAAGCCAATATTCACTAAATGTTCCCTAGTACTGTGTCCTGTTTTAAGAGCTTTATGTGTACTAACTCATTTAATCCTTACCATAGGCCCATGAGGTACGTACTAGCATTTTCCAGCTTTACAGATGAGGAAACTAAGGAATGTGGAGATTAGGTTACTTGCCCGAGACCACACTGTAGTAAATAGTGGAGCTGGGATGCAGCCCAGGCGGTCTGGCTCCAGAGCCACACTTTTAAGTGCTATGCTCAGCTGTCAAAAATATTGTAGCAGCCGAAGAAACAGTCCAAATCAAATACAATTAGGTTTACTGACGAGTAACTGCTAATCTCTGCACAGCTCTCTGAATGCAGCTTTGCATCTTCTCTTTCAGTGTATGGTCTCTCACTGGCTGCTCAGACCCCATTCAGTCCGTGGAGTTTTGGAGAGGAAAGCGACTTAAGTGGTTTGTAACAGAATCAGTCCAAACTATTACTTCATTCCCCCATTTTACATAAGGGAAAACTGAGGCCCGGAGGCATTAAGTGAGGTGTATCCCTCTCTCTGCAGGGAGTTTGGCACAGTGGTTTGCATGGGGCCAGTGCTGAACACATATGAAGCTCTAAGTCGGATCCAGTCCCTGAACTGAATAATTTGAAGCCACTGGACTGCTTAGACCCCCTAGGGGAGCCTGGGGTCTCCACTGCACTCATGCTGGAGAGACGAGACCTGCCTGTGACCTAGGCAAACAGTATAGGAGAACAAGAAGAGAATTAGGATGAGGAGTGAGGTACAGGGTGAGCAAGGCTGAGCCTCTCTGAGAATTTGAGGTGCAGGTTCCTGTGTGTAGGGGATGGACCCTTGATATGGACACCCTTGGGGAGGAAGGGAAGAGCAACAATCTGGTCCTGCGGGATAGAGGGTTTCCATCAGTCAACACAGTTCCGATCCCAGATCAGCCACTCTGGAGTCTTGTTTGCTTCATGTGTAAAATTGGGTTGAAATACTACTGATCATGCTATATTGCTTAGTGATGAAGATAATAGAGTATTTTCATATTGATGGTACATAGAAGGCTATCCAAATTTTTTCCTTTCCCATCTTGTCTGTCAAACTCTATCCTCCTTGATAATGATCTAGAGAAGGCATGGGGTGGGGGAGGGAGATTTTATTTCCTTGCAAGAATGAAATAACATGAAAAGTAATTTTTAATGGTTTGCTGGCATTAGGGGTTTTCAACAGCCTCACACAACTGACAGCAAAGATAACTTAGGTGGCATTAGTCTCCTAGGGCTGCTATAACAAATTACCACAAACTGGGTGTCTTAAAACAAAAGAAATTCATTTTCTCACAGTTCTCTTGGCCAGAAGTCCAAAATCAAAGTGTTGTCAAGGTTTGGTTCTTTCTGGAGGCTCTGAAGGAGAATCCATTCCATGCCTCTTCCCAGTTTCTGGTGCCTACTGGCAATCCTTGGTGTCCTTTGGCTTGTAGACTCATCACTCTAGTCTTTGCCTCTGTCTTTACATGGCTGTCTTCTCTGTGTGTCTTCTTCTTTTCTGTATTTATAGGACACCTGTCATTGGGTTTAAGGCCCACCTTAATCCAGGAAAATCTCATCCTGAGTTCCTTATCTTAATTGCATCTGCAAAGACCCTTATGCCAAATAAGGTATGCCCTGAGATTCTGGGTAGACAGGAGCTTTGGGGAGGTGGTCCCTATTCAACTCACCACAGACAGATTCAACAAGAAAAAAGGACATGGATAAACAGGATTGGCTGTCGATCCTGTCTCTGCCACTCACCACTCACTTACTGGGTAACTATGACCACATCACTTCCCCTCTCTGATCCTCAGGTTGCTCCCCATATCATCTCTAATGAGACTGTGCATGAAAGAGAACTTTGTAAAATGTTACCCAAGACTAAGCAGGTTTTACAACAGGATAGTGGAGAAACAAGAACCCAGTGAGAAAAGAGACAGATCAAGTGGGGTTTTGCTGGCATCCTGTGAGCAGCTGCTAAAATTATTTCCCCCAAATGCCCCTACATAGTTGGGGTGCCCCAAAGCCCTGTACTAAGTTGGCCAACTTGACGCCCTCTCAACTCAGCTGCTGTACCTTTCAGGAACTCGCATCTCTAGGCTTAAGCAAGAAGAGGTGATGCCCGAGCTGTCTGCCCCCTGGTCCACACTCCCTCAGAGGAACCAGCAGATATTATGTAACTGCATTGATAAACAGCCATGTGACCTGAAACCCATTCATTCCGTGTGACTTGTTGGTGGGCTCTCTGTAAGGACTATAACTGCTGAAATGCATGCATTCCAGATGTTTATCTCCTAATCATGAGTTTCTGATGTGCCACTTCTGGTAATGTACTTGTCCATGCTAATATTGTCTCTTCCCCTGGAGTCTCCACCAGGGTGGATGTGATGCATGGAGAGACAGAGCGTCTCTAGCATGTTTTTGTTTTGCTTTGTTTTGTTTTGTTTTTTATTGGGGTATAGTCGTTTTACGAGGTTGTGTTAGCTTCTACTGTACAGCAAAGTGAAGTCGTATTCCCTGTGCTATACAGCAGGTTCTCATTAGTTATCTATTTTATACATATTAGTGTATATATGTCAATCCCAATCTCCCACTTCATCCCACACCCCACCCTTTCCCCCCTTGGTGTCTGTACGCTTGTTCTCTATGTCTATGTCTCTATTTCTGCCTTGCAAACCAGTTCATCTGTACCATTTTTCTAGATTCCACATATATGCGTTAATATACATATTTGTTTTTCTCTTTCTGACTTACTTCACTCTGTATGACAGTCTCTAGGTCCATCCATGTCTCTGCAAATGACCCAGTTTTGTTCCTTTTTATGGCAGAGTAATATCCCATTGTATATATATGTACCACATCTTCTTTATCCATTCATCTATCAATGGGCATTTAGGTTGCTTCCATGACCTGGCTATTGTAAATAGTGCTGCAATGAACATTGGAGTGCATGTAACTCTTTGAATTATGGTTTTCTCTGGGTATATGCCCAGTAGTGGGATTGCTGGGTCATATGGTAAGTCTATTTTTAGTTTTTAAGGAACCTCCATGCTGTTCTCCATAGTGGCTGTATCAATTTACATTCCCACCCACAGGGCAAGAGGGTTCCCTTTTCTCCACACCCTCTCCAGCATTTACTGTTTGTAGATTTTCTGATGATGCCCATTCTGACTGGAGTGAGGTGATACCTCATTGTAGTTTTGATTTGTATTTCTCTAATAATCAGTGATGTTGAGCAGCTTTTCATGTGCCTCTGGGCCATCTGTATGTCTTCTTTGGATAAATGTCTATTTAGGTCTTCTGACCAGTTTTTGTTTGGGTTGTTTGTTTTTTTGATATTGAGCTGCATGAGCTGTTCATATATTTTGGAGATTAATCCTTTGTCCGTTGATTCATTTGCAAATACTTTCTTCCATTCTGAGGGCTGTATTCTCCTCTTGTTCATAGTTTCCTTTGCTGTGCAAAAGCTTTGAAGTTTCATTAGGTCCCCTTTGTTTAT
>NC_041222.1:16789324-16789566 GCF_002837175.3 Physeter macrocephalus | reverse complement strand
TTTTACATGTAGCTGTCCAGTTTTCCCAGCACCACTTATTGAAGAGATTGTCTTTTCTCCATTGTATATTCTTGCCTACTTTATCATAGATTAGTTGATCACAGGTGCATGGGTTTATCTCTGGGCTTTCTATCCTGTTCCATTGATATATATTTCTGTTTTTGTGCCAGTACCATACTGTCTTGATTACTGTAGCTTTGTAGTATAGTCTGAAGTCAGGGAGTCTGATTCCTCTAGCTCTG
>NC_041222.1:16746671-16789158 GCF_002837175.3 Physeter macrocephalus | reverse complement strand
TTTTGCGGTACGCGGGGCCTCTCACTGCTGTGGCCTCTCCCGTTGCGGAGCACAGGCTCCGGACGCACAGGCTCAGCAGCCATGGCTCATGGGCCCAGCCGCTCCGCGGCATGTGGGATCTTCCCGGACTGGGGCACGAACCCGCGTCCCTGCCTCGGCAGGCGGACTCTCAACCACTGCGCCACCAGGGAAGCCCCCATCAGTGTGTTTTAATTAGGCAGTTGTGCCCCAGTCACAGCCAACACCAGGTGCCAGACCTGTTGCAAAGCTGTTCAGATCAACTACTATCCACTGATGTCTGTTCTGACCAGGCAGTCCTTGCTTTTGAGGGGTTTCAGCCTTCAGGGAGGGGGCAAAACAGGCACGGACTGCTAATTAGCATGCAAGGTGATCAGTGCTCCAAACTAATTCTGAGGTACAGGCTGTGGGCTGAGGAACTCCATCAGAGGCTCAAAGCTGAGTTTTCTCATGGGACGAGTAGGAAATGATCAGGCCAATGTAGAGCAGGACAGCATTCCTGGCAGAGGACACAGCCTGGGCAAAGGCACAGAGGTATAAAAGGGCAGGGAAGTTTTGCATGTGGCTGACACTGGGCTATGGAGAGAGAGTGGGAAGGGATGAAGACAGAGAGGTAGGCTGGAGACATATCAATTGGCCTTGAAAGTCAGGCCAAGGGGTTGTTTCTGCAGACACCAAAGGGGGTATGGCCATGTTCAGTTGGGAAGGGACATGATCAGGATGGTGCTGTAGATAAGTCACTTGCTGCAGCCCAGAAGACTGATAAGATGAGGCCAAGGGAAGGAAGAAGGGAGAGAAGCTCCATATTCAAGATGATGGTGGCCTGAATGGGGCAGTGCCTGGGGAATGGGCAAGTAGAACTGACAGGATGAGAGAACTGTCCATAGGAGGGTGAGGCAGGTAGGAGTGAAGAACGATACTGGCGTTTCTGGCTGGACTGATTTAGATGCATGAAGTCCTCTTAGATGAGGACTGCAGGAGGAAGCACAGTCTAGAGGAAGTGGTGGAAAGGGTGCAGTAGAGACGAGGAGGGTTGACTTGGGAGCCACCGGGTCATAAGTGTGTAAGCCTCCCTTCACGCTGACGGGGCTATGCCATTTTAGGTGCCTAAGGGGAATATCAGTTTGCCTACTCCCACAAAGCCTGGTTTGACCATGCACTGCAAGGACTGCAGCTGAGATTCTAATTTCCTTGTCCTCCCTTTCACTTCCTCCTCCCAACTTTCTCACTCCTCCCACCACGTTTCTTTTTGCATCTTTCTGAGGAAGACCTTGTGATCAGTTGAGGCTACAAGCTGAGGCTTGTGGAGCAGTTGTGAGGATGCTTGGTAGTCCTGAGTAATTCACAGTTATTGAAAAACTGGTCTCACTGTAACAGGCAGTGAACCAGTTGTCCCGGGAGACTCGGTATCTGCAGGTCTTTCCTCTCTGCAATCACCCAATTTCTTTTTTTCTCCCTTTCTTCCATCTTCTTTTTTCCTTCTTTCAGTAAGTGTGAACAGAGCACTTCCTCTGTGCAAGATGGGGCTAGACTCTGGGGACACAGAGGCAGGTATGGCATGGAACGTGTCCACCAGGAGCACTGGGTCTAGTGGCAGAAAAGAAAGCAGACACTCACAGTTCCCCATACGGGGGCCCATGACCGAGGAAAGCCCAGAGGAAAGGAAGAAGCAGTTTCAGAAGAGCGCTTCCACTGAGGAAATGACACTGGAGCTGGGACTCAGAATGAGGTTTCCCAGGGAGAAAAGGAAGAGGACATTCTAGGCAGAAGCACAGAGGACCACAGGCCATGCCCACTCCTTTTCTCTTCCTTTTCTACCTCCCCTCCCTCCTTTCTCCATCTCCTCCATCCTCCTCTCTTCCATCTTTTTATCCCAACAAAGTATTAATGAAATGCTTTGACTATATATATGCCAAGTCCTGTGCTGAACACTTTACATATATTATTTTTAATCTAATGCTGCCTATGATGTAAAGGCAGCCCCCACTCTACTATTCCCATTCTAGAGGTGGGGAAAATGAGGCTCAGAGATTTTAGGTGACATCCTACTAGATGGCTAGTGGGTGGCAAACCTTGGAATTGGATGACAGACACTTTCTCCCCAACTCTGTATACTATCCACTTCCTTTTAGACATTTTAGAAAGTGATAAATTTGTTTCTAAATGCCTTCTTGCCTTTAAATGAGAAAATAATGTGAATGGAGTAGGAAATGCACTAAATAGGCAGTCAGGAGACATGGTCCCATATCTTTCCACAGGGGACCTGAGGAAGAGGATGAGGAAGGTCCTTCCCTGCGGTATCCCCTGCCCTATGCAAAGGAGGGTTCCATGAACAGAACAAAGGGGACCAACCATACAGGCTAGAGGCTTGGTATGGCTCTTACACAGGTGCTGGGGCCTGTGCTTCTTTAATGCTATGCCGTTGCCATCTTAAAATTCTTAATAAGTTTAACAAGAGGCTCCACATTTTCCTTTTGCATCGAGCCCACAAATTATGTAGCTGGTCATTCTTGGGAAACCGGCTTTGCTGCCCATGCCCTGTCACTTTCTGGCTGCCGCCCCTCCAGAGATTCCCCACCAGCTCCCCTGTAGCCCGACTGCTCCTTTGATCTGAGACACAGGCTGGTTCCTGGGTCCACACAGAACAGCAGAATGATGGTGTCCAGCACCAGATGTGATTACCCAAATCATTTCCTCCTGTGACCAGGACCTGGCTTAATACTTCCCAGGTACCAGGTGTTCCCCAAATATCTGCATGTGGAAGGGTTTGGGTGGCTCCATTCTTTTCTCTTTCGATAAAACAATTAGGTTATTTAAAATATGAAAAGCTTTGACATCATGAAAGTACTTTATTTGAAGTTGGGGGAAGAAAGGACTTTGATGGTCAAAGAAAAGACAGCTATTTCCATTTTAAACAAGGAAAGAGCGGGAGAGGTTTCTGTAAGAAGGTTATAGCTTGGACTCCATTGTCCAGGATACTAGTTAGGGACCCTATAGAATCACTCTTTTAATAAATTGGGACTTGGCTCAATAGGTTGAAGTGGCAGAAAGAAATCTTTGGACTCAGAGTACTGAAGAGCTTCCAGCATTCAGAAATTTCTGGATGGGGATTTGCCTAATTCACAAGGGACAGAAGAGCCTATCTCTGAAGGCACTGAGCCTGCTGCATGTCCATGCCCATCCATAGCAGGGTAGAGGAACTTGCAGTACCAAATGGCCCCTTGGACCAGATGGAGTTTAAGGTTCTTAACAACCCTGGCAACATGTGTTTAGTTAACTATAATGACTCTGGAATACTGAGTTTTTCTGACCCAGTGAGTCTATCATTCTTCCTGTTTATACATTAAAGCTAAGGTCGCCAACTTTCTTTTTATATTTCTGTAGGAGACAAATGAGGAGGCCACATTCCTGTATCTACCATTTAATATATAAGCAGGAGAATATTGACTGCTTCAAATTCCGTCATGATTCCCTGAAGTTGGGGACCTTCTCTGAAATGAATGAATGAATGAAGACAATGAGAAGCACTCAATGTAGAAACAAGCAATGTGGATCCTTTTAAGATTAACAAGGGGGCTTCCCTGGTGGCGCAGTGGTTGCGCGTCCGCCTGCCGATGCAGGGGAACCGGGTTCGCGCCCCGGTCAGGGAAGATCCCACATGCCGCGGAGCGGCTGGGCCCGTGAGCCGTGGCCGCTGAGCCTGCGCGTCCGGAGCCTGTGCTCCGCAACGGGAGAGGCCGCGACAGAGGGAGCCCCGCAAAAAAAAAAAAAAAAAAAAAAAAAAAAATCAATAAGATTAACAAGATCAGAAAGGGTAGACCCCAGGTGGCAGTCCTCACAGGACATGGGTTTCCACAATCCTAACCAATCCTCCCAGCTCAGCTCCTACAGAGCCAGCCAGCCTCTGGGGTGTCCATCTTCCCTCAGAGCAGAGCTAACAGTATTAGCACACACCTGCCTGAGGGCCTGGGGAGAGGATGCTCATGAAACACTAAAAGAAACTTCTGGGACCCTTAACGTCACAGTGTTCCCAGCATTCCCTCAGGCATAAGCCAAATCTTGGAAATAAGCCATGCACAGGTACATGAAGACACAGCTGGAAAATGCTTGTGTTTATTCAGTTAAAAGCATGGAAAGCACAGGTCTGAGAGGCAGGAGGCCTTGGTGCTCATCCTGGCTCTGCCTTTGAAGACCGAGGTGGCTTTGGCCAAGTCCCTTCTCTTGGGGCCTCACTTTTCCCATTTAAAAAAGGCAGATAATAATAGTCCTACCTGACATGACTGAGGACTGAATGCGTTAACGTTAGTAAAATGTGTAGAAAAGTGCCTGTAACACTGTAAACGCTATATAAATAATGAAAACAAAAGAATCACTAGTCTTTACAGAAACCTTTTAAGATAGGCATTCATGACACCATTTTACCTGAGGAATCTGAGACTCAGGTATCAAGTGATGTACCCAAGGTGACATACCTGGACCCGTCTTCCACTGCTACCAGAGCCAGATCAGCTATGAGATGACTTGCGCTTCTGATATTCAGTGCTTCTGTCTTTATAAACTGACAACTCTGCCTGTATTTCATCTGTTCCTTGGTTCTGATGGGCCCAAGTTAGATGCAGGAAAAGTTCATGTGCAACCTCATCTCCAATTCCACCGATGATGTGGAAAGCCATTTCCAGCACCAGCGTTTTGCTCAGTGTTAGATATGGCCTCAGAGGCTGTGAAAAGCCCTAGCCCTGAAACCCAGAACTGCTGGGTCCACTTTATATCAGTGATATGGAGCCTGTTTCTCCCAGCTCAGCAGCAATTTTGAATATGTTCCAGCATTGTCAAAATAAATGTCTAATCCTGTTACTCCCCTGGTAGTCCCTATGTAGGTCAATGGCATCAAAATCCTAAAGCCTTCCAAGATACTACAATGTCAGAGCCATTCTCCTCCCTCATCCTCATAGGTCATCAATCCTGTCTGTAAGGAAAGTCCCATCATGCTGCTTGAAATCCCTAAGTGAATAACCATTACTTGTAAGATACAGTCTAAACTTCTCATTCTGAGCCCTGCCCCTCCCTAACTTCCTCTCCTATTCTCCCGTCCTCCTCCTATAGCTTCCCTCCACTGGCCTCCAGGGCAGCCAACCCTGCAGCCGCGTGGAGAACCTCTTGTGTAACTTGAACATACCAAGACCTCCTCAGCCTTTCTGCTCTACACTTGACACTTCCAGGAGAAATGTCCCATCCTTTCCTCCTCTCCTGTTAAGATGCTTAAATGCCCCTCTTCTCTAACTTTGGATCCCATCCCCTGTTGCCTTCTCAGGGACCTCATTTTGTCTCTGCTTTCTTCCTTCTTTTGTTTACTTGTTCCTTTCTATGAGGCTAAAAATGCTGACTCTCTCCCATTGTAACAAAACCTTCTTACTCATGTTTCCCTCCAGCTACCACCCTTCACAGCCAATACTTCCTGCCTCTAATTCTCTACCTCCTACTCACTCCTCAGTCCATATAATCTGACTTCTGATCTTTCCATTCTACTGAAATGACTCCTTCTCATGGTTCCCCAAACCATGTCTTTTCCTAAACCTAAAAACCTAATCACTCCCAAGGCATGTTCAGTTTGACCTCTCAAAGGTACTGGATTACCCCCTACTTCTTGAAAGAGTCTCCTCTTGAACCCTGAAGTTTGTTGATTTTCCTTCTATCTCCCTGGCCACTTCTCAGTTTCCATTGCAGACTGCTCTGCCTTTCCTTTTAAATGTCTTTTTCCCCATGATAAATCTACCAGTCATAATGGGCTAGGTTATGCCGCCCTAAAGAACAACGCTTAATATCTTAGCAATAATCATTTATTTTTTGTTTGGGCTACATGTCCAATGCAAGGCAGCGGTAGGGCAGACCCAAGAACCATGGAGAGTCAAGAACTATTCCTCAGAAGAGCACGTCACGGGCGGACGGTGGGGAGCCAGTCGGAAACCTTCGCCTTTAGTCAATTAAAATGGAGAAATTAAATAATCCATAGGAGGGAGCTTCAAGATGGCAGAAGAGTAAGACGTGGAGATCACCTTCCTCCCCACAAATACATCAGAAATACATCTACACGTGGAACAACTCCTACAGAATACCTACTGAACGCCGGCAGAAGACCTCAGACCTCCCAAAAGGCAAGAAACTCCCCCACGTACCTGGATGGGGCAAAAGAAAAAAGAAAAAACAGAGACAAAAGAATAGGGACGGGACCTGCACCTCTGGAAGGGAGCTGCACACTAGGAAGCCCCTTCACTGGAGGAGACTGTGGGTGGCGGAGGGGGGAAGCTTCAGAGCCGCAGAGGAGAGCGCGGTAACAGGGGTGCAGAGGGCAAAGCGGAGAGATTCCCGCACAGAGGATCAGTGCCGACCAGCACTCACCAGCCCGAGAGGCTTGTCTGCTCACCCGCCGGGTCGGGCGGGGGCTGGGAGCTGAGGCTCGGGCTTCGGAGGTCTTTTCTTGCCTCTCTGTTTCCTGGTGCGCGAGGAGAGGGGATTAAGAGCGCTGCTTAAAGGAGCTCCAGAGATGGGCGCGAGCCGCGGCTATCAGCGCGGACCCCAGAGGCGGGCATGAGACGCTAAGGCCGCTGCTGCAGCCACCAAGAAGCCTGTGTGCTAGCACAGGTCACTCTCCACACCTCCCCACCCCCGGGAGCCTGTGCAGCTCGCCACTGCCAGGGTCCCGTGATCCAGGGACAAGTTCCCCGGAAGAATGCACGGCGCGCCTCAGGCTGGTGCAACGTCATGCCGACCTCTGCCACCGCAGGCTCACCCCATATCCGTTCCCCTCCCTCCCCCAGGCCTGAGTGAGTCAGAGCCCCTGAAGCAGCTGCTCCTTTAACCCCGTCCTGTCTGAGCGAAGAACAGATGCCCTCAGGAGACCTACATGCAGAGGCGGGGCCAAATCGAAAGCTGAACCCCGGGAGCTTTTGTTTGTTCGTTTGTTTTAAGTATAGTTTTTAGCATTTGTTATCATTGGTTGATTTGTTTTTTAGTTTGATTGCTCTCTTCTTTCTTTTTTCTTATTACTTAAAAAATTTTTTTAATAATTATTTTTTATTTTAATAACTATTTTATTCTATTTTACTTTATTTTATTTTATTTTATCTTCTTCTTTCTTTCTTTCTTTCTTTTCTCCCTTTTATTCTGAGCCGTGTGGATGACAGGCTCCTGGTGCTCCAGCCAGGTGTCAGGGCTGTGCCTCTGAGGTGGGAGAGCCAAGTTCAGGACACTGGTCCACCAGAGACCTCCCAGCTCCACGTAATATCAAACAGTGAAAATCTCCCAGAGATCTCCATCTCAACGCCAAGACCCAACTCCACTCAATGACCAGCAAGCTACAGAGCAGGACACCCTATGCCAAACAACTAGCAAGACAGGAACACAACCCCATCCATTAGCAGAGAGGCTGCCTAAAATCATAACAAGGCCGCAGACACCCCAAAACACACCACCAGACGTGGACCTGCCCACCAGAAAGACAAGGTCCAGTCTCATCCACCAGAACATACGCACTAGTCCCCTCCACCAGGAAGCCTACACAACCCACTGAACCAACCTTAGCCACTGCGGACAGACACCAAAAACAACGGGAACAATGAACCTGCAGCCTGCGAAAAGGAGACCCCAAACACAGTAAGTAAAGCAAAATGAGAAGACAGAGAAACACACTGCGGATGAAGGAGCAAGGCAAAAACCCACCAGGCCTAAACAAATGAAGAGGAAATAGGCAGGCTACCTGAAAAAGAAGGCAGAATAACTGAGGCAGAAGAACGTATAAGTGACCTGGAAGATAAAATAATGGAAATAACTACTGCAGAGCAGAATAAAGAACAAACAATAAAAAGAATTGAGGACAGTCTCAGAGACCTCTGGGACAACATTAAACTCACCAGCATTCGAATTATAGGGGTCCCAGAAGAAGAAGAGAAAAAGAAAGGGACTGAGAAAATATTTGAAGAGATTATCATTGAAAACTTCCCTAATATGGGAAAGTAAATAGTTAATCAAGTCCAGGAAGCACAGAGAGTCCCATACAGGACAAATCCAAGGAGAAACATGCCAAGACACGTATTAATCAAACTATCAAAAATTCAATACAAAGAAAACATATTAAAAGCAGCAAGGGAAAAACAACAAATAACACACAAGGGAATCCCCATAAGGTTAACAGCTGATCTTTCAGCAGCAACTCTGCAAGCCAGAAGGAAGTGGCAGGACATATTTAAAGTGATGAGAGGAAAAAAACTACAACCAAGATTACTCTACCCAGCAAGGATCTCATTCAGATTTGACAGAGAAATTAAAACCTTTACAGACAAGCAAAAGCTAAGAGAATTTAGCACCACCAATCCAGCTTTACAACAAATGCTAAAGGAAGTTCTCTAGGCAGGAAACACAAGAGAAGGAAAAGACCTACAATAACAAACCAACACTTTGGGTTTCAGCCAACATCTATCTACAAAGCTCATCATAGTCTCCAAATTTATTTACACTTATCATTCAGCTTTAATTTTATGTCATTATATATTTCATTTGTCTCCACAACTCTATGGCATGTTAATTATTATTGTCACACGTTCCAAGTAAGAACAACGAGCTTAAGGAAGATTACATGATCTGTCAAAGGATACTCAGCAACTCAGCAATCAAGTCAGGATTCAAACCCAGGACTTCTGACTCCAACATCTATTCTCTTTTAATCAATTATCTTATGCTGCAATAGTAGCAAGTCTCTCTCTCTCTCTCTGTGTCTCTCTAAATCTATCTATCTATCTCTATGGAGAATGTCATTATTTTTGCCCTTTGCAGTGACCTCTACATAAGCACACGTACTTTCCTCAGGGCTCTCTTGCGTGTGATTGTCAGTTGTTAAGTGGCCCAGCATCTCCCAGAGCATGTCCAGGTTAGCACACGGTACTACCCCTGCAGGACTGGAAGGATTGCCTTAGGGGGTTGTTTTTACTTTGAGGCAACATAGATAGTGCCTGGTGCATTTTGCTTCATCCTTCTCCCCCCTCGCTACCTTCCACACACAAACACACACCCAGGGAGAAGAAGGTGATTGGAAAAGATTTCTCAGCTCACAGATTCCCAGTAATTAATAAGAGGCAGATGCTTTCTATCAAGGGCCTGCTGAGCCATGGGGTGGTGGACAAATGAGTGTTGTATGTGTAAGCAACATGGGCCTCCAGCCAGCAAAGAATCCAGACAGAGCCTGCAACCACCAGGCCTTGGAGTCCTGAGAGCAGGTAAGGACAAGATGCAGACCCATAGAGTGTGGCACTTATTCCAGGGACTTGGACCTGCTACATTCACAGGTCATGATGACAGCTTTGGTGCAGCCACACGGGTAGGCTTACCATTCAACCTGCCAAATGAAGAATAAAAGAAGCAAGGGCATGAAGATCTGGAGCAGAGCTAGGCCGAGGGACTGGGAGGGCTGCCTGTACTGTACCGGCCACTTGCCAAATACCCTCTCACTCAGCCTCACATGCAAACCCACCTGTGGGGGCAAGGGGCGGGGCTATTCTTATCCCCATCTGACAGATGAGGAGACTGTGACTCAGAGAGGTAAATGACTTGGCCAAAGTCTAACAAATAGCAGTAACCACAGAGTAATGATTTCTAAGATACTGATTAACTTCTTAACCATTTATACATAAGAAACTGGCCTTTCGGTTGGGACTTATCAGTGAGTCTCTTCAGGTCACTTATCAAAGATTACTACGCAAATCCCTTCCTCTGCACCCTAGGTTGATGCTACCTTGCTATTTCTGGACAGGGGTGGATGTAGCACTCTTCTGGCTGGTCCTTTTCAACTCTTCCCTCAGTAATAGGATTCTAGTGACCCCAGCCTCCCAACCACTACCACTAGTTTCCTCTCCCACCCCAAAATACCACTTGCGTGAATGAAAGATGCACAGCCTGCCCCCCACAGAATTTTCTCTTCCACATGGCCCACAATTGGTCTGTAGGAAATACAAATCCCTTACTGCAAAAGCCTGGGGAGGCAGACTGATGCCAAAGCAAACATGCACTCCTGACTCCGGCCTTGAAGCGCTTAGTCTCTTACTCCCTAGATTTTCCAGGCAGGAGGGACACCAATTTCTGCACCAACCAAACACAGGGAAAACACTTCAAGGTTCTCCAAGTGGTCCTATTGAAGTCTCATCACTTGCCTTGAGTTGAGAAGAACTTAGCACTGGGTTGCCTCTCGCCAAAACATTCTCTTAACAAAATCCACCCACTCGTATTCAGAAGTTGTTGAGGGGATTGAAATGAGACAAATAATAGCTTGGGCTCTTAAGGTCAACCTGCCTAGTTTCAAATGCTTGTACCATATGATCCTGGGTGATTTATATATTTTCTCTATGCCTCAGTTTCATTATCTGTAAAATGTGGGTAAGAGCAGGACTTAGTTACAGATTTCCCATGAGGATTAAATAAGCTAATGCATGGAGAACACCTGTCAAACACACTGAAAGTGCCAGATATTATCCTTTACAACAAACTACAAATCTCTGTGTAAATAGTTGATACTATCACTATAACAGAATGACTCGATAGGTTCCACATTGATTTTGAAATCAGAGTTTATAAATTTCCCTGAATCTGTGAGCTGCAGTATTGATCAGCATGAATCCACTTGAAGAAAAACCCTAGATAATTTTTATCACTATTTCCATGTAACTTGCTGATGAATTGCAAATGATTATCAAAATTGCAGTGACAACATTTCTACAGAAAATGAACAGGGCTGCTACTCCCTCATTCTCTGGTGCAATAATTCATTTATCTCCCTGGCTGCTAGGAACATTGATGGTAAGGGCCTGGGATACCCCTTCTTCCTTTTGAGACTGGCAAATACAAATTTATCAGAATTCAGCTCAAATGTCATCTCCTCAGTGAAAGCTGATCTTGACCAACCTCTACAGATAGAATTATTTCCCTCCTTCCTCTAGATTCCCATGGTGCTTTGTACAGTTCCCTCTTCTTATCTAACTACAGGGCATCTGGCTTCTGCTTGTCAATGTGATCCCCCCCTTGGATTGAACCTTTTGCCATTACTCTTAAATACGACTTTGAGTCTGGGTACTGTCTTCATACCTGTGTTTCACCCAAACTCGGTGGCTAGTGTGACCACACACTCTGGTTTGTCTCCCTTCCCCATCCTGATAACTTAATTTCAGCTTTCAGACTCCTACTTGTATCTGACACTCCAGGGTCTCCTTGTACCTAATGGAAATTTAGAAACTAAATAGAGGTGGAATTAGAAGCTAAAAGAGCATAGAAAAGGAAATACCTATATTTGGAAGTGAAGAGGATGGAGAAGAGAGGAAGAAGACAAAGGGGCTAAGATCTGTGTCTTGTAGGCAGAAGTGTTTTCTGGGTAGAGATGTACAAATATACGTTTGGATGAAAGTCATTGAATGCTAGCTTAAAGAGTTTGGGTTTTGTTATTTATGCATTGTAGGGAGATCTAAAATTGTTAAAAGGAGAAGTGTAGGGCAACAAAGTAGGAGCTATATTTCAAAAAGTTCACCCTGACTGCCATGAGGTTGGTTTGGAAGGAACACTCAATAGCATTGGTGCAGAAGTGTCAGTCCTTTGGTCTGTTTCAACACAGTGAACGTTTCCCATCACATTAATATGCATCTGCTATGGCTGAGGAATGTCTCCAGAAATCAGATATAATGAGGAGGATTCTTTGCACGGTGTGTGCATGTGGGCGTGGGGGAGCAATGAGGGTGCAGGGAAGGACGCACAGGGTATCTGATCCTGGTGAATATTGGAGGATGCATTTGGCCAGGTCTGTGGTCTTTACTCAGGAAGAAGACGAGGTATCCAGGAGGATACTGCTGTGAAGCAAAAGATGTAAGGGGCACGGGGGAGCAGAGTGGTAGGAGAGAAAGAAGCCAGAAGGATACGGAAGATGATACTGAACCGTCGTGGCGTGACCAGGAACTCTGCTTCATCAGTCTGCTTATTCATTCTGAGCTTGGGAATTTCCCTGAGCCCTGTTCCTGCTGCTTTGCAGAATAGACAGGAGGATAGTCACTGAGTAATGTGCCCCTCCTTCTGGCCAGAATATTCTGTTCTTGGCTGAAGGCCACTGCTCAAATCCAGCCTCTTCTGCCCCTTGCAGGATGGGATGGTCAGTGGAAAGTTTGCTCAATGGCCTGAGTGGAGAACTGGACCCTGGCTTCCTAAATTTTGTACTTCTTCTGGCCCAGGACATTCAAGGGACTGGTACAGAGAGGGGGACCTTGGGTATGGAGTTCAAGGGCTACTAGGTTTTTTTGTCTGATACTGCATTTTGCTTCTAAGTTTGGAAATAGATACAACCAAGACCTGATCTTAATAAATGTAAATTCCCTCTCTGGCCTCCGGAGAAAAGGAGTTACCAGAAAGCATTTCATCAGTATGGAATCCTAATTGTGGCCCTAGGTCATCAGGTTTTAATAAATCAGTGTGGCTGAATGATGGCTTAAGAGACTTTCTATCTCCAGGAGAACTGACAGGATTATGAGAAAAGCTCCTAATGACTGATATCTCATGGCAGAATCTTAATTACCACAGAATTCATAGGAAGCACCTGATGGCTCTACAGATGATTTGATTAGAAACCACATTTTAAAATCTCTCCCGGATGAGTCAGTGGTAGCAGCCTTTGGGAGCCAAGTCTGCGTGTAAGCTCTCATGCACACAATAAATCTCAACACTGAAGAAAAACAAAATTCCCTCAAAACCTCCATTTTTAATTTCTAGCCTAAAACAATTGACCAGAACTTATTTTTTTCTTGACCAGAACTTTCCAGGCTAAGAGAGGTTGGAGTTAAAGTGCTATTCTACTTGATATTCCTTGTCATTATCAATTATTATAGGTAGAGATCATGTAAATCCCATGACATGATATATGAAGTTCCACAACATACGCAGCCAGCCTATTCATTCATGTACATATTTAGCCACTGAGCCCTTGACAGCTACATGCTGGATGCTGCAGCAGCAACAAGCGTGAGCAAAAACAAAAATGGTATCTTGCTCTCTTATGCTTACAAGTTATTGAAGTAGACACACCTAATCCAAAAGCTATCCAAATAAATGCAGAGGAGCAGATATTGGTGCAATGAAACCAATAATACAGGAAATCGACCTATATTAATCAGAGAAACATGGCCTTCTGAGAAAACGATCATTGGGCTGAAATCTAGAAGAGTAGAGGATGATTTAGTGAAGGGAGGTCAGGGGAAGGGTTGGGTGGCGGGGGGTTTTGGTGGGAAGTGCATTTTGGGAACAGGGAAAGGATAGCACAAAGGCTCTGGAGCAGGATGGAAGCGGAAGACAGTCAGCATGGCTGGAGAGCAATGGGGAGTGTATGTAAGATGTCTATGTATAAAAAGGAAACTGATGATAATAACCACGTGTGCTGTGCAGACAGATGAATAATTTGGACAATAAATGTTAAAAAGAGAAAAAGTGTTGAAGTAGTTTAAAAGATTATCAAAATGTGGCCCGGGGTCTGATTAAAAGAAATCGAGATGGGAATGAGGAATGGTGGATGGATGATATCTAATTTATGTTGGAGGCTCAGGGAGGACTTTCCAGAGGAAGTCGTATGTGAATTGAGCATCAAAGGACTAGGAATTAGTGGTGAAAATCAGGCAAGGGGGAGTGAAACCCAAAGGTGCCGCTCAGGATGGTTGGGGTGAAGGTACATGAGGACACCTGCAGAAAGTGAGGCTGGAAAGCAAGTGGAGGCTCAATAATAAGAGGCCCCGAAGGTCAGGCAAAGGGGTTTGAACCCCAAGAGCACCAAGGAAAAGAGGTAATGGTGGACATAAGGAAGTGCTGGGGCCTCTGGTTAGCCAGTGGACCTGCCCAATCTAGATGCAATTCAATTTATATAAGTCACAGCGGTGGCTAAATAAAATCTATCCGGAAGTCTTTATTTTCTCCCATGAACTGGAACATGATTCTTGTGCGAATAAACGGACAAAGGGTAATTTACTTGGGAAAGGGAAAAGGAGAGGTGTGTGGATGTGTGTACACAATGTGAATGTGTGTGTGCAAGTGTGTGCTTGTGTGTGGAGAAGAGGAGTTGGGAGAGAAGCCTGAGAAATGGTTTCAGGTAAGACAGCTTCTGCATTTGAGATAGATGTGCCCTTTGAAATCCCTTCAAGGGCCAACAGATTGGAAACAAAACTCCCCAAGAGTTCAGACTCTTTACTCTCACGTTTCCAGACACCTTTCACACACTCACATGTTCTCGCTTGTCATTCCAGTCAAGGTAGGTCACCTGCCAACTCACTTCCAGTTACGGCTTTCTCCACCTAAGTTGTTTTACCCCAGGTATCACCAATCTCTAGCTACCCAAATCCTTCTAAGTTTCATCTGAAACATTACTTTTAGGTGACTTCCAGATCCCCTCTGGGAAGGATGCCCTTTTCCTCTGAGCTCACGTGGTCTTTGCACTCCATTCTGTTGCATATACATGGAACAGTGTTTGAATCCCAGTCCCCGAAGCAGGGTAAACAGATATTCGGCACATATTTTCAAATGAATGGGCAAATACTTTAATAGTTATGTTTATCTTTTCTTCATACTTGGAGTAAGATCTCAGTAGGTGTCTTACTCCTCTCTGTAGCCCTCAGAGCATGTGACAATTAAAGGTGCACAATAGCATTTTTAGGTGCTTTGTTTCTGTAAGATTTGCATGAATGAACCAATAATTGAGACTCAATCAAAACCAAGTTTGGTGGCATCATCCAGTGGCTGTCAGTTGGGGGTGGAACTGTTCCTCTCGGGGTGGGCGTTCGGAGAAGTGTAGGGCATTTCTGGTCATCTTGATGCCTGGTGAGGACTCTACTCACATTTAGTGGCAGAGATCAAGAAGGAGAAATATCTTGCGAATCAAGGGACAGTCCAGCACAACAAAAAAATCGTTCTACCTCAAATTCTACCTGCCTCAGTTAAGAAGAACTGCCCGCTTTAAATGATGTTGAGAGACTTGAAAATGTTTTGAAGAAAGTTGTAGACTCTTTGCCTCTGGTGAAATTAAAAGAAAACAAGAAAATGTTGTCTTGATGGCCTCTCAACCCCACCCAGCCCTGTGATACTAAAATCCTGGGGAATGTAAAATCCAGGCCAAATGGTCCAGACTAGGAGACCCACCCCTTTGCGTCATGCAGGGACAGCCTCAGAGATTCCTGCTTCCATCAGAAAGGGCTTAAAGCTGGACTGTGGTCCCTCTGGCCAGGAGAGAGTTTGCTTCTCTGCGTGTATTTTATTTCTGGAGAAATAACTCCCAGGAAATGCATACATTTATATTCAGCACACAGATGATATCAGAAGGCATGCTACCAGCCCATCCTAGGGTTTTTTCTTTTTCTTTTCTCCTAACTAAGCAAACAGCAGGAGTCAGCTCTAGGAAGCAAAGCATGGAATGTGGGGAGGCATTTGAGGTGTTATCAGGGACGAGGGTGGCAGAATGTCTGAAAGAAGTGACAGACTTTGTGGGACTTTGTGAAGCCCCTTCCCCCTTCACCATGATGGAACTGACCAACTCCCTCCCTGACATTATATATATGTAGTTTTACATGATATAGTTATATTCTCAATCACCAATAATTTTATTATGATAAAAATTTATTTTGATAATATGTGATATTTCAGGTAATAATATAATAATGTATCATTAAGAATAATAATATAATTATCATAATAATTCTATTATGATAAATAATGATCTTATGCTCCCTACTAGTCCTGGAGCTCCTCCCTGAGAATAGTTATAATATTTTACTTATTCCTGTGTTCCCAGTACCTAGGAAAACACCTGACAACTTCCTCCCTTATACTTCATATACATTTCTGTTTTATTCCAAAGCTTATATGATTAAAAAAATTTACATTCATGCCACAATCTATGGCACAAAATCTTGAGCAGTAAGGATATCGTACTTACTTCTGTGTCCCCAGAACCCAGCTGAGTTCCACATACTCAGAAGGTGCTTGGCAAATTTTAGTTGAATCAAATCAAACTGAATCAGTGACAATAAACCGAGCATTGAAAGTTCTAGTCTGAGTGAATGCATGAATGATGTGTGATGGTACTACTGAAGAAAAATATATTGAAGAAGAGGGATTGATTGGGCTGAAGGAATACAGGGCCTCTAACAAATATCTCAGGAGATGCATTAACCACCTTGGAAGGGAATGAAGGAAGCACTGAGGAAGAGAGTAGAAACCTTGGCAGAAGAGATTTAGAGACTCAGCCATCAACTCATAGCAGGTGGACTCATTGTCTAGAGACAAATGATTGGAAACATCCCAAAGGTTTTTATCTGGTTGCTCTATAAATATACATTCATTCAAAGAGTCTCAAGAATATCCTGCCGGGCTTCCCTGGTGGCGCAGTGGTTGAGAGTCCACCTGCCGATGCAGGGGACGAGGGCTCGTGCCCCGGTCCGGGAAGATCCCACATGCCGCGGAGTGGCTGGGCCCGTGAGCCATGGATCCTGCCATAGTAATCCAGTAGAGGAGAAAGAAACCAGGGATAAACTGAGAAATAAATTATATTCCACACCTTCAAGTCATTCCTAAACCATTTCTCCCTCACAATTATATAAGCCAAGAAATGTTCACTTAAACTCTTTTGAGTTAGATTTCTGTGACTTAAAATCAGGAGAATTTGGGCTAGTAAAAGCACCTACCATTGCTTTCCCCAACATAGCATTTTAAAAAAAAGCTTTTAATTGCTTGAATAAGATATAAAGACAAGCCATTATTTTGAAGCAAAGGATCCATTAAATATTGTTTCCTTTCCCCTTCTCTTAAAGCAACTACTTGGAGGGATAGCAATTTCTAAGTGTTTGAGAAAAGCCGAACGCTCTCCGTCAATGGTTTAGAAGTTAGACTTTTTAAACAAACAGATTATTGAATGTCCAGGATATCTGTTCTCAATCAACAAGGAGCAAGCAAAGCTTCAGAGAAAAAGGCCAGTGAGGAATCTTCTCTCTCTCCTGCCACCAATGGCCCTGTCTTGCCTCTTTGAGACAATTATCAAAACTTGACATGGCCTCACTTTGGTTCTCATTCTGAGCTAGCAAGGAGTCAGTGAGCATATAAACCAGCTAGTCTTTGATTCACTCCACAGCAGAAAAGATAACGGTATTGCTTAACTGGTTAGCATCTGTGAGTTTTACTGTCTGCCTCTCTGAAGATATAGATTCTTCGTGGCAGCAGCCTCTCTTCTGTTTTGACCAATACTCTAAACATCAATAACCATCTTCTGCAATCATGATAATACTAACTCCCTGTTGGCTTAATAATGACAACAGTAATCAAAATCATGATCTGGATATATATGTGCTTTCCATGGGGAGTATCGATGTACTATTTTCAAAAAATTTCTATGACCCCTTTAGAATTTTTTTCCTCAATGAATATGTTTAAAATGAAAGCTTGTGAAAAATTACTCACCAATCCCAGCCCCAAATAGTTACAGTTCTCTGATTATTCATGTTTTTCGGTCTCACAGGAAAGTGAAATACAGTCAGATTCATCTAGTCAATCTTCTAGAAGCCAAATCTGAAAGAACGTACATTAGAAAGGTCTCTGGTCAAAGGCTGAATCATCTAAAACATGTTATCAGAGACATCTGAGCACCTTACTTTGGCCTCAAGTTCAACACATTCAGTCACGTTCATCTCCAACACACAGAAGTTGGAAATGGTCCTGATCATTTAGGCTGACAAATGTGAAGGCCTGAAAAATAACATCGATTGAGCACTTATTTTGTTCTAGACATTGTGCCAAGAATTTTGTAAATATTATCACATTTCCCCCCAGAAAAACTGTACATTTTACAGATGAGGACACTGAGGCTCAGGAAGACAAACTGCACAAGGCGAACTAGCTACTAATTATGGAGCCAGGATTTGAACTCCGGAGTCTGTGCTCCTCACTTAACAGAGTGAGTGCTTCTCCCTGATTTTCTTCACCTGTACTTTGTATATCCCTCCAGCAGAGTGGTTCCCACAATGGATTGTCATTATTTACTTAAAACTTTGCTGACCCTACCAGTTTCTGAACTCTTAATTTTACTAATCTCTCTATGTACTGAACATTGCTTGGCCATCAGTAGGGGCTCAGTAAATGTTTGGTACCGTAGTGGAATGAATGCATGAAGGAAGGAAGGAAGGAAGGAAGGATAAAACAAAGACACCTAACATAAATTGTTACTTTCTTCCCTAGCTTCCTATTTGAAGTCTTTCTCAGACCTTTTCTGACTTGCTTTTTTCCAGATATATTGGAGAGACTATGCATCATAATTTGTACAATTTAGTGAACATTTACAGAATGGAATTCTGGGCAGACTTCAGCTGGTGTGTGCCAGACAGATTTGTATGAAGAATCCATTTGAGCAGGATTAGGTATCTGAAGGTTTCACAAAGCAGTTAGTGCTTGAGATGGGCCTTGAAGAGTGAGTTTGAACAAATAGGATTTCAGAAAATTAGTGTTTACCGTCAGAGAATTTGTTTCTTTCTCTAGGGGTTGTATGCTTCATATGTGCTTTTCAACGGTTCTCATTGGACAGGGAAAGGGTTGAGAGATACACTGGCAGCAAAAACTGCATATGATGTAAGAAGCAGAATCACGGGGACACAGCAGGGAAGAGTCCATATCGAGGCCCTGTCTTCTGGGGTGGGGTAAACTGTCCACGGCACCATGACTGTTTTTGAGAGCATCTCTGCATTCGTAAGAAAGAGTCTACATTCTTTACCACAGTACACTCAGGAACTCGCCCTGCAGAATACAGCTCTTCCTCCTGTCAGCTGTGAATGGAAGTAATTTGTTTATGGTTAACAGAGATGCTATCAGGCAGGGAGGAGACTACGATCCACATCTTATCATCCAATCTGCCACTGCCTTTCTGTGTTATAAGCATGGAAGCCAGACACTCAGAGCAAAACAGACGTGTGGGCTGGCCATATAATGCTCCTGTTCCAAACTCTGGTCACCATGAGTGGAGAAGGGGCCAAATGAGATACTCATCTGATTAAGACCCAATGGCATGACAAAACAGAGGCAAGCAGGGGCAGGGAGACTCCAGAGAGCTCACACACACTTGGGAGTTTGCCTACCTCTCCAGAGCCAGGGAAGAAGCTTGAGGATTGGGGCTTCAAGCCAAAAGGTGCTCATGACAAGCGATGAGATTGATATCTCCCTCAACTCCATAAGATCCGAACAGGCAAACTGCACTGCTTACCATGGTCTTTGGTGTCTTGATATTTCATGAGCTGCAAGATGGTCTTGGTTCCCTCCTGCATAGTGACGGTCCATTCTCCAATTCAGTTCTAATCATTTCTCGTCTAGAGTGTTGCAATAACTCCCTCACTGTTTTCCCTGCCTCTGCTTTTACCTATCTCAAATCCATTCTACACCTTACAGATAAATCTATTCCCTTGAAATCCATCACTCACTCTATATCATATATAATAGTACTATCCATAGAATTTTCTGCAATGATGAAAATGCTCTATATCTGTGCCATCCAATATGGCAGCCACTAGCCACATGAGCCTACCGAGCATTGAAATATAGTTAGTACAACCAATAAGCTGGATTTTTAATTTTGTTTAACGTTAACTAACATATTTAGAGAGGCGCACGTGTCTAGTGGCTACCATATTAGACACTGTAAATCTGCAGGATGTTATCCAAGCCCTTTAGCCTGGCATTGATAGCCCTTTAAGATATAGTCCCAATTTACATTACCAGTCTCATTTCCTACCACACTTCCTATCTGATTTCCCCACAAACAGGCTAAACTCTTTATTTTAAAACTTATGCCTTTTCCCAGCTGTTTTCTCTCCTCAAGCATCCTTTTCTTCATCATCTACTTACATTTTTATTCAAATTTCAAGATCTAAATTAAATATCACATCCTCTGGGAAGTCTGTCTCAACTTCTCTTCCCCCACATAACGAATCACTCCCTCCTCTGTGCTCCCAAACCTCACTGCATCTGCTTCTATTATAGTGGTTATCACATTGTATTGTAATTATTTGTTTACTGAGGCTTCTCATCCACTGGTCTGGAAACTACGAAGGGAAGGGACTAACGCTTATTCATCTCTGTAACCCTATTACCCAAGGAAGTCCACATTGGCAAGTGTGTGGTGAACAGATGCAAACCTGCAGAATGAATTCATCATTTAATCAAGCAGTGTTTATCTCAAAGAGCTTCCTGAACTGACAGAGCCATTAGTAAACTCTTGTAACATCAAAGTGGCTGAGGCCAACACGTGATGTCGAGACAGATCTGTATCCACAAGATGGTTCCTCTAGTTAACATGTCACATGGAACTCCCAAATCTACTTGAAATCTGAAAACACATGGACTTGAGTGGATGGTACTCAGGATGGAGGATGCTGGAAACTGCAGATGCCTAGATGAGAAACCAGAATCCTGAGGCCTCTAGGGGCTTAGGATCTTTGAATAGTTACTTAGAGCTGCTTTAATAAGCCAGACACAGAAAGATAAATATTGCATGATCTCACTTATATGTGGAATCTAACAAACAAACAAAGAATCCCTTATTCTTTACTTAAGAGTGGGAGGAAGATCTGCTGGAAACACAGTATCTGTATTTAACAATATGATATTGTGCACTTTAAAATATGTTAAGAGGACAGACCTCATGCTAAATTCTCTTACCATTTAAAAAGGACACAAGGACATTTTTGGAGGTGATGGATATGTTTAGTAACTTGATTGTGGTGATGGTATCACAGGTGTATGCATATGTCTAAACTCATCAAGATGTAAACATTATCTGTGAGTCTGTTTCTGTTTTGCTATATTTGTTGTTGTTTAGTTTTTTTAGACTCTACATATAAGGGAAGACATACAGTATTTGTCTTTCTCTGTCTAACTTATTTCACTTAACATACCCTCCAGGTCCATGGTTGCCAGAGGAGAGGGGGATGGGAGATGGGTGAAATAGGTAAAGGGGATTAAGAGGTACAAACTACAATTATAAAGTAAATAAATCATAGGGCTGTCATGTACAGCACAGGGAATATAGTCAATAATATAACTATGTTGTACACCTGAAACTAACATAATATTGTAAATCAACTATATGTTAACAAAAAAGATGTATACATTAAATGTGCAATTTTTGGTATATCAATTATACCTGAATAAAGCTAAAACCATATAATATGTATAAAATAATAATTATTTCAAATAAAAATGAGATCATATATTAAAAAAAGAGTGGGAGGAAGAGAAGTATCATATTTTCCTCTATAAAGAGAACTACTACTTATTGAGCTTCTACTTTGTACCATGTTTTATATACTTTATCTCATTTGACCTTTCTAAAAACCCTATGACATTGTTATCCACCTCCTACAGATGAGGAAATCAGAGATCAGAAAGGAGAAATGATCTTGCATGATCTCCCACATAGTAAATGGTGAAGATGGGATTAAAATCCAAGCCTACCTCTAAAAAAACAATTTCCTAGCTGCTTTTTATATACAACTGAAGACATCACATGAAAGCTTGTCCAATTTATGTTCTGAGCCACCTATGGCTTAAAGAGGAGTTATATTTTCCCTAAGTGTCAAGGAAAATTTGAGCTGAAAAAGCTTACAAGACCATCTATTTTGCCCTCCTCATTTCATACTTGGAAAAATTGTTACCTAGAGAGAGGCAAGAACTACCCAATGGCACACAGCGTGAATGGCAGAGCAGGTACCAGTTTCTAATCTCAGGTCAGAGTCCTTCCAGCTTGTTTTTAGGTTCATCAAAAAGATAAGCTTCTGTCACTCTCCCCACTGTGCATCACTGTATTAGCAGGCTTTGGAGACACCAGTAAGCACATGCCCTGCTAGCCTCAGGGAGCACTGGTACAACCTTCCAGAAAGCACCTAGGTAATCTGCATCAAGGGCCTTAAAACTGTTCAAAAGAACTGACTAACTGGTCTCATTTCCTGGAAGTCATTCTCTGCAATGTGAGCAAAAATGGTCATCTCAACCTTACTTATAATGGCAAAAACAAAACAAAACACCAAAAAGCAAAAAGTAGCAAATATAAATGCCCTAAAATCAGGGCAAAAATAGTTCCTACTACATGGCATTGCTAGAAAAATAACTGATATAAAATACACTTCACCCAGTGCTTGGCCCATAGTTAGCACTTAGTTAAATTAAATTCCGTATGTCTTCATATTTGTTACTTCTCCTAGATAATAATGAACCCAAGGACAAAAGCATGTGAACTGAGCCAGACTGAAAAGAGGAATTCTAGGTTTGAAGACCGCCAAAAATGAGGACTCAGACTTGGCCAAGTTTACTTTCACTTAGGTTTTTTTTACAGAACTAGGTAGCAAGGAACTCTCAAATAATGATGCCAGTGAGTGAACCTGCTTCTTGGAGCCTCCCTTTATTCTTTATAAAGATAGTTCCAACTTCTCAGTCTCTCCAGACTGTGCACAGTAAAAAATAGGCCAAGTGAGATAAGAACTCTTGCCAGAAGTTCTCAGAAATAGAAAGTAAAAAAAAAAAAAAAATTCCTGTTTAAAATTTCATTAAAAATACCTAGGAATAAACCTAACCAAGGAGGTGAAAGACTTATATACTGAGAACTATAAACATTGATAAAGGAAATCAAAGATGATTCAAGGAAATGGAAAGATATCCCATGCACTTGAATTGGAAGAGCTAAAATAGTTTAAATGGCCATACTACCCAAAGCAATTTACAGATTTAATGCAGTCCCTATCAAATTACCCATGACATTTTTCATGGAACTAGAACAAATAATCCTAAAATTTATATGGAACCACAAAAGACCCAGAATTACCAAAGCAATCCTGAGGAAAGAGAACAAAGCTGGAGGCATAACCCTTCCAGACTTCAGACAATACTACACAGCTACAGTAATCAAAACAGTGTGGTATTGGCACAAAAACAGACATATGGCTCAATGGAACAGAATAGGGAGCCCAGAAATAAGCTTACACACCTATGGTCAATTAATCTTCAACAAAGGAGGCAAGAATATACAATGGAGAAAAGATAGTCTCCTCAGCAAGTGGTGTTGGGAAAGCTGGAAAACCACATGTAAATTAATGAAGTTAGAACACTCCCTCACACCACACACAAAAATAAACTCAAAATGGATTAAAGACCTAAATATAACACATGGCACCATAAAACTCCAAGAAGAGAACATAGGCAAAACATTCTCTGACACAAATCGTAGCAATATTTTCTTAGATCAGTCACCCAAGGCAGTAGAAATAAAAGCAAAAGTAAGCAAATGGGACCTAAACAAACAGAAAAAAAAAAAAAAAAAAAACAACATTATTTTAAAAATAAGAAGAACTAAATAGGTATTTCTTCAAAGAAGACATATAGATGGCCAACTGGTAAATGAAAAGATGCTCCACATCACTAATTATTAGAGAAATGCAAATCAAAACCTCAATGGAACAGAATAGGGAGCCCAGAAATAAGCTTACACACCTATGGTCAATTAATCTTCAACAAAGGAGGCAAGAATATACAATGGAGAAAAGATAGTCTCCTCAGCAAGTGGTGTTGGGAAAGCTGGAAAACCACATGTAAATTAATGAAGTTAGAACACTCCCTCACACCACACACAAAAATAAACTCAAAATGGATTAAAGACCTAAATATAACACATGGCACCATAAAACTCCAAGAAGAGAACATAGGATGTTCATAGCAGCACTATTTACAATAGCCAAGACATGGAAGCAACCTGAGTGTCCAGCAACAGATGAATGAATAAAGAAGATGATGTGGCGTGTGTGTGTGTGTGTGTGTGTGTGTGTGTGTGTGTGTGTGTAGTGGAATATTACTCAGACATAAAAAAGAATAAAATAATGCCATATTCAGCAACATGGATGGACCCAGAGATTATCATACTAAGTGAAATAAGTCAGATAGAGAAAGACAAATGCCATATGGTATCGCTAACGTGCACAATCTAAAAGAATGATACAAATCAACTTATTTACAAAACAGAAACAGACTCACAGATATAGAAAACAAATTTATGGTTACCAAAGGGGAAGTGGTAGGGAGGGACAAACTGGGAGTATGGGATTAACAGATGCACACTACCATATATAAAGTAGATAAACAACAAGGATTTACTGTATAGCACAGGGAACTATATTCAGTATCTTGTAATAAACTATATATATATATATATATATATATATATATATATATACATATAAAACTGAATCACTTTGCTGTACACCTGAAACTAACACAGTATTTTAAGTCAACTATACTTCAATTTATATATATATATATATATATATATATATATATATATATATATATATATATTTACTGGATAAGCAAACAAACAAAAAAACCCCAAAGAGATAAGGTCAAATGCAGGAAAAAAAACAATAGGCCAAGTCAGAGGAGCCTGGACCAAGGCCTCACTGCTTTCTAAGTCTATTTCTATATTTGAAGGAGCAAGTACTCAAGAGTCTACCCTATTACTATAAAAAGAAATTTCTTGCTATGACCCTGTAATTACCCCCATTTTCTTCCATGATTTATTTCCTCCACTGTCTTCAGGTCTATTTGAGGTTTGCTGGCTGTATGCCTGTTCATGGCCTAACTCCTCCTGGTACATTAGAATAGACACTGGCTTTGAAGGGTTAAAAAAATCCCTCTTTTTTCACTAACAGCTGCATTTAATCTCCTTGAGCCTCCTTCTCTTATCTGCAAAACAGGGTTAATACTAACTATCTGGAGATTGCGTGAGGATCAAATAGTACATGTGCAAATGTGTTTGCACAGAGCCTGGCACCCAATAGGGACATCATCAAAGGGAATTCCACCCATTTTGATCCTTGATGGCTTATGCCAAAGAAAGGAAAGATATTGAACTGTGGGGCTGCTACATATGATGGGGAAGCAGAGACTAGGCTGAGTGGCAGCCAAGACACCAAGTGCCCTCGGCATCCAGGTAAATGTGATGGCAGAGTTGGACCAACTCTTAGTCCTGCATGGTTCATCTTTTGCAAACGAGGAGCCTCAGGTTTTAAGAGGCTACTGAGTGCTGGGCAAAACCAGGACTCATGCCAAGTCTCCAGCTGTCCTTTTTCCTCCACACTGAGTTGCTTCTGCATCAGATATGTCTGGTAGGAGGGTGTCTCAGGAATAAAGTATGCATGAGGTTAATAATGAAAAAACAAGGGCCTTTTTGAGTTGGTTTTCTGTTTTTTCTTGTAGCATCTACATAGAAAGCAGCCTAGCTAAACCTAGGAAAAAGCAAGCAGTTACATGATCTATATGCATGTGTGTATATATATATATATATATATATATATATATATATATATTCATCTATCTACAGGCACACATCAGAATATAAAAATGCCTCTCATGGTTGATCTGTCCTCATTTTTCAACTACGTGCTTTGCAGCATGTAGCTATTGTATATTTATTCAGAAAGAGCAAGAGTTTGAGACAAAATATGACTGACTAGGGACCAGGTCATCTGATGATTCACTCATGAATTTTTTTATTCAGCATCTCTTTACTGAGCACTTACTCAGTGCCATGCTCTATGCTGGCCTCTGTAGACAAAGATGAATAAGAAAGAAAAGTCAGAACAACTCATTATTCTTAAAACCCTCTTGGTTCTCATTCATTTGTGAAATGAAATAAAAATCACCTGCTTCTTTGTATGGTAAGTCCAGTCAACAATAAACCATAATTTTTCTCCCTGGAAATGGGCCAGATGACTCCTCAAATTAATTAATATTCTCCAATCAACAAACTCATAAGCTCATAAAACAATGTGGAAAGAGAAGAAGGGGAAGGTCAGAGAGGAAGGTGTGAATGAGCAAATAATGTTCCATTTCTCAAAGGTGTAAAAACTGGAATTCCTTTTTCTTGGGCCAGATGAAATGCATGACAATAAACCAAATATTTTCAATTAGAAAAATGCAGGGGTTGGGGAAGGGTGGAGGGATGAATAGGTGGCGCACAGAGGATTTTTAGGGCAGTGAAAATACTCTGTATGATATTATAATGATGGATACATGTCATTCTACATTTGTCCAAACCCATAGAATGTAAAACAGCAAGAGTGAGTCCTAGTGTAAACTATGGACTTTGGGTGATTGTAATGTGTCAATGTAGATTCATCAGTTGTGACAAATGTACCACTCTGGTGGGAGATGTTGATAGTGGCGGAGGCTGTGTATGTGTGTGTTGGGGGCGGAGGGGATGGTGTTTGGGAAATCTCTGTACCTTCCTCTCAATTTTGCTACAAACCTAAAACTACTCTTTAAAAAATTAAGCCTTTAAAAATGTATTTATTTAAAAATGCATATTTATAAAAATTGCATTTCTATAATTTTAGGCTCTATCCAATAAGGATTAAAGTCAGTTTACAATAAGGGCCAGGCACACAGAAATACTAAAAAATAAGCAGTAAAGCAGAACCAGAAACATGAGAGAAAAGAAAAGACTGGGAACTTTAAGGGATAATGTAATTCTCCTTGACGTGGCGGAGCATCACGTTGGGCTCTGAGTTTCCCAGCAGTGGGAAAAACAGGAATATAAAATTCTGTAGCTCTTTTTATCTGAAGAGCAAAAACTGTAAAAGCTGCTTAAAGAAAATAAAAGTGTTTGTTTTGGGGGACTGTTGTTTTGCTTTGTTGGGTTTTTTCTTTTCCCTTTTCCCCTGGGGCTGCACTTTTAAAGAAATATCTTACTTAGGAATCCATGTGAGGAATATTGAATAACAGAGGACAGTCTCTCATCCTTGGAGTGTGAGCTTTTGGGGGAGGGACCACATTATCTTTCATCTTTAGATTCGTGGAGTCCAGAGGGGTTGATGGCTCTGAGTAGAAGAAAACAGATGACTGATGGGTGAATGAATCAATGTATCACAGACTCATGACTGTGGTCTTACAGTAAGTACAAAAGCAAATTTCATACGACCAATGCTGGTGGTAACAATGTTTGCAAAAATGCAATCTTAAAGAGCAAATCAGGGAAGGTAAAGGATATGATCCCAGTTAACAGCCTTCCATTCATCTAATTTTGAATGAATAAAATGTAGAATATAGTCGAGGCAGCACCACTATGCAGCCTGAACATGCCAGTACGGCTGACCCACCTGCTTTCAGCCAGTCTATCGTGAGTAAGTGGTAATGTTAAATATTCTGAATATACCCTGAAGAGGGGAAGGGGCATACCATTCTTCGCTTGAACTCTCCTTACCGAATTCATTTAAAATTTTTAAATAAAAATTATTTTATTTTGAACAAATTTTAAAATAATAATAAAAATCTTGAATGTCACTATAGGTTTCTAATGTGTGTGTGTGTGTGAGTGTGTGTGAGTGTGTGTGTGTGTGTGAGTGTGTGTGTGTGTGTGTGTGTGTGTATAGTGCCACTGTACTGCTTTACAGTATGAAATATATTATCAGGTGGGATGGATGCTAGCATTTGTTCTAGAGCTCAGTCTCTTTTTACAGATAGTTCTACCTGGGAAGCCAAAATATCAGAAAGTTGTCTGATGACACTGAAATCAGAGCAGGCCGAATTCGTTGAATTTTCCCAATTACTGGCAGTGCCCTTGGGTTTGTTTGATCCCTGATTTTTTTCTGTCCAATGCATTGGAAAATTTCCAGTCACAAAGATGTGGCAGGTGTGAGTGGGTCAAGGTATCTTCTCCCTTAGGGCCTCACTACCTTGGCCAAGGTTTTTAGACAAAGGGCATGAGGGGTGCTTCAGGTTACCAATAAGCCGGACCTGACCCTTGTGTAGGCTTTCCATAGGAGTAAGAGGAAACCTAACCACCCCCAATCTTCTGGAGGTGGTAATAGCAATAGAGGATATCGGTGGATATTCGTGTTCTACTAAAGCTCTTAGCCACTCTTCTCTGCTTCTCTCTGGGTTTCCATCTAAGTAATATCAAGGAGAACAGAAGGAGTATAGCTATGGCTGAAGAGCTCACCAATAAATTCTATTTGACAAAAAAAGAGGAGAAACCACAAAATCTTTAAAAAGGTTTTTATAGACAAACGGTTTCTAAGCACGACCACACTCCCGAAACATTCGATGGTCTTGGGATGCAGGGTGTTGCTGGAGTTTATCCAAGACTTCAGATGCTCTGAGGATTGGCCATTATCCTTGCCAGACAGGCTTGTCCATCTTCCCATCAGTTGCAAGACATTTAATAAAAACAGGCTGCGTTAATTCATGCTTGTTTTATGGACTGCTCCACAGGGCCTCAACTGGGTAAGCCTGCAAGACACAGCCGTGCATGGCAAATGGCTAAGCAGATGGTTTCAGTTTAGATAGTGGCTGTCAATGGTTTGGTGTGAACAGCTCTTGCAAACCAGCATGAAGTGAACAGATTGCATGGTGGCTGGGAGAAACATATGTAATTGGAAACAGTAGCCACTTACAATGGGGGCACATTTTCAATCTTGATCAGCGTGGCTCCAGTTTGGAAAAAAAGGGTTGATTAACCAAATGTGTTTTTGGCTATTAAGAAAGTAGCGTCGTAGGAGGGTGCTGGGCATGGCTGGTCTGCTTCACGAAACAAGGATGTCAGGGTCCCAGAACTAATCCTGTTCTCTGGAGACTGGGAGGCACTGGGGAGAAACAGGGAGCATGCTCAGAGGAGCCCAAGTGGCAAGCTGAACATTGCAATAGCTGGAGTTACGGCGGCAGCGAAGGTCAGATGGTTCGGGCAAACTGCGCAGGCATGAAAGACCAGGAAACTTAGAGATCCAAGGTGCGGGCAATTTTTGGAGACCCCCATAGAAACAGGACATGTGAAAGTCTTCAGCCCATGGTATAGCCAGGGGTTCTAGGCCACGGCTAGATCAAAGAATATGGATCTTGAGGGTAAGTTGTTTGGGCAAGACAGTAATATTTCCCATATTTCCCAATAAATAAATCCCAAATATTTCCCAGTAATATTTCTCATTTCAGAATGAGAGTGAAATAAAAATATTTGCTGAAAGCAGTTACAGGACAAATGAATCAAGGCATTGGTCTTGCCTTAGGACTGGACCATGGCCTCAGAGCCAACTTTGTAGAAAATGTGGCTTCAATATTTAGAAACATTTATTGCATAACTTTCAGGTCCTGAGATATGCTTGGGATATAAGGACAAATGAGACATAGGTGATCCTCCTTGACCCTTTTCCTATAACCCCAGCTCTTCCTCAGCTGCATCAGTACTTCTCCGGGAAAGCTTCCTCTGCTCTCCCTGACTGTAGCAAATTCTCCTGCTATTCAGTGTGCCATGGAGTTGACATTTCCAGCACCTTAGTTTTTCACTTATTGGACAATGATCTCATTAACTCCCTTGCTAGACTGTATGCACCATGACACTGGGAACAATTTCTGTTTTTTTCTCTCCAATATTTTGTGTCTCTCGGAGTAAGCACATGAGAATATTTGCTTAATCTATGGATGAGTGAAAGGGGAAAAATGATTTCTTTTCTCAAGGTTCTCAGAATCCAGGAAATAAACAGACTGATAATGCCTAGGTAGAAGGAAGCCCTGGGCTCACTGCCCAACCTAGACTGTGGGAAGTCAAGGAAGATTTCCTGGAGGAGGTGACCCTCAGGCTAAGGTATGAAGCTTAAGGTGAAGTTAGCCCAGCAAAAGTGGCAGGAAGAGCTGGGAAAACTTGATGTAGCTCCTGAAGAGGGCCTGAAGCTGCTTCAGTGCTTTCTGTCCAGTGCTCCCTGTTTCTGGGAAAGGGCAGGAAGAATGGAACCAGTGTTGGGTGTCCCTGGTTCAGCACTGGAGTACACGGGACAGAAGGACAGGGGTCCAGGTAAGGCCTGCACAGGACAGAGAATCAGGCACTGTGGAAATAGCAGAGTATTTCTTGGGGGAAATATTGTCCCTCTCTGTTAGAGTGACTGAGCCTGAGGTCTGCTTGCCTGGGTGTCGCAATAGCCTCAAAGAGCAACTGAGCCTGCCTGAGCCCTCTGAATCCCCAGGGCCTGACTCTGGTCTGAACTTTCCCACAGTGGCCTGCCCTGAGCCTGGCACCATCTTTGCTGAGTGGCAGGAAGGCTGGACGCCCAGCCCATGAGACACCCTTGGCAAGGAGGGCTAGGATTCCAGGGGCTGCCCACCGATAGCCGGGCTTTCTCTGATACCCAGGTGCTATCTCCCTGAGTCAATTTCCTCTGGTGATAACACTCACCCCACACAAACGGCCTGTGTGAAGGAGCCATTCTTTTCTCTGCCCATTTTCCATAGCCTGGCTCGGCTCTTTTGGCAAAGTTTGAGTTGTTGACACAATAAGGTTGTGAGCCACCCATACACACTGGACTGAATCAAAGGAGGCTCGATGCCATCTGGCCCAACACCCTCATTTGACAGATGAGAAAACTGAGGCCCAGAGAGAGGGAGATACTAGCTCAAGGTTCCACATAAAGTTACCAGCAGCAAGGAGAGAACCTGGGCCTCTTGAGGCTCTCCCTTCAGGTGCTGAGTCACCAAAGAAAACAGATGATGGAAGAAACAAACCACCATCTGAAACCGCAGTTTCAGAAAAAGAAATTGTCAGGTTGGGTCTTTGGATAGTAATCAGGCTGTTAGACCCTTACACCTGGAGACCCAGCTGAGTGACTTTGGGCAAGTTGATTTACCTCTCTGAATCTGTCATAAAGGGATGAAAATGATCACACATCTCACATTGTTCCTGCCCTTGAGAAATTCACAGTTCATTGGAAAGACAGGTGCCCCAATCATGATATAAGATAAGTTAAATTTCTGCAAATACGTACAAAGCACACAATTAGTCCAAGGAATGAGAGTTTCTGGGAGTGCCAGGGTGGACTTCCCAGAGGACGTGACACTTCAGAAGGGTTTTCTTTAACAGATCATGTGGGCATCATGGATGGGCACTAAAGGCAGAAGAAACAGTGTGTATTCAAAAGCATGTTGAAAGATAGTCCAATCATGACACACCCTACCAAGTGTCATGATTGGAGTATCAGGTGCAGAGTAGTGGGCAGGGGCTGGGATATGGGGTTGAAGCCAGAGTCACAGTCCAGATCATGGACGGCAGGAGGATGGTGGTCTGATCTGAGAGGAAAGCAATCACTCTGGCTCATCAAGTTCAACGTCAAAATAATCAAGTCAACAGCAAGTGAAATATACATCTCTAAAATTTGCTGTGAAAACTAAACTCGATTCATTTTCAACATACCTTGCATCTCACTATATCTAAGTTGTCAATTTGAATTGTACTGCTTATATAATTTAAGTTTGGTCGTTTTAAAAGAGCCACAAGTATAAAGAGTTAATAACTACTTTTATGTTTGTTTGCATATATTTAAGGAGCACTAAATCAAGTTTTGTAAAAGCTTATTTGGAGAATGGACTATTAGGAACTGGACTAAAGTCAAAAAGGCAGTCAGAAGGATGGTGCAATTGTCCAGGTGAGAAATAGTCCCTGAGACAGAATATAGGTTTTAAAACGTGGACTCCTGTGTCACACTTTCTGGGGATGACTTCAGTTTCTAATTCATATTATTTAACTTGAATAAATAAAAGCACTTCTCTAAACCTCTGTTTCCTCTTCTGTAAGATGGAGATAAGAATACAGCAGAAGTACCTCATTGCATGACTATAAAGGTTAATCATAATCCAGATGAAGTACTCAGCACAGAATGTAGCTCAAGTATATGTTCAAAAACAATTTAAAGAAAAATTCACAGCAAACACCAACAAAAGACAAGGATCGGACCAAGAACAATATCAACTAGACAATCCTTTTACATGTTGACACATAATTTTGACGTGGAGGGAGAGAAAGGAAACTGGAGGAGGGAAATCTTTGGGATCTAGGGTTCTGAGAGCTCCAAAGTACAGCCAACAGAGCCCCAGGGTCGATTCCTTTCCTTTCATTTCTCTGGTTGCTCATCTGCTCTGTGGGGATAAGAGGGAGGGGCAGTAGCACTTACAAACCACAGCTAGGTAAAAAAGGATGCCTTCACAGCTGCAACTGGGCCTCACTTCAGAGCATCATTTACTGACTGCTAGAGGGTTTCGGTTAGAACACTGAGAGTGCAGGCAAGCAGAAGGCACGCTGAAATATAAGGTTTATTTAAAAGTGAGCACCGAGGGCTTCCCGGCTTCCCTGGTGGCGCAGTGGTTGAGAGTCCGCCTGCCGATGCAGGGGACGCGGGTTCGTGCCCCGGTCTGGGAGGATCCCACGTGCTGTGGAGCGGCTGGGCCCTTGAGCCGTGGCCGCTGAGCCTGCGCGTCCGGAGCCTGTGCTCCGCGACGGGAGAGGCCACAACAGTGAGAGGCCCGCGTACCGCAAAAAAAAAAAAAGAGCACCGCATATGGCAATGCATGGTCAAAGTAAGAGATGGACCTAAAGAACTATCCCTACAAATCTTCAGATCTCCTAGGCTGCCATCCAGCTTCCATCTCTAGTTCCTCTCCCTCTGCTCTATACAAGGAAGTAAAAACCGTTAAAAGTGTAAATGATGAATATGGAAGTTCCTTTCACAGTCACAGTTTAACAGATAGGGAAAAAATATTCAAGGGTTGCCTTTATTCTCACCCAGATCTTATGGTTTTAAAACCTCCATTTTTATCATACATTCTAAATAGTTCCTATAACTGCATTAGATTTGAGGAAAAGTTGCAGTCTTCCAGCTTAAATGAGGAGGAAAGGTAAGTGCTTTGAACTTTAATAGCCCTTTGTATGAGAGCAACATTGCACCTCTGTTAAGTTTAAACACAGTTTCCAGAGAAATCAAGAAGTGTGGTCCAGCAGAATTTGAAAATCTCTAATTGGAAAGTTAGAGAGAGAAAGAGAGACCTGGATTGATTGATTGAATATATTGAACAAATATTTACTGACCTTTAACTTTTTGTCATACCTGTGATCTGTGCTGGAGATACAACAGTAAAAGCTAAAATCAGAGTTTACAACCTCAGGGAATCATTCTTCCAGCAGGGAAGGCAGAGATTAACCAAATTCAACTAATAGCAACACAATTGTGTTTAACATTGCAAGTGGGATAAGTAAAAATCTGTGCAGCTGTAAGAGTGCTTATTAGGGAAATTTGATCTACTCTGGGGGTTCTGCCCCCAGAGAATCACAGTTCTGCCACTTTCTTACCATGTGGCCTTGTCAAGGAACTTAAATTTCCTGTGCGTCAGTTTCGTCATTTGTAACCCGAGGCTCTGCATTTCAGGTTGAGGATCATCAGAGACAAAGTGTGAATGTGCCAGCGCGAGAATGGTCTATAGTGAGGACTCAGTAAAGATCTCTTCCTTTGTCCTTGCTTCCTTAGGTTATTAATATTTCTTGTAAAAAGAAATTATTTTCAAAAACTGTATGTTTTGAAAGGAAGAATTAGTGTATTTTTTGGATTGACTAATCACTGCTAAAATATTCTCTCTCTCTGTCTCTTTTTTTTTTTAATCACTCTAGGCCTGGGATCCAGAACCAACAGAGAAGGAAGGCAGGGTAGCACTTGGGTCCCTGCATCTGAAAGCAAACCCTTGACACTGTGGTGAGGGCAGTTCATACAGCACTCAGCATCCCGTTCATCCCAACTCACCATCCAGTGTGCTCCACGTTCATTCTCCGATTGGCTAGCACATCTTGGGCAAGAAACAGGAGAGGAGCACTGTTAATATTTCACCAAAGCACCTCCTCCCTATCGCTAAAAACTCAGACACTACACAAGGCCAAAAGTCATTCTGTGGTCACCAGCCCTGAACTGAAGTGGTGGATATAAAGCAGCTCCTTCATAAAGTATGAATTTAACAAACTGAAAAACACCACGTATGGAGAAAAGGACTGCAGAGAAATACACTAAAAGCATAAACTGGGAAACACAATTTTGTTTTTCTCCTCCTTTTACGTCTATACATCTCCCTAAACATTATAAATATCATATTCTACTTTTTAAATGTTGATATACAGACAATTATTGAAGAAATACAACTGTGAGCTCACAGAGAGACTTTGATGGAGCCTATCTTTAAAGCATGAGACTGACTCTAGCATAGATACCCTATTCATTTTGCCAAAGTAGCAATGCCAACTCTGGGATAAGGTTAGTTAGGGGCTCCTCTGACTCTCCCCACTTTTCCTTCCTCTTTTCCTATAAGTCTGCTCCTGTATGTTCTGAAAATATATCTCTAATTGCTTTTGTTATACTGTTTGTATCTCTTTACTACTGAATGTGAGTACTTCAAGACATAATCTTGCCTTGCTCAGTTTGGTTTTTTTTTTTTTTTTTTTTTGTGGTATGCGGGCCTCCCTCTGTTGTGGCCTCTCCCGTCGCGGAGCACAGGCTCCGGACGCGCAGGCTCAGCGGCCATGGCTCACGGGCCCAGCCGCTCCGCGGCATGTGGGATCTTCCCGGACCGCAACCACTGCGCCACCAGGGAAGCCCTCAGTTTGGTTTTTTTTTTTTTTTGTGGTACGCGGGCCTCTCACTGCTGTGGCCTCTCCCATGGCGGAGCACAGGCTCCGGACGCGCAGGCTCAGCGGCCATGGCTCACGGGCCCAGCCGCTCCGCGGCATGTGGGATCTTCCCGGACCGGGGCACGAACCCGTGTCCCCTGCATCGGCAGGCGGATTCTCAACCACTGCGCCACCGGGGAAGCCCCAGTTTGGTTTTTTTTAAACCCCTGTGCCTAGGACAGGACAGCTACAAAAATAACACAATAATAATGATAATAATGACAACACCAACAGTAGAAGGAGGAAAAAGAGGGAAAAGGAACTAACATTTACCATCTATGTACTCAGCCCATCTTATTCTGCCTTCAGAACTAACAAGTTAGGTGTGCAATATTAATAGTTCTAATTTAGAGATGATAAAATTGAGCTCAGAGAGCCTGAAGTCTCTCAGCTGGGTATGAAGCTGGACTGCAAACCCAGAGCCCAGGCAGCTGGGCTACAGTGGCTAACTAGTGACACAATTTGGCCTTAAACAAAATTATTTAAAAAAACTGAAACATTATTTGATATCCTGCAGATCATACAAATGTAAGAGGCAAATAACCCAATAAGGAGGGACAGAAAAGTTAAATGCCTTTGGGAACCAAGAGGCAAAGGGGGAGCGGTGGGGTGTAGCAGACTAAGTGCCTCATCCATAGGGGCCATCTATGAGCCCATTCTCACTTCTTCACCTCTCTAAAAGAGGATCATCAGGGCCTAATGCTGCAAAACAGAGAAAATCCTGTCTAAGTCTTAATAGAACTACAGTTGACCCTTGAACAAGGAGGGGTTAGAGGTGCCGAACTCCTACCTCCACGCAGTTGAAAGTCTGTCTATGACATATAGTCAGTCAGTCACCCCTCCATATCTGTGATTCTGCATCTGCTGCAAACAACTGCGGACGGTGTAGCACTCTAATGTTTACTGCTGAAAAAATCTGCATATAAGTGGACTCACACAGCTCAAACCCAAGTTGTTCAAGGGTCAATTGTAGTTTTCTTAGGCACACTTACTAGAGAAATTCAAAGTTCCTAGAAGGAACTGGAAGTTGGCATCAGAGCGTTATTGACTGATAATAATCCCTTATTCTAGATATTTATATTTAATAATATATTGATAGCAGCCCAGAGCAATTCTGAGTCCCACCTGTAAATTCGGTAATCCTCAACTGATCCTTCTATTGTCTTCATAAAATCCTGGGTACAAATATGGATGCAAATGAGCTTCATTTCAGATCAATGATTCCCTTTATAAATGAATAACTTAAGCAGGCCTTTTCTGCCTGTACGTCTCATGTTTGCCAAGCAACCAGATTTTCCAATTCAGGTTCTAGAGTCAGCTCTGAGTCTTGAGTTAAAGCACTAAATTCTTCTGTTTGCAAACTACAATAATAGAATTCATTTGGAGGAGGAAAAATCGTTGATTGTCTTACAAGGTTTTATCAAGTATAGTATCTCCAATCAAGTTAGTGGGCACATGCAAGGTAATTTTGGAATGTAAACATAATTCTAAAAATATACGTTGTTTCCATTATAGGTTGCTGTACACCTGAAACTAATACAGCATCGTAAACCAACTATACTTCATTTAAAAAATTAACCTCAAAAATATATACGTTGTTTTTTTAGAAAAGAATAAAATAGTAAATGACTAGTGCTGGTTAATCAAAATTGTCATAGGAAAGTCAGGTTATACCATTGGTTTTGTTTACTGATCTACTTTATTTAATTAGGGAAAGTTCTGAGTGCAATATAGATTTAACTTAAATTTCTGCACTTTTTACATCTTTGCATCATTCAGCATTTATTGAGATTCTACCATGTGCCAGGCACCGCTCTCGACATTAAGCATTCAAGAAATGATTCAAATATCGGCCCTGTATTAATATGCTTACAACATAGTGAGGAAGTAACTTAAAACCAGATTATGTATTATAGGAAGCACCTGGTCAACTTTTAATCATCCTTCTAAACAGCTCAGCTGCCACCATCTCCAGGAAGTTTTCCTTCATCAGAAGAATGAGTAACTCATTTCTAATTGCATTTATTAGTGCACATGCTTGAAATTATTGGTTACATATCCATCTCCTTAATAAAGCAAGCACTTCCATCAAGCAAGGACTATCTCTTTACATCTTTGTTTGCAACAAAGGGACTGTAGATGTAAAGATGAAAAGAATAGACTTTTCTTAAATGTTGTATGTATGGTAATTGTGTCATGTGAAAAAAAAAAAAAGCAGCAAGAAGATCCATTAAGTATAGTGCATGGTAGAGATGAAGCAGGGAAAAAGCGTGGCAGAGAGGCTGAGTACTGGAGTCAAGACATAAAGAAATACGGAATACGAAAGCAAAGGGGCTTATCTTCCCATTGCTAGCATTGGAAGACACAGAAAAATTGTAAACATTTTGGCAATCTTAGATTAACCAAAATGGAGATGGAAAATCGAGAAGAAACGGAATATACATTTAAGTTCAGCAGAATGCCTGTTTCAAAATAACTTTATGACTTTTTTACTATTATTATCACCAAAATTTCTCAAGGGGAGTTTTATTCTTGAATTCGTACATCTGTAACACTCAGTATACTGCCTGACTCCTAGTAGCTACTTCATACATCATGTTGAGACAGACTTAAGGGCAATGATATCGTGGAAAAAAAGATGCTTAAAATAAGACAGGAAGAAATGCAGTGAGTACAACTGAGGAAAAATTACTTTGAGAAGTAAATATAGACTTCAAGTTAAAGATTATGCATTTTCCTCTACTTCTGTTTCAAAACTCCATTTAAACAAGTTTAGGGACTGAGAAATAAAGACAGAAACTCACAAGGATAAAAAATACAGGAGAAAACAGAAACAGTTTTCTTGGAAGATAGAAAGCAGATGGGAACTGAATTAGCAGACCCAGTTAAGCTGAATTATAAGCCAGCAGTAGAGAGAGCTGCAGAATGCCCAGGCTTGGTAGCATTAGGTCTTCTGTAAAGAGGGTTCAGTACAGGAGGATTGTTTGAAAGTATATTTGAAAACCAGTGAGATCCCCTACTTTTCACCAGGCAGTAAGTAACTATTACTATCACATCCTGGCAGAATATTGGAGCCTTTTTTCTTTTATGAGGGTAAAACAGCACATCTCAAGATTACAGTGAACAGAGTTGAAAAGTGGATGCCATACTGAAAAGGGGTCATTGAATAAAAGCATACATACCACATGTTGTTATTCAGACTTCCCCTTACACAGCCTCCAGGATGCAAGAATTAGACTTATACCTTCCAGGAAGGAGGCTGGAGGGAACTTTTCTGGGGAATCTGATCATTTTGAGAGAAAGAAACCTATAAATACTAACACTGGAATATGAGATGGCCCAACCGGAAAACCATATACTGAAGTTCGTGGAACATCCTTCCATATACACAGAGCTTTTTAGTGTCCCATACTTAAATATGAGCTATTTGGGGAAAGCACTTAACATGAAATACAAAAACCAAATTAATAAACAAACAAGAAATACAGCCCAAGCAGGGACATGAAAATTTCAGAAAACTATCAGCAATTTTTTCCAAGAGATGAAAGAAGAATTTGCATCAGTGGAATAAGAACAGTATATAAGAAATGGGAACACAAAACACACAGGAAAAAATTTTAAACGAGATTATAGGCAACAATAACAAAAAATTAAATGAGAGGGATTAAAGGTAAATCTGAGGAAATTATCCAGAAAAAAATAAACAAAAGAGATGGCCAACAGAAGAGGAAAATAGATGAATCATTCCAGAAGGTATAACACCTGAAAAAAAAATGTAACTCAATAAAAAACAAGATATAAAACAGAAGGTTAGACATCATTAAAGAAATGAATCAAGAAAAAATTTCAGAATTGAAGGATGAAGTTTTCAGGTTGAGTGCATCCAGCACAATAGCTAAAAATATACCTATATTAAACCACATCATCACATATATACACCCCTATGTTCATAGCAGCACTGTTCACAATATCCAAAACATGGACACAACCTAAATGTCAACTGACAGATGAATGGATAAAGAGGATGTGGTACTAATAATATACAATGGAATACTACTTAGCCATAAAAAAGAATGAAATAATGCCATTTGCAGCAACATCGATGCAACTAGAGATTATCATACTAAGTGAAGTAAGTCAGAAAGAGAAAGACAAATACCACATGATATCACTTATATGAGGAATCTAGAACATGGCACGAATGAACCTATCTACAAAACAGAAACAGACTCATAGACATAGAGAACAGACTTGTGGTTGCCACAGGGGAGGGGGGAGGGAGAGAGATCAACTGGGAGTTTGGGGTTGGTAGATGCAAACTATTACATTTAGAATGGATAAACAACAAGGTCCTAATGTACAGCACAGGGAACTATATTCAATATCCTGTGATAAACCATAATGGAAAATAATATTAAAAAAGAATGTATATATGTGTATAATTACACACACACACACATATATATGTATAACTGAGTTATATATGTGTATAACTGAGTCACTTTGCTGTACAGAAGAGATTGGCACAATATTGTAAATCAACTATACTTCAATAAAAAATTTTTTAAATAAAACCACATCGTCACAAAATCTTAGGTTGCTAGGAACAAAGAGAATCTTCAAAGTCTTTCAGAAAGGGGGAAAAAAAAGGTTTTCATATGAAGAATTGAGAATCAGAAAGGTAACAGCCTTTTCTAAGCACAGTGGATCCAACACGGGAGATAGGCAAAGGAGAGTCACCAAGATAAAGGCAATCATGCAAGAGGTCTAGAGACCAACCTGTCTACATAAGAGAACTTCTTCAGAGGACTCTGGAGTATTTCTTCATGATGAAATCAGTATTACCTAATATATTTGGATGTGTTAAGAGATTTGTCATAACTTGAGAAGAATTGGGGGATAAATTAGTGACACGTATGTAGAAAACTAGGCCAAAAGATTTTTCTTTTGGAAGACCAAAAGATTGTGCAAGAAATGAAATATATAGGATTGGCCAAAAAGTTCGTTCGAGTTTTTCCGTAACATCTTACAACATGGATCAACTCTGAATAACATTTATATAGCCACTTAAATGTAAATACTGAAAATTGATCAAAACCACAGTTAAGAGTATAATTATCTCGGGCTAAAAAGGGAGCCAAACTGTGCCTGGATTAAGTGGAATGGAGGGTGAAAGAGATCGAAATCCTCATTTTCCATAATTGGAAGTTAATTTACAATTCTTAAACTAAAATAAAAATTAAGAAGTAGAATTCTAAGCATGTTATTTAGAGGATATAGAGGCAAATATGAAAAGAATAAGCTAAAAGAATGAGTGCACGTACTTGCAAGTAGAATTATTTGACTCTTTAAGCTATGCATGTGAATCTCATTGATAAAAATGAAAACTAATTTTTTTAAAATAAATGTATCAAGTTATAGAGAACGGTAAGACATTAACGTCTATCCTTGGTTCTCAGGGACTTCTTTAATTTCTGAATATATATTCATATTAACTGACACCCCTGCTCTTTCTTTAAGGATTTAAGAATACCCCTTGGGACAATTTAACAATGTTTTATTTGCATCTTAGAGGCTTATAAATCATTGCTTTTGTGATTAAAATTGTTCTGGAAGGCTAAGCCTGGTGGCCATATTGTCTGTTTGCTTTATCGAATTAGGTTACAAATGTTGAGCAAAGATTTTGCCTCTCCATTCTGTACTTGTGTTTACTCAGGCAGGTACCATTTTGTGGCAAAGCAGATAAGATCTGTTCCCAGGCCTGTAAGGGGTGACAAGTATATTATTTGAACATGTGGTAAAATTATTTAAATAAAAAATGCACAAGATTATCAACACCCCTATCACTCAGTTTAAACAGGAACCACACAAATGTCACTCTGCCATCGTGCACTTTGCAGCTTATTCCTGTCCATAGGGGACAGGGGGGAAAGATATTGACAACAGCTGAGAATTTATCAAGGTCGGTATGGGGAGAATAAAAACTGCTGCTACTGTTTACTGGATGTTAACAAATTTTAAACCACTAGTATCTTATTTAATCTCTAGACCAACACTATCAGGTACTTACTAATATCCCTAATTTACAGAAAAGGAAACTGACGGAGTTTAAGCAACTTGTCTAAGTAAAAGAGCTGGGAATCAAATATATGTCTGTTTCATATACTTGAAATATTTGCCCAATATCTTAACATTTGCACTACTTAGGTAGGAGCTTATAAGTTTTGTTAATATAGTAGGAAGTTTGTATATTTGTGAGCATATGTGCATACAACACACACACACATACACACGTGTTTGTTGAGAGAGAGAGAAATGTAAGAATATCAGAGGATTCTGGACATTCTATTTTGAACTGTCACCCTTGCAATTTCTAAGCGAAATAAATGTACCAAGGAAAAAGTCCAATCCTCACACAGTCTTTGTAACTGTGCAGCTTGGTTCTAAATATCTACGTGGTCCCTTGATGAACTAGGTTGAGTGGTGTGTAAAATGTCTTAGGCTTGGCTAGAGATAAAGCTGGTTTCCTGTTCTCCTCTGGCCATTTTTCTAACCAGTGTTGTCCTGGAGAAGCTTGTACTGACTTGTGAGAGCAGGTAGCTAAATTTTCAGGAATTTTGTGAGTCAACTTATGTGCAGTTGGTTGCTTGATATGGGCCATGGTGAGGGTCACACAGCAGAATTTGGCAAATGCTACAAATCAGGAGTTCTTTTTCTTTTCTTTTCTCTTCTCTTTTTCCCTTTCGTTGTTGTTAAACTTTTACCAGCATATCACTGCCTAAACCAGTACCTTAGCTCCCTGAATCTGAGCACTCTTCTGCAGAGGGAAAGCCAGTCCTGGAAGAGAAAGCAGGTCAATGCAAGTGCAAAGAGCTTTTCCCAAAGCCTGGAGCAGAGCTGATCTAGGTCTACCAGCCCAGACCTTCTGAAGGCAGGACAAGAGCTTCTAACTTTACTTAATTTTGTTAAAGAAGGTCTGAGAGGAGTGAGCAGTAAAAGAGAGAAGGAGAAAGTCAAGAGTGAGCCAAGACAGATGGCTGGATCTCTTCCCAGAGCAGCAGCCTCTCTCTGCCTCTTGCCTCACCTCCTCTTTCTGGCCTCAGACTTTAACCCCTTTGCTCCTCCACAGAGAAAGTCCCAATCTCAAGTATGGTCACCAAATACTACTTTTGAACTTTACCCACCTTAAAGGACCCCTCTTTAAGTGAGGGATTCAAAGCTTGCTCAAAGCTACAGCAACTTAGTAGCTGTACAGTTGAAAGCAAATCATATCACTTATTTGAACCACAGTTTGGTTTGCTGTAAAATAGGGCTTTTAACATCACCCTTTCAGGGATGCTGTGAGGAACAAATGTCAAGGTTCCTTATACACTGCCAAGTATGACAAACGTAAAAAATTGCTATTGTCATTGTTATTGTCAATATTATGATTGTGGATTTTGGCAATTTCTATCAGGGAGGATATTTGGAGATCAGAAAGAATCTAACTGGAATTATGCCACCTATCTCAGAGACTCAAACAGCTTATTTGATAAATCTTGAAATGAACAGCAGGCTCAGGAAGACACAGATGCTCCATAACCAACATGCCAGAGATCAAATTAGCTCATTCCTCCATCCCTAACAATACAAAGAGGTTATACTATACACAGACCTGGGCTTTGTGAAGTAGCCTAACCACGGAAGATGCCTTCGAGAGGCACATGGGAGCCATAAGGACCTTGTTTGTCAGCCCATCCATTCCTTTTGCCTAATCAATCTTTTTTTTTTTTTTTTTTTTTTTTTTTTTTTTTTTTTGTGGTACGCGGGCCTCTCACTGTTGTGACCTCTCCCGTTGCGGAGCACAGGCTCCGGACGCACAGGCTCAGCGGCCATGGCTCACGG
>NC_041222.1:16624907-16746540 GCF_002837175.3 Physeter macrocephalus | reverse complement strand
GACTGGGGCACGAACCCGTGTCCCCTGCATCGGCAGGTGGACTCGCAACCACTGCGCCACCTGGGAAGCCCTAATCAATCTTTAATAGCTGGTTTTTAACCTGGGGCCCTCGAATCCTTGAGCCACTTATTTTCCTAGGATACAACACGGGCTTAGAGAGATGTTGTCTTCACATATGGCATCAGGTAGAGGTGCCTTTCTTGATATTCCCTTCAGGGAGCTGAGTGATGAGAGTTGGGGGTAGAGTTATCCTAATTTGTTTGCTCAGATACCAGTGGGCCCACAGACCAGTGAGCACTGCCTGTATGTTTACAAACCTTCTTGTTTACAATAAGAACATTGCAGAATGGCTGGGGGTGGGAATAATTAAGGATCAATCCCATAATCTCCATAACACCTCTTTCTCCAAATCAACACAAATAAACGCACAGAGGACATCAGAACAGCAGGCTTGCTGCAAAAAGGTAGTGTTTAAAAAAAGAAAAAAAAAGGAAAAAAAAAAAAAAGTAGTGTTACAGGTCCTCCAGCTCCTTAAGCAGTCAGAACACCACCCCTCAACTCTCTCTACACGGAAATCTGGAGCTACCACTCAAAACAGTCATCTCCAAACAGCTGAAGGTGTGCAGTTTAGAGGAAGAAATGGAGTTGACTGGTGTGGCCCAGATTTAAAATTTCATCAAGTGGGTAGAATCTCTAAGGAAGCAGTGATGGCTCTGCTAAAACAGACCTTCATCATGAGTAGGAGTTCAGCAAATCAGGTTGCTGGGGGGTGTACACAGTGCATTTGAGAGAATATGGCTGAGAATGAACTGCATACTTTATCAGTCACACTTCAACACGTTTGGAAACTTCTCCCACAAGGAGCCAATCTTCACTGAAGAGAAATTCATTTAGGAAGTGTAATCTTTTTTAATCAGAGTATTTCACCATTTATAAGGCCTGGGAATGAACTACAAATGACCTCCACCTTCCTGTAGCCAGTCACTACCCTTTAAACTTCTATGAATAATACATGAAGGAATTTCATTGCTCTTCTCATTTGTATCACAGTTGGTTTGATGGTTCTGTTGACAATAATGACTGTTATCTGTGTCCTGTGTGTGTGTCCATGAAACAGTGGATGAATTTCTCTTTTAGTTTACTGCTTGGGAAAATTTTGTCACAACCTATGAAGAGGTATACTTCTTATTCTGAGCGTGATAGTATGGTTACATTCTGTGTCCTTTTTTTTTTTTTTTTTTTTGTCTTTAACAACAGACTCAGCTCAATGTGGTCCTCACCTCTAGAAATTGCCTATGAATAGAATTTTGTTAAAATTTAAAAATTTTCCCTCTTTTCCAAAGGCTTTTGGATGGCAAAACTCCTGTTGGAAATTTGGCAGAAATTGAATGAATAAATATGCCAAATAAATAATGAAAGGATAAATTCACACATAAAATGTTCTACTCAGCTGGTCTCTTAGAACTCCAAGCTTAATGTTGGATGGCTTTATGAGACGGTTGTCTATTACAGTTGCCTAAAGTAATAGAAAAGGTTGATATGTATTTCAAATTCATTATATCTTAGTTTACCAAACAGTAAAAATAGGACAGCAATATCTGTACTTCTCTTAGTACATAAAATATTGTCAGAGTCAATAAGTGTATGTTAGAACTCCCAGGTTATACATCTAATTCTTATTATACATTTTGCTTCTGTGGGGTAAAAATAAACATCCTTGTTTCCTGAGAAAAGAAATACCTTTTTTTTTAATGATGAGAAGCATATCGAATGTTCAATAAATTTACACCTCACAGTCTTTGCTTGTCAACATAAAATTTTGCAAGGCCGGATATGAAGTTTGCAGTAGCTTTATGAAAGAAGATGGGTGTCACTTTTGTCAAACAAACCAACCTGTGTAACAAAACATTCTGTGTTTTTTTTTTTTTTTTTTTTTTTTTTTTGTGGTATGTGGGCCTCCCTCTGTTGTGGCCTCTCCCGTTGCGGAGCACAGGCTCCGGACGCGCAGGCCCAGCGGCCATGGCTCACGGGCCCAGCCGCTCCGCGGCACGCGGGATCCTCCCAGACCGGGGCGCGAACCCGGTTCCCCTGCATCGGCAGGCGGACGCGCAACCACTGCCCCACCACGGAGCCCTACATTCTGTGTTTGATAAGCCTTTTGTCACCAACAGATCTTGATTAAATTATCGTCATGCAAAACATGGACTTGGCAGTACCAATGCCAATATCGATACTGACCTCACCTTGGCCACCTAGCAGAGAAGAAATTTTTCCTTTTATTTGACTGGCTACTTTTTTTTCGTAAAATATGTATGGTCCTATACATATTTACTCTCTCACCTTCCAGTGCCTCATACTCACAGATACTGGAAACAGTCAGGCTATCATATTTCCTCCATATTCATCCAGCTCTGACTAGCTTTCTTATTTATAAGATATGGCATTCATGTGAACAAATCCACTACTGACAAATAGTGATCATGCAAAAAATTGATTTCCAAAATCATTTCTTGTGGTATACATGCTGGCCTCCAAGACTAAGAGTTTAATTTGATGAATAATATTGATTAGACAACACACACACTCACATGCTATAAATTTGATAGTCTTATTACTTCACTGATCATTACATTGATCAGTGAAGTAATAAGACTGGTAAAAAAAATTGTATCAATTATAAGTTATAAAAGGAGTAGTCTTTTTGAACAGGTTGATTCAACTTTAAATATTGGGTTAGCCAAAAACTTTGTTCCGATTTTTCCATAAGATGTTACGGAAACGAACATCTTATGGAAATATGAACATTTTGGCCAACCCAATAGTATACATTAATATACATAGATACTATACTTGTGATTTAAATCCAGAGAAATTATATATCAAGATGAATATCTACCCAAAAAGAGATTTAATTATATTTTCCCCAATATAATGTCAGGATTCTATTAGCCAGAGGATTAAATGTCAATTGCTATGCTTGATATCACATACAATTTGTAAACCGTGGAGAGCCAGGGGTTATTTCACGGGATGCCCTGAAGTGGATTGGCAGTAACATGAAGAGGGTTCCCACTATCCTCTGTCTTATCACTAAGGGGATAGCTACGAGACACTGATTCAAGGTGAAAGCACGGAATGAATTGATTCTTAATGACCTTGAAGGTATAAAGCCTCAGACAGGCTCTGCAAGTCTCAAGTACCTTATCTGTAAACTGGATAAATTGTATCTACTACATTATTGTGATGATCAGTGAAAATGCATGTGAAATGTTTGTTACCATGGTTGACATATAGTAGGAACTTAATAAATGCTATTTTCCTTCCCTAATTAAATATTAAGTTAGCCTCAACATGTCCTCTCAAGCTTGAATTAGACAGAAGATGTCATTTCACACATGACCTTAGTACGAAAGGCATTGGACAAGGAGTCTAAGAATATGGGCCCTGATCCCAGGCACTAACCTCTGTGAGAATTTGGTCACCTCACTTCCTTACTTTGAATTTGTTTCCCTATGCATAAATGTGACCTCAGCAATTTCACTTATAAGTCTGGTTTGGTCATTCTATGCCATTCTGGGTTCCCAAGAGTCTTCCTTAGTAAAAAAATATTATCGAAGTGGATATTCTGGTATTGTCCTGGCCCCAGTAGAGTCCCTAAAAAAGATTTTTGACTACAAAGAAGGATTATTATCCAAACATATTTATCTCCTCAGATTGTTTTCAGGAGACCTGTGATGAAAAGATGTAAGTCCTGGGAGTAGGAGAGCAGAACCTAAAGAAGACCAAGCCTATTATCTGCTTAGAACTGTTGTCCATCATTTGTCTCTATTCCTCCTCCTGGCATACTCCTTCCACACCTTGGCTGTCTGGTCAGTTCCTTTGGGATTAAACTGCAACTTGCATCATAAGGAAAGGAGCTGTTCCTTCTTATTCTCATGCTGTGTTTAATATTCCTTCCTCATTCCCACACCCAGTGCCAGACCCTTAATAAGCTTTCACTGAAGAATATTAAGTAGCACTGGGAAAGTAGTATAATCAAGTATGTACACTAAAGTGATCATTTGGATGGCAGTGATGAGTAGTACATGAATAGCAACTGTCTGCCGAGTATTCCACTAAGTACTTGGGCTAAAATGATGACCTCAAGGAGCTCATGGTCTCCTGGGAGAATAGGTACCCTCAGATAATGAAGGGGAAGGCACAGAAGAAGAAAAGGAAATTCTGTAAATCACAACGCACTCCCTGTTACCAGCAATGAAACTCATTTTCCAAAAAATTTCTTCCCAGGTAATACGGTGCAGTGCAATGGTTTACAAAGTCTTAATTCAGCCTGGAATCCTTTGCTCAACCTAAAGATTAGGTGAAAGCAATAACAAAATAGTTAAGGAGAAACAGAAGTAGTTCATGTAGAAGTATAAGGAGACAGAAATCTACCCTTCCACGATTGAATCCCAATTCTAGCTTCTAGACAGTCCACGATTGGCTCAGTCTATCCTTGCTCCCAACTGACAAAGGCAGTTCTGTTGAGTAAGACCTGGTTGAATTTAATTACAGACTATCACAACCTGCATTCTTTGACAAGACTTGACATTTTCACCATTTCCATAGCAGCCCATGGGCTGTCCATCTCTAAGGGCGAATCACTCTCAGTCACATTTCAAAGGGCCCCTGTCTCTAAGTTCTGAAATATTTTATGTTGTCCTCTATATACTGACATCATCCCTTGGTTAAATGTCCCTTCTTCTGTAAAACCTCTGTCACCCCATAAATTTGTATAAATATCCTGAGTGTACCCTTTACTTCCTGAACCTTCCACCTGAACCTTCCATCCTTTACACTTTTATTGTCATTTCATTATATATCTTTGAGATAGACAAGGATGGAGCCATGTCTTGAACATATATTTTTTTATTCCTAATACTTAGTACACTGCCTAAAATTTTAAGGGCACTTAAATGGTCCAGCTTTTTTATTGAATGCTGACTGAATGAATATTGAATAAATGAAGAAGATGAAGAGAGAGTATAAAGAGTCATCCAGATGGCTTTAAAATTTCTGAACTAACTTTGGAATTCAGAAGAAAGGAGCTAAACACTCTACATGGCTATCTTATTAATCCTTGGCTAAATTTTTTTGGGGTCAATCTTTTCATTGCCATTTTACAGATGAGAAGACTGAGGTCAAGATGACACTGAGAGTCAATGAAAAAGCTGACATTTCAATTTGCATCTCTTGGGCGTGAACCCTTGTTCTTTCCACTCACAATATCGCACTGCCGCCCTACCGGTGAGTGAAGCAGTAACAATATCCTGTCCCTCGTGTAGTCCTTTAGAGTGTCAGGGCACTTTCACAGCCAGAACCTCCTTTGTGCTGGCAAGGCAGCTGTCGCTTGGGGGACACACTGAGCTCTCTGCTCTGTGACAGAGCCAGCTGCAGAAGGCACAGCCAACAGCTTCCAATCAAAGGAAATCCTGAAGAAACAGTTTCAGCGGATCTACTGCAGATTCTCCCTATCATAGTCCCTGGCAATAAATAACACATGAAAAGAGATCAGCTCATGCCAAGGTGGACTTCAAAGAGGGTGGGGGGGGGGGTGGCAGCGCTGGAGCCTTCCACTTGGCATCTTTGTTGTCTGCCCATTCCAGAAGTTAACTCAAGGAGAGTGAGATGAAGGGAATGCCTGTCTCCCCTGCAGCTGACTCGTGGGAACTCTGCGTCTGCTAGCTAACTCTTGCTTGTCTTTAAAGAGAATTTTCCCAGCTCCAAGCCTTAGAGCTAGGCCTTGAACCAGTGCTGTGACACGTGTTCTGAGCTAGTCCCAAACAAGCGCAAACACAACAGCCTCCACTGATCAGTGCAGCACAACTGAAGGATGGAATCCAAAGCACGAGCCCTGAGAACAGAAAGTTCCAGCTCTCTCTGTGTGCAAGTTGCCATGAGCTCCAGCCGTGCGTCCTGCAGCCAAGGATGGGTGGCCCCCAAGCAGGAAACTCTTTGGCAGCTTCTGCTGCGTGCTTTGCTTGCTGACAAGAGCACACCCTGGCCTCGGTTATTGCCCTTATAAAACAGCTCAAGTAGAATGTGAGCCAAATGTTTTAAATGTGCCTGGAAGAAAAATGTTAACTATGAATCCATGCGGTGGAACAGTACAGTACAACTGCAGCAACACGCAGCTCTGCTCCTGGAGGAGGGGCCAGGGAGGAAAATACAGCTGCTACCCAGGCTTCTAGTGGCTTTTCCTCTTCCTTCTGCAGCACTCCTACTGGGGCAAGGACTGCCTTGACATCCACTTTGTAACAGAATCTGAGAAATGGGTGCTCTTGTGGAAATGATTAGAGAGTCATAGAATTTTCAGAATTTTCCCAACTAGAAGAGACCGTACTAACCATTTAGTTTGCATATAAGTAGGGGAAGACGTTTAAGTCCATAGAAGTCACTAGTTAGGTCGAGTCTTTCTTATTAAAATTCATTCTGCAGGTTTCCAATCCATGTTTTGCAGAACAAAGCAATGCAGTTTTCCATGTCCAGCGCCTACCGTCTACCAGGCACTGTCCTATTTTTCCAATATCTTTTTGAATCTCCAATACAGTCTTATAAAGGAATATTATCACTTTCATTGTAAAGCGAAAGAAATCAAAACGGTAGGTGTTCATGCAAATTGTCTACCCAGTAAGTGTTGGAACAAGCATCAAACTCAAGTGCCCCGACTCCAAAGCACATGTTCTTTTCATTGTACTAAGATGCCGTTGCAAATGGCATAAAAGTTGTCTGTTATATTTCTGGGCTATTGACATGCATTTTTTCTTATAATTCTAACGAAGATATTCAGAGGATGTAATTAGAACAATCTTTGAGTACTTCCATGAGGAGAAAACCTACTTTGCCCTACTTCATGGTGAAATACCAGAAGCATTACAATAAATATAAAAAAAAGACAAGGATACCATCAATGACATTAATACTTATTATTTTTCTGGACATCTTAGCCAATACAATAAAGCAAGAATCAGAAAAATAAAGCAAGAATCCTGGGGGAAAGGATATAAAATTATTATTTTTATTTTTATTTTTTTTTTTTTGCGGTTCGCGGGCCTCTCACTGTTGTGGCCTCTCCCATTGCGGAGCACAGGCTCTGACGCACAGGCTCCAGACGCGCAGGCTCAGCGGCCATGGCTCACGGGCCCAGCCGCTCCACGGCATGTGGGATCCTCCCGGACCGGGGCACGAACCCGTATCCCCTGCATCGGCAGGCGGACTCTCAACCCCTGCGCCACCAGGGAAGCCAAATTATTATTTTTAAATGATTGGATATATAGTGTCAAACTAAAGGAAAAAAGCCAGGAAAAACCTATTAGGCCTAATAAGAGAGCTCAGTAAATTAGTAATTAAGATTAAGAATAAAATCAGTAACTTTTCTGTACAGCGGAAACACCCATTTAAAAAACATAGTGGAAAAGATTGATTATGCTTATGTTAAAATATACTCGTAGGTAGCTTTAAGAAAATTGTGTGATCTATGGAAATGAAACTTCAGAGCTTTATAGAGACTCAAAAGAAAATTTTACAAAGTCAAGAGATATTTTAAGTTCTCAGATGAGATGAAAGAACAATGATGCCAGATCTTCCTAAATCAATATATGAGATTATCATGATCATAGTGGGGGTTTTTTGTTTGTTTGTTTGTTTTTGGCTGTTTTTTTTTTTTTTTTTGGCGGTACGCGGGCCTCTCACTGTTGTGGCCTCTTCCGTTGCGGAGCACAGGCTCCAGACGCGCAGGCTCAGCGGCCATGGCTCACGGGCCCAGCCGCTCCGCGGCATGAGGGATCCTCCCGGACCGGGGCACGAACCCGTGTCCCCTGCATCGGCAGGCGGATTCTCAGCCACTGCGCCACCAGGGAAGCCCATAGAGGGGTTTTTACATTAGGTAAATGGTTGCAAAGTCATTCAGAAGAGAATGACTAGAGAAATAAAATAACCAAGAACAAGTTTAAAACAAGAGAAATGAGAGAGTTTGCCTACCAAAACCTATATAATACTACTATCATTAAAACTGGAACACACATATAACTAAGACTAGACAGCTGTATCAGTAGAAAATAACAGAAAGTTCTAGGACAATCAGAAAATACTATAGAACTTACTATATTACAATGGAAGCAGCAAAATTCAATAATATTCACCAAAAGATATTAGGGAACATGGCTAAAAATATGCGGAGAAAATAACTTTCACTGATCCTCAGTTCGCACAGCCAACAATTCAAATTCCATATGTTTCATAGATCTATGTGGAAACAATTATTAAAAAATAAAAATAATAGTAAATATTTAAATTACCTTGAAAATAGGGCATAACTTTTAAATATAAAATAAATGAAAGAAATCACAAATGATAACACATTGATCACAAAATAGTAGACATTTTTACACAAAATATATGAAAAAGTAGAAGAGAAATAAGGAATTGGAAAATGATTTTCAACAAATATAAACAAGGGTTTAACATTTTTAAGAAATATATCCAAATACATTTTACAAATCCTTTTTCTCTAACTCCCATTAGTATAATCATGAGAGTAGCAACACAACAGCCCACTCTCACCAAGCAAATGCTCATTTGGTTGCTCTGCATCCATCATTTCATCTAAACCTCATAGGGTAGAGATAGGGTTATTATTCATGTGTACAAAGTTAATACACTAAGGCAAAGCATGGTTAATATTATTTGCACAAGGTCACACAGCTAAACCAAAACAAAAGACACATCTGTCTATAAAGTTCTCAATTCTCAACATGACCCTGTAACAAAGTGGCCAAAGGCAATGAACACATTTCACAGAGGAAGAAATGCATTTGGTCAATAAATATATGATAAATGTACAGCCTACTAGTCATAAAAAATCATGTAGGAGATACCATTTTTAGCTATCAAATTGACCAAAAAATGAGAAAGAACACTTAGTGCTGGTGAGGGTAGACTCCTTATAGCTTGTGGAGTCAAAAATTTACAAAATCTTTCTGGAAGGGAATTTGGCAAAGAGGAATCAAAAGTCCTCAAAATGTTCTTACCCAATCACCCCACTTCTAGGAAGTTACACTGAGGAAACCATCAGAGAAACTCATAAAAGTGTTTTCATTTATACGGAAACTCATTGCAACACTGTTTATGATATTTTAAATGAAGAATTGAAAATAAAATTAGTTAAATTGTGAAACATCCAAAATGTGGATAAATAATGCCCCTGCTGCCCACATAAAACATCCAGGTCCTAGTCTTCAGAACTTGTGAATATGTTACCTTCCAAAGCAAAGAGGAATTTGAAGGTGTTTAAGAATCTCAAGATGGAGAGATTATCCTGGATTATCTGGATGGGTACAGTGTCCTCACAAGGGTCCTTATAAGATGGAGGCAAAAGGCTCCGAGTCAGACAAGGCAATTTGACAACAGAAGCAGAGAAGCAGGAAGCAATATGATGATGGAAACATATGTTGGAGTAATGTAGGGCCACAAGCCAAGGAATGTAGGCAGCGGAAACAGGCAAATAAACATATTGTCCTCTAAAGCTTTCAGAAGAAGCCACAGCCCTGCCAATGCTTTTTTAGGCCACTGAGTGATTTAGGACTTCTGACCTCCAGAGCTATGAGACAATAAACTTGCATTGTTTTAAGCCACAAAGTTTGTGGTTTAAAATTTGTAACAGCGGCAATAGGAAACTAATTTTAGTACTAAAACACCATTAAAAATCATATTTGCAAAAATAAATAATGATATAGGATCATTATGAAGATAAATGCTATTTGAAAACAAGGATAATCGAAGTTGGTGAAAATGTTAAATCATTGAGTGTCAACTGTTACCAAGATTCAACAGATACAACATTTCAAAGAGACATACAAGATCAAGATGCAAATTTCTAAAGGAAATGGTTATTAAAAAGGCTATGTTACTTTTAATCCCTTATTCACCTTTAGAATATGAAAAGATCCAGTTTTGAAAGTTAAGAAAGAGTAATTGAGGGAAAATTTCTTTGAAGAGGACTGCAGCTATGATGTGAGTGCCCTCCACGTGTGTCCACAGTGTTTAAGTGTGTGTGTATGTTGGTGGGGAGGGTGCCCTGAAAATCATCTCAAACCTACTGAGAAGAGTTTCAACAGGACCACCCAGAAATTTTATATATGTTTCTTGACTTTGGGAGTCACACAGTGGAAAATCTCAATAGAGGGAGCCAGCTTGGCTAGCTCTGCTTGTGGTAGGAGTGTAGAAGAGATGGTTGTGTTGGATGGCAAGCACTCCTGCAGGAGCAAAGAATATGTGTTTCTCATAGAGCAACTATCAGGAGAGTGAGAGAACCAGTATGGGGTTGGAGTCGTACTCAGCAGGACTCCTGGAGGGTAGACAGTCCCCACTAGAGAGAGGCTGAAGGTGGTGCTGGATTACTGGGGGCTGAGAAAGGAGTTAACATGAGCTGGAGAAGGAGAGTACATCACCAGCATCAAGAGAACTGCAGATAAAAGCTCTTGGGAAGCGTGGTATGGGGACAAGAGTGTCTTAAAAAACACATTACAGGTTGGTGGGAGCAATGACTTCAACATCTGCCTGTGGGAAGCCCGCCTTGGACAGTGCCAGTCACTAAGAAACTTCCGGCTCTTCCCCTGACTTCCAACGCTGGAAAGGTCAGAAATGAACAAAAGTGGGAGTGAAGGGCAAAAACTGAGAGTGGAAGTCAACTGCACCCCCTTTGCCTTCTTCAGGTTTTCCTGTGGCAGCCAGCCTAACTAGGGAAGTGCAGAAGATAATTTTAAATCAAAACTTTGATTACCATAAGGGACATGGAATTGTAATCTCTGAATTGCAATTGTGTTTGTTGAAAAAGAGACCATCAGCTCTCTTATCACTTAGGCATAATCATGAGATTCCCCAGTGTTTCATTATTCCTTCAAATTAATTTTAAAAAGACAGTGGAAGAGGTGAAATAATTTTACTTTATGACTGTTTCTCAAGAGCGGTTTTGTCCAAGACACTGGTTACATTATGTTTTTTAAAACACGTAGAAAAAAAAGAAGAAAAGAAGAAAAAGAAAGAGAAGAAAAGAGAGAGAGAAAGAAAGAAAGAAAGAGAAAGAAAGAAAAGGAGGGAGGAAGGAAGGAGGGAGGGAGGGAGGAAAGGGAGGGAGGGAAAGGAAATACACGAAAATGTTAATAGAGTTCTTTTGGGTTGATTAGGTGATACATGAGTTTTATTTTCTACACGTAGAAAAAAAAGAAGAAAAGAAAAAGAAAGAGAAGAAAAGAGAGAGAGAAAGAAAGAAAGAAAGAGAAAGAAAGAAAGAAAAGGAGGGAGGAAGGAAGGAGGGAGGGAGGGAGGAAAGGGAGGGAGGGAAAGGAAATACACGAAAATGTTAATAGAGTTCTTTTGGGTTGATTAGGTGATACATGAGTTTTATTTTCTACTGTCTTCTCTTTTCAATTTACACCTTTATAATAAAACAAATAATTTTTACATGCATCTACCCTCCCATGCAAAAGATCCCATGTTGATGTCTCCATAGCATGTGACTTTATTAAAGGAGAGTTTCAAAAATGAAAAAGCCTTGGTCAGGAAGAGACTGGAGGAACTTCTTCACTCCTAAATATCATTGTTTAAAATCAATGTGTTTACAGAACTTTCTGTACCTGATGCTGCAGAAGCCTTAATATTAGACTGTTGCTTCATTACAGAAAGAACCCACACATAGTGGGCAGGAAACAGTTGAACAATAAAATACCAGTGTCCAAAAAAAAAAAAAAATGAGCTGGCAGTTTTTAGCTTCAGTTCACAAAACCAGGGTGGCATTTGTTAATGGGATACAGAAAACACCCAGAGAGACAAAAAATTCTGGATAACGGAGGGAGAGAGGAAGGGAGAGAGAAAGAGAGAGACAGACAGACACACTTCTATTTAACCTGGAGTGTCAGAGTAACATTTTTTATTCAACCCATTGCAACTACAGCATCCAACCTAGAGCACAAATGCATAGAAATGTAAGCAGGAGCTGAAAAATAATTTGGGAAATCCCTACCTCCAAAGGGATTCTTAGGATGGTAAAGTGCATAATGTATCTCACATTCAGTGCTTATCGTATTGTAGGTGCTTCATAAATGCCAGTTCTCCTCTCTTTCCAAGTCCCCTCCTCCTCCCCAGCCCCCTCCATAAACATATGGGCACCTCACAGGGGTGGCTTGGCACAGATGTCTCCTCATCTCTGCTTTCTTTATTCCATTTCAGACTCTTGGGTGAATTGTCATGCCTGATATGGTTGATTTCAAAGCCAAGTTTAGACGATGTGAATAATTAAAATCATGAAACTTAAACTCTCAAGTGAAACATTTCTGAGTCCTGCACACAGAGGAAACTTGAACGTTGAATTGGAAAGGAGAAGCCAAACCGCAGCCAAACGAAAAAGGCTACAAATCCAGCATTTTAGGTACCACAGAAAATTAAGCACAGCAGGCAGAAAGGCAGCAAAGTTTATCTTGAATCCGGGCCAAGAGTGAGCCAGGAGGAAAACAAACAGACAAACAAAAACTCTCTAGTGAAATGTATTATTCAACTAAGGTTCAGTGGATGCCAGTTCAACCTTTGAGTTAATCGCAGCTAGGTGTTAGTCTGTCTTCCAAGACCACTGAGCAGATAACCATTCACAACTATGCAAGGCCATGCATTGTCTTTAAATACAATAGTAAAATTAAAGGTCTTTGTGGAGACCCAGAATAGTTCACGGAGGGTTCTGTGGTTATCCTGGTGCCTACACTCTTTAATTCTGCAAATGCATGTGCTGAAAAACGTAACAAAGATCTCTCCTGATAGGCATGTGGCTCTTGTGGGATCTAAGATTTCCTTCCATCAAAACAGCATATCCACAAGGAAAATACACCCACACTTATCCGCACACATACACACAGACCCACAAATTTACTCAAGCCAGGCAGGGGTGCATAGACACACACACACACATTCGGGCATACCAACCTTCATACGCACATGGGCACATGCTGGCATACACATGAAATTCAAAAAGGGAGTCTGGAAATTCAAGGTTAAAAATAAAATTCGAGAATTTCCTAATGAGGTTAAAAAATAAATAACATGATCTGAGGGAAAATCTTATCATAGCTTTGAGTGTCTTTTTCTTTCCCCTTTTTTGTTCCACCCACTTTTCAATGCACTTTGCATGATCTAGCATAATGGCTTCTGCTGGAACTGGAAAAATTCAAACACTTAAGCTCTGAAACTACACTTCCAGAAATACCACTAAAGAATGTGTACTGGAGTAAGTTCAGAGGTATTAGCAGGGTTTCCCACCTATTAAGGTAAATCCATCAAAAAGATAAAAAGTCAAACTAACTGCATGCATGAAGTTCATTATCTCCAGTGGCAAAGGAAAAAGAAAAAAAAGAAGGAAGATCTTAGCACAGTTGCAAATAATTTTGCTTCTTTAACACAGCCAATGTCTGTGGTATGGATCACTACATTAGATAGTCTATACAGTAACATTTGGAGAAAATTATTCTCTGAAAACCCACTTATTCAATATCCTGAGTGTCTACTACCTTGCCAGTCTCCACTGTAGAAGCGGCAGGGTCTTCCCTCCAGGAGCCCACTATCCATATGGTTGCATACTCTCTATCTCCTTCAAAATATTCATCCTTACAACATTTACCAAGGACGAGAAAGAGGGACTACTATTTCCCCTACTTGGCAAAAGAGGAAATGGAAGTGAATCACTCCGGAAGTAAGAGGATTCAAGGGCATGTTGGAACTGGCCTAAAATCTCTGTTGGAACAAACTGTCCTTCCACTAGGCTGAGCTCTTTGTACCACATGCAGTACAGAAACATTCACTTACCAGCTGGAAAACAGCCTGGAAAGTACATGAGCTGCCTTGTTAGGCTTAACCCTGATGGCTACAGCAGAGCTTCACATCTCCAAGATTGGCATCATTTTAGAACTATAACCAACATTTAGTTTTTCCTCCTCTTAACCAACCAATATGAGATGTTCTGTGGTTGGGCTGGCAAAACTGAATTGTAAAGCTGAAAGGCGTGCTTCTGATTTCAGCCTGGGGCCTACCGTGAGGGTGTGCGGCAGCGTTGGTCACTCTGAAGAAAATGGGTGGTGGTGGCTGGAGGACTCTGCCTGGGCCTCATGCTGTTTGGGCCCCCTACCCTGCACTGTGGAAGAGGAAGATAATGCACCATACTCACCCCTGTCCTTCTTTTCAGGTGCTTACACAAGATGGAATCAAATACTGCTGATTCACCTCCTAAGCTAGATCTCAGTGAGTACTGTACATCACCAACAGTATCTTCATGTTAGATGCTTAAGCACCATATTGTTTCAATGTGGTCGCCAAAGCCACAACTTGACTACAAACCAGTAAATCCATATGTTCAGCCGTAATTTCATGCCAGAGGTCCAGGCTTGTATCTATAACTTCCCTCTGAACATTCTCACTGGAATGTTCTACAGGCACCACAAATACAGCATATTAACAAAGAGAAGCTATTTGCCCCAATATCCACCCCTCCAATAATAACAACAACAAAGTCCACATTCTGTAGAGCAAGATTCAGCCATTTTTCTGTGAAGTGTCAGCCAGTCAATTTTTTGTCCTTGTGGCCCAACTGGTCTTTGTCACAACTCCCTGACTCTGCCATTATGGTGTAAAAAGAGTCATAGTCACTATGTAAATGAATGTGTGTGGCTGAATTCCAATAAAACTTTATTAACAAAAATAAGGAATAGGCTGTTTTCAAACAGTCCATTAACCACTCACTCTCAGTCATGCAAACCAAACCCTCCTAGAGTCTTCTTTTCCCCTAATCTTTCACACCTTCCAATCATTCACTAAATTTTACCAGTCTGTACCTCTTAAATGGATCTTAAATCTCTTTTCTCCCACTCTACCACCAAGGCCTTTAGATCATTTAGAGTAATTTGTGCTATTTTGAGCATGAACAACTGTTATGCACAAAAACGAAGCATAATATATGGTCACTGCCCTATGGTCTCTGCTGTTTTTACTTTTTAACTCAGCAAATATTTATTTAGTTCCCATTATGTACCACACATTATATTAACCACCGAGGGGTCAGTGGTGAACAAGAAAGACGTGGTCCTTCCCCCAACAGAGCTTCTATAAAGTAAAGGAATATTATTCTAAAGATACAAACTATCTTAGATAATCTCTGAAAGTGGCTTGATTTTGTCTACATCAGTAGCTTCCCTGAAATTAAAACCCAATTTTAAAAGAGAATTTGTCAAACACTTACTGAAAAGAAATAAACTATATATATTCTATATTTGAATATAAACCAGTTGTTTAAAATAAATAATAAGTATGAAAGCAAAACCATCTTACTTATCAAAAGAGTAAGGTATTCTTTAACTTGTAATAATTTCTGAAGCATGTATTAAAGGATTGGGGTATATTTTTACCTCATCTCTGAGCATTTCTGAGTATTCTAAATATCAAACTTGGTCTGTATCAATGACTATTGCCAAACACATTTAATTCATTGTAGAAAAAATCATACTGTCTAATTAACTCTAAATGCATCCTTCTTTGGGGGTTATAACGCCAGTAGTATAAATAAAAGGGGAGGGGTGAGTAATATTATACAAACCCCATTTTCTATTCAAGATAGAAAGTATCAAAGTACCTTCCAAAATGGCAACTGGGATGTTCTGAGATGAAAAGTTAGATTATATCAGGAGGAAACTGGGTCATTTGAGGCTAGAGAAGATAAGAACTGGGGGCCCATAGTCTGCATTAAAATAAAAAACTGGGAGAGATAGATACATTGATACAGAGAGTTTGATATTTTACATATAGTATTATACATGATATGTTAATATGCTGAGTTTGTGGTGCCTATAGAACATTCCAGTGAGGATGTTCAGTAGGAAGTTATGGATACAAAACTGGAACTCAGGCATGAAATTATGGATGAACATTTAGATTCAGTATTTTGTATCTTTGGTGGCCGTGTGGAAACAAACAGTGGCTAAGCATCTAAAATGAAGATATGATACGTAATATATAACATAATACATATAAATTTCTATAAACATACAATGCATAAATATATAAATAGAATATAACATATAAAGGACATCACTTATACATGTATTATATATATGTATATATGTAAGTATGTATATGTATATATACAAACTTATAATGCACACATACAACATGAGGGAAATAAAGCTTTATTGTTGTTAAGTCAGTGAGAGCTGCGGTTGTTTACTACTGCAGCTTAATTTAGCTTATATTATTTAATATACTATTTAAAAAACCACTTTCAACTTAACTCTCTATAAAATGAGGATGATGAAAAAATGTATTTTAGAAAACTGTTGAAGTACATGAGTTTGTTCATGAAAATTACTTGGAACAGAGTCTGGCACAGGGCGAGCGCTAAATATTACTTATCATTGTCACTGAACTACACAAAAATCCTGAGATGAATGCCCATTATTTCTCAGTACATGTTTTGCAATTATTGCCTGATACATCAGAAACAATCATTGGTAACAAGGAAGAGCCTGCTAACAGATTAATTTAGCAAGACAGTCCTGAATCAGCTTTTATAAAATATATTTCATCACCAAGAAATAATGCATAGAGGCAATGGGTACCACTACACTGGGAATGAAGAAACCTAGGCTTTAGAACCTTCCACTCACTGAGCTTCAGTTTCCTCCTCTTTGATTGAGGGGTTTGCACTAGATGGTTTCCAATGTCTTGGCAACTTGTAAGTCCAGTGGTATTCTAGCAGAATACATTTCGACATTACAAATGACACATTCAGAGAATGAAATAGTAGAAGGCGGCCCTGGGGTACATTTGTTTATTCCGGTTCAGCAGTGGTGGAAATTTGAATTCCAGGTGTCCAAGCAAAATTCTGGAACCCAGAAAGGCTCTGCAGCATACTCAGGAGATGCCCTTTCTTTCATGGGCTCCCAAGCCTTGCAGGGGATGGCAGGCAAAGAGCCAGGCCTTTGTATTCCAGCTTTGTCGACATTTTGTGGCCAAGTCTTATGGGAATTCTGACTGACATGTTTGACAAACATAATCCACTCATTTGTGTCCCCCAAAGCACTGGCATGGGGTAACAATCCAACACCTGCCACAGAGGGACAGATCAAACTAAAAAGGCCTCTGACATCTCCAATTTTCGTTGCTATGATTTCACAGTCAGACTCTAAGAGTTCACACTATGGCTGAGTGGCCGGTTTTTAGCCACACTTCAACTTAGAGAAATCTTCCCCCAAGAACTTCAATTTAAAGACATAAAACACCCTACGCTGCTAAGTTTGTAGTGAAAAATGGCTTATGACAACATTGCTGGTGGCAGTGTAAATTGATAAAAACTTTTTTGGAAAGCAACTTTATAATATCTACAGAGAACAGCAAAATAGTTCATTTCATAAGACTGAGTGACTCAATTCCAGGAAATTTACATTATGGAACTAGTTTTCTAAAAGGGCAGAAGTGGAGGAAACTAAATGCAAAACCAAATTTATCATAGTGCTTTCCATAATAGTGAAAAATTCGAAACAACTTTAAGGTCCTCAAATAGGAAACTGGTTAAATAAATTGTGCCATATCCCCTCAATTGAATTTGATGCAACGAATAAAATGGTACTTTAAAATTTTACATATTCACAAATTACAAACTGCAATTTAAAATTTAACATATTCATGGCCCCAAGCAATTTCACTGGCCAAGACATCCTCCCAGGGCACTGCTTTTCCAGGCAGTCTTATTCAGCCAGTGCTTGCCTCTTGCGATTCAAGACCCTCTTTTTCCGTTTTCTGCCAATCCCCACTTCCTGAAACAAATCCTCAGTTTCAGTTTGCAGTTGAGATTCCCATTCTCTCTGCCAAGAAACCTGTGAGAGCGGTGATGCTTTTATCTTTGAAGGAAATGTGCCTGTGCAGGAAGCCAACACCCATCAGAGTAACATTGACTCAGGTCCATTCAGATGTGCTAAACCTCTGAGGAGGTGTGGCACGGTGAAAGGACTTTCTCGGTCACGTAGGCTGGGGGTTAAGACCTCAGTTCTGTCCCTTGTTCGGTTTTACAAGCTTCACCAAAGTCATTTATGTTCTCTAAGCCTTAGTTTCTTCTTTTGTAAAATGGTAATCATAATTTCAACCCAGTTGCTATTATGGTTGAACAAGATAATATATGCAAAGCATCTGACTCAGTAATATGCAAAAAATACTATCTATTATTATTATCTCAGGTATTTTATTTAGCGGGCATAAGTAGTGAAATCTGTCTGTTAACATGTGAGCCAGCAAATGTGATCAAAAAAAAAAAAGCAAACTGAATCATTGCTCCATTTTGACTTTTCTCTTTTCTTCTTAGTAACTTATTGGCCAGCGCCTAACTCTTCGTATATTGTATATATGTTGAAAATTGCAAGGGCAAGTAGGTAGAAAAGGGAGAAAAGAAATAACAAGAGGGGAGGTGTGGGCTAGGCAGCTTGTAATTTGTCAATATAAGAAGACATATAACTTGATTTTTATTTTAAAAAAATGATCATAAAACTAAATAAATACTACCTTTTCATGACTTGAAAAAATGATTTTTTTGGTTTTCTGGCACCTAATACTTTCAGATTTCCATTTAATTTTGGCATTTGAAAGTTAAATCTCCTCAAGAGACAATGTATCCATTAGTTTTATACATGAATGTGTTTAGGCTGCCCATCATTCAACTCTCCTTCCATTGGTGGGTAGGAGTTGGGGAGCATTTCCCATTGCATGTTTTCTTAATGGCAAATGAAGGGAAATTTCCACTCTCCCTTTGACAGTAATGGCACAGGAACATAACCCAGACTGAGCCAAAGATACATTTTGACTAGGAAATTAGAATCGGAAGCAAGAGATGCCAAAAAGAAGTGAAGGTGGAACTAATTACGGTGTCATGCGGTAGCCAGGGTGTCCAAGGTCAGCGTCTGGTAGTGGCAGTGATGACCTACAGTGCAGAGCACTGTCCAACAGCAGCGGAAGCCACATGCCTCCACCGCAGTAGTGTCCAGCAGGGGTGGTGTATAGCCCTGGTCAGGTTGCTATTGCTGCCTGGCTTCCACTCACTGAATCTTGTCTGTTTGCCAAATCTACTTCTTCAAGCTTCCACGAATTACAAAAGTTCTCTTTTATCCCGAGGGAGTTGGATACTGCTGCTTACAACCAAGGAGTCTGGCTGGCACACCATGTTTCTCCTTGTGAACCATCACTGACACCTTTCTCTTCATTCTCTGTGGATTCTGCCCAACCCAGGTTCTTTTTATATCATCCTCAGCCTGGTCTCAGATCGGTCTCCATTGGCCTCTTCCCTTGAAAACTGCCAGCATTAAGGACTTCGCTTGGCGGGGGCTGTTGAATGGGATGAGTAATTTTATATGTTGATCTTTAACTGTGTTAGTGTGTTTTCTAGACCTAATAGGCTGTTTGGCCCTGTGTCTCTTCACTTGCATAGCTGTGTTTTGTCTCTGCCCATTTGTTTACGATTCCTAATTTCTACTTATACATATCACGTTTGGTGTGTACTAGGGCTTAACTGTGTACACTAGGGCCAAAGCCAAATTCTTTTAGGGCATTTAATGTACAACTTCGTTATACATTTGTAAGCACCATCTTCATAACTTTGGGGTTAGTTTTCTTCCATTTTTGCAGAATTACTCAATTGTGCAGTACCCACCAAGTATGGTCACCTTGCCAGAAATGAGCTAGGACTTGTCCCAGTCAATAAACATAAAAATCACAGTTCAAAATGTCTGATTGACATCAAGATCCAAGTGGGTCCTTTCATGAATGCAACTGGGTTTAATGTAGTGAAAAATGACTCTTAAGGACACCTTCTGAACTTTCTTCCCTGTTCTGTAGACTGAGGCCTACTATCCAGTCATAAATATTAGGAAGTAGCTCCCCTACCCTTAACTCTGTACTTCCCATACCCCAACCCCAACCCCAAGAAGTAGGACAGATTTCGCTGAGAAGTCTCAGCTCTTTTTTGGTGTGTGTGTATGTGTGTGTGCTGTTTCCAAATGGAATTATACCTGGACTGGAGCCCAGAGGTAGCTCTAGAGACTCAAATGTCTCTGTTCTCACCCTGAGGCCTGGGTGTGCTGTGGCCATGATTCCTTGAGGCTAAGCTGGCTGGTTAAGTAAGCCCATCCACTGAGCTAAGGCAGCTCTTTCCAAAGTCTAGGTTTGAGGACAAGGAGGAAGAAGCCTGCTCAAGCCACATTCTCTGATCCAGCATTACTAGCAAAAGAATAGTTATTTTGATCGCCTTCTCTCTGACTTCTCTGTCTCTCAGTTGGTTTTAAACAGAATGTGTGTGTATGTGCGTGTACACATGCCCTATGAGGTTGGAAGAAGTATACTGAAAGATGCGAGTAGTTTCCATGTATTAAATCCTAACATGCATGGGTAGACTTGTGTAGAAGTCATTCCAAACTAAGAGAGGAAAAAACAAAGGTAAAGCTTAACTTGTTCTCTCTCTCTGTCATACCAAAAATTTTATCCTATTTCCCTGAATAATTTGGGCTGCAAGATGACGTCCCTCAAATGACATGTATTACATCATTTATTTTCATTTATTTAACACCTATATGCACCAGGCGTTGAGCTGGACACCAGAGCTGTCCCTCAGAATACAAAGATGTATACACGTAGCAAGAGATAGAGCTGGCAGGAAGGAATGGGCCACGTTATGAAGGACATTAAGTAAAATGCTAAGGAAGGTTGGCCTGACCCAGAAGTTACTAGCTATTTGATATCTCAGCCACCTACTTATCAAAGCAAGTCTGTGACCAGTAGCATGGCTCCAAGCAGACCCTCAGAACCCTGATACATCACAGGTTTCACTTACAGGCCAATCAGTGTGAGGGATAGGCCAAGTAGAAGGGCTCTGGGTCTCACCAATTCTAATTAGGACATTTCCACTTTCACCTGAATTGTATATTGATATGGTGCATAAGAATTCTTCTGAAGAATTTCAGCCAAATTTGGCACTTCAGCCGAAACAAGGTAAAAAACAAAACTCTTATTTTTTGAGGATAAAACTACCAATTTACAGCATTCCTATCGAGGATCCTTCTGCAAGTAGGTAGCATTAAAGGCTCAACTTATTTTATAAGTTTATGAATCTCAATTTGCATCTCCAGGTGTACAAGAAATAGAACACTTCTATATTCTCTTTAAATCAAATTAAATATAACTCTGAGTTGTCATTCTACTAGAGTGGCAAGAATACAATCTCAGTTATGAGGGGCAGCCCCCTTCTTTTCATAAAGCCACATCAAAATCTGGGAGGCTTCTTTGGTGCCTCCAAAAGAGGAGGGTTCTCTAATTCCCAGTCCATCATGGTCATCATGAATGTCTTCACTGAGCCTGAAGGAGCCCCTTGAAGTCCAGCTGCTTCCATGCCATAGGTGGGGCGTGGGATTTTGCCACTCCAGTGCCCAGAATTCTGCCTTCTGCGTGCACCAAGCAGCCACCTACTCTCAGGTTTGGTCATTTTCCTAGAGAATAAAACAGGGCGGAGCGTGAGGCTGGGCTCATCATTGGACATACAGCCCTCCTGCATCTCTGAGATGCCCTGCTGACTCTGCTCACATTTTCCATCACTTCTCTCCATCAGGAACACTTAGCATAATGCTTTCAATTAAGGCTTTGGTAAAAGGCTATTTTCTACATTGCAAAATTTCATGAAATGTGAAATTAATTAAATCCTGCTACCTGCTTAAAATAGAGGTTGAAGAAAACATAAGAAACATCATTACCTGTGGACACTTCAATAATATAAAATGCAGGGTCTTGCTTTTAAATCACTATATAAAGTATCGATTTTGTCTTTCTAATCACTGACTCCTCTTCCTGGAAAAAAAATTCTGAAGAAGAAATTACATTGCTCAGCATTTGGTCACTCCAGAGACTTGTGACCTTTTTCTTTTCCGTTTCAAACAGGGACAAAAGTCATCTGCCCAAGGGTAGTCTTCACAGAAGCTCCCGGGAAGGGGCAAAGCGTAGCATTTGAGGCCAGACTTGGCAGTTTGGGAAGAGGTTTCTGTCTCCTTCCGATCCAGAGCTCTGACAGGCACTGCATGAGGCCAGGTGACTCTGACAGTCTTGATTGTTATTTCAGCTCTTCACAGTCTTGGTGGGAACTCAGTCAGCTCAGCCACTGATCTCTTCTTGACTGTCATGGGGATGCTGGAGTTCTGGGCTGTGAGAAAAAGTGAACTGGGAACAGCCCATCTATAAAAGTGGAATACCAAGAACTATTCAGAAACCCCAGTAAGAGCCAAAGCAAAGCATCAATACGATACCAGCTGGGCAGACAGGAGGAAACCAGGTACAAGAAAGAGTCAGTGACAACTCCAGGAAGAATAAGCACCTTCAGAATGTTCATCGCCTTTCTGTGTGAGGGTGTGAATTGGCTGTGAATGCTGCAGTGACAGGATCCTGGTAGTAGTGGGGCACTGAGGGGAAGGCCAACAACTCCTAGGACAGGTACAGCCTGGCTTTAGTCAGGGCTCAAGTGTCACAGGTTGTCTCATCTTGGATGTGGTCCACCATGAACACTCTTGGCCCCTTGCCCTACCCCTCACTCCACCTAATAAATGTGGGGTGAGTTACCTTGCTGGCGGGTCACAGCCATTGATCCCAAATAACGTAGTTAATTCTCTCAAATATCTTAAAATTGTTGGATTAAGTCTCTTTCTTTTTGCATATCCACATGGACCAGTGGGAAGGAGGTCCATGGCCAGACAAATGCCCTCCCACCTTTAAAGATGTAGGCTCCAAGAGTAACATGACAGCAGAGCAGAAAATGAATCACCAGTGGTTCCCAGCAAATCCCTGGGATTGATAGAAGTGCCAAGATCATCAATAAATGGTAGCTGCAATATTGTCATTTGACATATGACTCTATTAGTCATTTTCAAGGAGAGGTTCCAAAGGCAACATTAGTACGAAGAACACATGGTTTCCAAACAAACAGGAATTTCACATATATTAACTGTCTTCTATGTGCCAAGATCTTTAGCTACATTGCCTCGTTTGAACCTTAAAACATCCCTGCAAAATAAGAATTATCTCCATTTTTACAAAGGAGGAGGTGGGTGATTTACCCAATGTCACCCTTTGGTAAATGGTAGAGCTGAGAGCTGATGCCCAGTACTCTGACTCCCATTAAGTACTATTTCCAGTACATCACTCTCCAGAAGAGCATCTCAAGGGTTCATTTTGATATCTACATTCAGGTGCGCTGGTAAGGAGAAATCAGTCCTATTGATTCATAGTCACCCTTTATAGAAATGTTCTCATTACAGCCAAGAGCCTGGAAACACATGGACCAAGTTGCTCATCATCAAATCAAAACAGGGGTTTACTATGTCTCTCCCAGTGAAGAAGAGAATGTGATTATATGGCAGGCCTTTTTACTCCTCAAATCCCATTTTGAGAGCTGTCTTTGAAATTGGTACAGAGTACTCTTAGAAAAAAACCCTAATTGCACCAGCCTTGGTCTGAATTGGACAACAGGACAGACAGGCAGCAAGGCAGGTTTGGGTGGTCAGCCTTCTTCTGGTGGGGCATAGGCCAAGCAGCTCATCCATGGTCTGCTAAGAGGATGGTGACTCATGATTTCACTGCTTTATTTTAACCTCCAGAACCACAGGAACACATTAGTTCAGAATAGAAAAGACTGGATGACCATCAGAGAGAGTTCTTCTCCAGAGAACTACATAGAACTCTCCAGCTTACATAAAATTATAGACAGCCAGAGAATCCCAGAGAAAGGTGTCAGCATTTTCTCGAGGGGCTCAGAGTACTCAAATTTTCATGTCACATCAAACCAGATTTATGTGGAAACTTGAAGAGCCTGGGGGAGGTGATTCATTTCATTCATTCATACATTCATTTATTCATACATTCATTCATGCATTTTTTTCTATACTTCTAGAGCACTTGTTTATGCTAGCTTCTGGAAATACTGAGATTTCAATAAAAAATACAGATGAGCAATATATATTCCCTACCCCAAACGTCTGGCACACAGTAGGTACTAAATAAATATTTACTAAATAAGAGAATGCTCTTGAAAGATACATTTAAAAGGGAATATAAATAAGTACATGTTATTTTATTGCTATCAAAGGATTATATTAAACAAGTATGGCAGTGTTTCAGAGAAAGCTACTGAAAGGAAAGACCATTTAATCTGGGTTTTGAAGGATGTATAGGAGCTTGACAAGCATGTAAAAGGGGAAAAGAAATCCAGATGGATTTCTTTTATGTACATGTTTATGTACATAAACATGGAGGTGGAAAAGCGGATGGTTTGTTTGGGTGCTCACCAGTATCCCTGTGACGCAGGATTGTGTCTGCATGGGGGTAGGTGAGGTATGCAGGAGTTGAAGCTAGAGAAATCACCAGGGACATACCCTGCTAGGCTACACAGCAGGACTCATCTTGCAGGCAGTGGGGCAGGGAGGCATCCTGACCAACATTATGTTTAAGAACGTAGCTCCAGAGCAAACACGGATGACTCAGCACACTCTGTTAACATTCCCAGGAACCGTGCTCAGCCTTCTCCTTGTGCTGGTGGGTGGGCATGATGTCTCTGGGCAGGAAGACCACCTGCCTGGTGTCACTGCACACACATCTGACTTCCAAGGGGATTTTCCTAAGCCCCATGGCATGGGGAAAGCTTATTCAGAAATCTGGAAGGCAAAATTATCCCATGCTTTTACTCACATTTCTGCTCTCTTTTCTTCCATTTGGCTCACATTCTTTTATTATGATAGTCACAGAATTACTTCTTGCTGCTTCTTCTTTAGTTCTCCAACAGAGAAACTGTCACTTTGAACATCTCTTTCTCTCATTAGCAGATAATTCTATCCATACTTCAAAGCCCAGTCAAATACCACCATGAATTTTGTTCAGCAAACATTTAACGGGCACCTACCTGGTGCCTTCTGACCCAAGCCCTGCAGCAGAGGTAGGTCATTTTCATTTGATTCTCACATTGGACCCTCCCACCAGCCACTCTTTGCCAACCTACCTTCAGACTAGTACCTGGATTGATCCCCTCACCAAACCTGGATACCACTCTCATCCCACATTCACCTTGACATGCTGCACATTGACTCAAACATTTATTAAAAGTAGCAAAAACATGAGCAGTAAGAAACAGAAAGAACAGGATAGAATAAGCACAAGAGTAGCAAATATTAATTCAGTGCTAAATCTGAGACAGCCTCAGCTCTAAGGACTTTTTAATATGTTAACTCATAATGGGATAGACAGCAACATAAAGTCTCCAGCCAGAGAGGCTGAGCAGGAAGAAGAGGATATAGGCAAGAGGAAGTTTGCTGCCAAGAGAGGTGTCCGCTCTCACCACTTCCTTTCACTGTCACACAACCTACTCAAGTCTCTGCCCAGCAATGGTCTCCCATTGTCTTCCACCCACCAAGGATTTTGTTTCCAGGGCTTCTATTCTCATTCTCATTCCTCTTTCCTAACAGAATCTGCAAGGAATGGGGAATCTCAACCTTCCCACTCAAGAAGGTTTACTCTAACAGAAGGGCATAAAATACTCCTCATAACTACTGTGTGAAAAGCCTTAAACAAGCCCCACCTCCTCTTGAAGGCAAGAGGAAGCCATTGAAGATGCTGGAAAAGGGAATAACGTAATTCAGGTGGTGTTTTGGCTTCACATACTGGCAGAAAATTCTAAAGGAGAGTTCAAAGTGATAAGAAAATGATTGCAGCTGGACAGGAGGACAGTACTGTTCACAGAGTCATAGAGTTGGCATCATACCTGTTCGTCAGTGAGAGTTCAAAAGACTATGATGCTTTGAACGGAAACCAGCCTGCCCAATCCCCTCCCCACTTGACAACTTTTCAGCAAGCTGACAGTCAATCAGACAATCAGAGGGAATCAGAAATTTGCTAGCTTACTGAATACTTGACAGAATTATAGCAACTTCTCTGTGCCCTCTCCGTCCCACCTTGAATTTTCTTGTCCTTATATCCTGCAGCCATGCTGCTGGCTTCTGGACACCCACTTGTACTGACCCAACCAAAGGTCTCCTTCATCTCCAGGATCTATTGACCATCCCTTTCTTTGCTCCCATTCTGACGGCCCCTCCTCTCCTGGCCGCTCCCTCCTCCTTTTTCAGGCATTCATTCAACGAACACGTTCTGAGCACTCTGCTTAAGAATCGAGATACAACTGTGAAAGTGGTCTCCGGCGTGTCTGCCCTCTTGGAACTTAAGAAGAAGAGAAAAGTAAACAGACAGATGAACATGTGGAAGGGGATGTGATGGGGAAGAAATAGGTGGCATAGAGACAGAAAGCCATTCTAGCATGTCATCCACTCCCAGGAACAAAATGATCACTGAAATCACAAAGTTTGGATGAAAACTCAGCAGAATTCATGAGTGTGGGTGTGAATTCCATAGACATTGACTCAAAGAAGGATGAAGCTATAACTTTAATGAAATTTAATTAAAATCATGGCAAATTTAAGAGCTTCTTTATGTAAACTTGGCCAATTCAAGATTAAAACTTGGTCAGCTCAAGGTTGTCTCCTCCTCTTTTTTCTTCTTCCTCTTCCAGTGTAACAAGTTGGAATAAAGATGGAGAAGTGGTGGAGAATTTCCCAGCACTGGTGTGGAGCCATGTCTGAGCCACAACCATGCCTCTGCTCCTCCCTTGCCTCTCCCATCACCCACCTGCCACCATGTTGCTGGATCTAGTCCTGTCATACTCGAGTGCCTCCTCCTGAGTCTTCCCATCACTGTCTCTTAGAGTTCCAGACTCTGTGTTTCTGGATTCTCTACCTCCAGAGGAAGTAAAACATAGTTAACAATCAAACAATCTCTCTCCCTAACAAGGACTCCTTTTACTTTATACCTTCCTTTTGTCTTAACATCTCCCGCCCATTTTAGGTCCAAGGCTTTGACCTTATTTAAATAACCAGTAGCCTCATTAAAATGCTTTTACAATAAAACAGCAATATTCCTCCAAAGATGAACTCTGCTAAAATACATAAATAGGTATAGTTCTTTAAAAATGAATTTTTGTTTTCTTTTGTCCTGCTTCATGTAAAAAAGTTAAGTCTGAGGTCTATTCTCTTCCCCCTGAATTGTGCAGTCCTCTAAACACCTAGACCACTTTTCTATAGAATGATTTTAGTTTTGGTTGTTAGTTCACCCAGGTTCCAGAGTCATAAAAAAAAAAAATTGCATGAATTATGGGAGTGAATTTGCCTATAGGTCCTGCACAACGGTTATGAAAGTCCTTCATCCCACACGGAATATTTTGCATCTTTCCAGCGGTACATGTTCTACCAGTTGTGCAATTATGGTAATAAATTCAAAATAAAAATATCAAGGATGTGGGTGCTATATGTCCTTCTGGGTTACCCATGCCTCTGTTCCTTCTTTAGCACAGAAAATGGAAAGTTAGCTCTCTCCTTACTATTTTAAGAGAACGTATTTTCAGGGGACCATTTCCTTAAAAAGTTAAAAGATCAGTCACAACATAAACAGAGGAGAATTCAAGACACACTCATGGTTACTCCTATGGTTAATTTAAAAACAGAAGGGACTGTTCTTTTCCATATATATCCTCTCACCGCACTCAGGCTTCCTAATATACCCACTGATTGAATTTCAAGAGACGTGTTCTACCTCCTATCCCACCAGGGCAATACATATTCAAGAGGAACGAGTTATGCTGGGCATGGGGTAAAATCAAGGTTGAGAGCTGCTTGTAAGACAACTCTGTGGTGGAAGGGATCCTAAAGCCAAGGTCAAAGTAGGGGAGATGTTGCACAAGGCAGTCTAAGGCAGCTTGGTCAGATTATCAAGGTTTTCACCAAGAAACCAGAAGCTCTTTGAGCACTAAGACAAGGACAAAATAGCAGAGTATGGAACAAAATCAAGGATGTGTGAAAGGTGTGAACTGCTGACGAGGATAGTGCCAGAGTAAAGGCACCTTGCTGAGCTCCTTAGAGCACCGGTCCAACTCTGGTACTATGAATGCATTCTTCGGTGTTGCCCTCCTGGAGCAGGCTGTTACATGGCCTCTCCTGAAGGCATACTGAAAGGCCAGTCCACTGAATAAATAGGGAAAACACATCCTACGTATAGAGAGCATGAAGTCAGCTGAATTCCTAGGGCCATGTGGTCCCCATCACTCCTCATCCCTCTTTTGTAGGCCTGTGCTGAGCTATAAATTTTTTAGAGAAAGATTCCAGATAAACACAGGCTCCTTGTTATTGGCATAAGTTCAGAGCTCCTTTAAAGAATGATGAATAAATTATTTCTTCGTTCAGCCACACAAAACTCAGTAGTTGTGCTCACATTTCAGGATTGCAAACTATGAGGTGTGCAGGCAGTCAAACTAGGCTTTGATGTATGCCCTCTAAACAGTAAAAGTTTATACTCTACCAGCCCAGAGGTAACCCTGGTACTCTAGACCAGAAACAGAACATCCCTGATACTCTGTTCGCTAAGCCACGAGCCCCAAAACATTCAGTTGTGCCTAAACCCATTTGCCCTTTTCCATTTAGGGAGAGGAAATAGAGAGAGAAAATGTTTTCTTTCCAAAAAAAAAAGAATTTTTGCATTATAATGATGATTATAAACCCATTTTATATATGATTCTTTCAAGGTCACACAGCTGGCATTATGGATTTAGAATTTAAACTCAGATCCAAACCAAACATCTACCATGCATTATGTCCAAAAAAGTCCTGCCAAAAGAAAAGATGAGAGGATGGGGAGCACCACTTATTCGCCAAGGTCCGGGGATATCAGGATTTCACAGATTTTCAAAGATGGTGTTAACAGTCTTCAGTAGAGCACTTGATTCTTTTGAAGTAAACCCAGGATAATGGGAAACACTAAATTTGCTTTGTAAGGACCCCTTATTTGGCTCTTCCAAAGTCCACCTTTTTCAAATAAAGTGGCATGTTAACAGCAGTTTTGCTTTGCTGAGTCTGAATGGCCCCAATGCGGCAGCAGCCCAGAGCATGCTGGGAAGAGGCAGAGTTCCAGGGCAAGTCCAATGACCCAGCACTGCCTCTCTCCTGACCAGGACCTGCTGCTGCTGAGGCTAAAGATGAGTCAGTCTCCCTCCAAACCAAACAGTAATTAAGAGAGGTTGCATTTTTAGACTGTTGTGGTCTTACTCTGCTGGCAGCTTTTGAAAGCTGTCAGAGCTCTGCCAAGGAAAAAGGGAAGGGACTACCATTTATTGGTTGAGTGGCTATGACAGACTGGGCACTATGCTAAGTGCGCTACATACTTGGTGACATTCCATCTCAACAGCATCCCTATAAGACAGGATTTTCTAGCCTCATTTTTGGGGGGATGATGATAATAAGGTTCAGAAAGAAGAATCGACTTGCTCAAGGCCACCCAACTGGGACACACAGCTTCTAGAATTTAACCCTAGATCAGCCTGACTCCAAAGTCTATTTTAACTTCACTACATCAATTCTTGGCAGTGAAATTTTAATGCTCATGGAATTTGCCATGCACTCTAAGTTCTAGTTCCTCAAGAAAAAAGATGGAAACAATGGAGACCTGGGTATTCCATATTAACAAGGCCCAGCTCACATTTGTCCTGAAAATTCAGGATGTGTGTCTTCTCCTTTAGGAGCACGCTCCCCCCTCCATATGTATTGATAGTTTGTGGACAGTGCTGTTTTGCTCTCTTACTGATCCACAGTGAGGTAAGTACAGAAACTGAAAGGAAGTAAATGTTTACAACTATTTGACACAGCAATTGTTTTGCAGTGAATCAAATAACAAGACATCATGTATTATGTATATCTTTTATTATGTTTTTGTTTTATGAATGTCATTTTAATTTTATTTTTCTAGTATTTCATTTTTAATGTGGTTTATAAAAACATCATATGCAATGGATTGAAAATTAAAGAAATAAAACTCGTTCTTCACCTCAAGTTTGAAAATACTGTCTCAAAGTTGGAGACATCTTTGAAAGCAAGGACCATCTTTTAGCGTCCATTAAATGAATGCTTTGATGTAGGTCTCTGTATAACTGAGGCCACTTAATGAGTGGCCTCTTGCTGAAAACCATTTCTGCCCTATACCACTAGCCACCTCAAGCATTTATGATCTGAAGGGAGGCAAACCAGCAAGGCAATTAAAAGCATAGAGTCAGAGGAAATTGGGTTTGAATCCTGTGTCTACAAATTAGCAGCTCTGTGATCTTGATTAGGTTCGTTTTGCTGTGTCTCCTCCTCCGTAAAAAAAAAAAAGACATACATTAGGGAAATGCAAATTAAAACTAAAATGAGATACCAATTTACACTCATTAGGATCAAAAAACTGAAAACATCAGTGTTGCTCAGGGTATGGAGAAATTGGAATCTTTGTGCATTGCTGGTGGGAATGTAAAATGGAAAACCATTTGGCGGTTCCTTTAAAAAGTTAAACATAGAATGACCATATCATTCTGCAGTTCCACTCCTAGGCATATGCACCAAAGAATTGAAAACAGGGACTCAAGTAGATACTTGCACACCCATGTTCATAGCAGCATTATTCACAATCTCCAAAAGGTGGAAGAAACCTTAATGTCCATGTATGGATGAATAGGTAAACAAAATGTGGTATATACATAAAATGGAACATTACTGACCCTGGTTAAAAGGTAAACTGAGGGGCTTCCCTCGTGGCGCAGTGGTTAAGAATCCACCTGCCAATGCAGGGGACACGGGTTCGAGCCCTGGTCCGGGAAGATCCCACGTGCCGCGGAGCTACTAAGCCTGCGCACCACAACTACTGAGCCTGCACTCTAGAGCCCACAAACCACAACTACTGAGCCCGTGTGCCACAGCTACTGAAGCCCACACACCTAGAGCCCGTGCTCCGCAACAAGAGAAGCCACCGCAATGAGAAGCCCGCGCACCGCAACAAAGACCCAACACAGCCAAAAATAAATAAATAAATAAATAAATAAATAAAATTAATTTTAAAAAGGTAAACTGAGGAATATTAAAATTTTTAAGAGTTTATTTGAGCAAAAATGGATTCAAATTGGACAGCAGCAAACCAGAAGTGGTTAGGAATACTCCACTGACAGTAGCTAGGGAAAGACTTATAGAGACAGTGTGAAACAAAGCAGTTATTTGTTTGGCTACCGCTTAAGCATTTGCCTTTATGGGGAAAGCCTGTTTGTGACTGTTTATTTAGGTTTCAATTTCTTAACTTAGAGACATTTACAGGCTTAGGTTTTGGTTTGCTTACAAAGGCCACCCAGACCTTAGAGGCACTCCAATCTAATGGCCTCCTCATTTAATCAATTTAACACTATTAAAAAGGAAGGTCATTCTGACACATGCGACATGGATGAAAAGCCAGACACAAAGGACAAATATTGTATGAGTCCACTTATATGAGGTCCCTAGAATAGGCAAATTCATAGAGATAGAAAGTATTAATTGAGGTTACCAGAAGCTGGAGGGAGGGGCAAATGGATTGCTATTGTTTCAGTATGGGATGATGAAAAAGTTCTAGAAACGGATATAGGTGATGGTTGAACAACATTGTGAATGTACTTAACGTCGCTAAATGTATACTTAAAAGTAGTTAAAATGGTACATTTTGTGTTATGTATGTTTTGCCACAATATAAAAAGAGAACTAGATGGTATTTCCCCACCTATCCTACTTACTCCTAATGGTTGCCAGCCTATGAGTCGTAGTGATCAGAGACTAGAACGAAATGGGCCAGAGCATTAGATGAGGGGCTTTGCAATTTTCTGTGCTTTTCCAATGTTCTCTAGTAAACAAGAGTATTCCTTTCATGATTGGGAAATAAGGAATATGTAAAAAAATTATTATTGTTTGAAAAGTAGGATTTAAAACCCAGGGTTTTCTCCTATCAGAACGGAGGGGGCTTTGTCTTTGCTAAAGGATCAGGCCGTGGAGTAAGTATTTTTATTTAGAGGCATCACCATAAAGAGCTAAACCCAGCCATGTTTTGCGGGTGTTCAATGTATTTGGCTAGTTTTCGGACCTTTAGATGATCGGTGACACCCCAGTGGAGCTTGTTTAGAAGATGTTTGCTCCTAATTTCTAAGGTAAATTTGAGGCACATGTATTACTGTCTCTCTTTGGTCACGTGCCTTTGAAGTAGGCTTGCCACTGAGCTTAACTTCAAGGTTTCCCCTGATGCTTCCTTGGTCTCCCTAAATCACTTACTGCAGTTAGTGGCAAAAACGCAGGCAGCGTTTGGAGAGTGCAACCAGATGTACTCATTCAGCAAATTCTAATGAAGCAGAGATTGGGTCCCAGGCACAAGGGATGCAGGAGCACTCAGTGTGGTATCTGCTGATGAGGCGCAGACTGTTGATGACAGTCGACAGGGAGAGACGGGAGTAAACAAATAAATAAATGGAATGTGACAGGCTTAATTACAAAGCTAGTCAAGTGTAGTGGGAACACAGTCAGAGACTGTACGACTCAGGAGACCTCCCAGTGGCCACTCCATCTAAAATGGAACTGCTCGGTGGCTCTGTCTGATCTTTCTCTCCCACTCCCTTCTGGCCCTCTATGTCACATCACCCGTATAATTTCTTTCATCGTTAAAAGCTCATGCCATCTTGTTTATTTACTTGTGAATTACATGGTAATCAAAGCTCTGGGAGTGGGGACACCTTGTGTCTCTCTTGGACACCACTGTATGTTTAGCATCTAAAACAATGCTCAGTTCTGGGCAGTGACGTCTGCAGAATTTCTACCCCAGAATTTCTACCCTATTTGCTGATAGGGATAGCAACCTGTGTGGAATAGGAGTAGAACTAAATCTCGATTTTCGAACAAGCCCTATGTTACAAGTTATTTGGCATGGCTTTGATGGGGAGACTGTTAGAGATTAGGAAAAACAGCTCAAGATACTTCCCTCCTAGCCACCCCCTTGCGGCACCATTGTCCCATAGGTTGTTAGAACTCCAGAGAGGCCCATATTCATTTATTTTATACTTCTAATATAATTCAAAATGAAGCAATGCCAGAAAGACATTACAAAATTCATGCTACTTGTAAAATGTTTGCATGTAATAAATGAATGTTCTAAAAATGGAATGCAATGTTATTCTGTTAGTCACAGAATAACTCAAGAATTTTTTAAAAAATTGAATTATAGTGCACCTTGGACAATGTGTTCCAGTTATGGGGCACTAATTTAAAATTGTATAAGTGACTTCTCTTAATCCTGTAAGTATTCTCTTGGAGAAAATGCCTCACGCCTCAATTTACTCATATGAAGCCCATGCCAAGCAGTTCCCAGGTCCCACCCCCATTTTAGGTTCTGTATATGCCTTTCCTGGGACATAGTAAATGCTCACCAAGTGGTTTATAAATAAATCCTAAATGAATACACGTATTAAGGAATGAATGAAAAAAGTCAAGAAAGGAGGGTACCTGGGTTGAGTCTACAAAGATGAGCAGCATCCCCAGAAACTTGGTGGTAGGAAGAGAAACAGCCTTCTAGGCTGAGGGGACAGGTATGCAAAGGTATGGCACTGACAAATGGAACCATGTGTTCTGAGAACTGCAAACAAGATAGTGCTACAAATACTGTAGGGGGCATAGTGCAGTCTCCACTGTAAGAGCTGGCAAGGGGCCATATCCACTGGAGTTTGGAGCTGACAAGGAGGCAGTGAAGGCTTTTAAGCAAGACAGCAAATATACTTGAACCTGACTTTTAGAAAGATCATTTTGACCCCAGTGTAGAGCAAGGGCCAGCAAATTATGGCCGGTGGGACAAATCTGGCCCTCCACCTGTCTTTGTGAGTAAAGTTTGTTTGCAACACAGCCACATTTATTCTTTTGTGTATTATCTATGCTGCTTTCACACTGCAATGGCAGCGTTGAATAGTTAAGATGGAGACCACTGGGCCCACAAAGCCGAAAGTGTTCACCACCTGGCCCCTTATAGACAAAAACTTCTGACCCTGGTCTATAGGAAGAGGGAGGAGAGAATGAGTTCAGAGGCAGGGAGACCAGTTAGGAGCCTGCCAGGAGCCAGTAGAGTGAGGATGGAGAGGAGGGGCAGATACGGGAGATGTTAAAGGAGCAGGGTTGTCAGGACTCAGTGTTCGGTGGGGGATAGAAGGAGGGGGCTCACACTCCCTGTTTTTCTCTTGGGTGACCAGGCAGAGGTTGCATTATTCACAGAGAAAGGGAAACTGGTTTGAAGGCAAGGATACTGACTTTGGTTTTCAACATGTTAAGTTTGAGGATCCTTTGGGACATCTAGGTGGAGATGTCCCCCAAGCAATAGGATAACCAAGCCTGAGGCAGCCTGGAGACACAGACCTAGGCATCCTCAGCATGTCGTAGGAGGTGGTTAAGCAGTAGGGTGGAGTATATGCAGAGAAGAGCTGTGGACTGATGGAGCTCTGGCAACCCCCCAGAGCTCAGCTGGGAGCAGACAAGGCATGAGGAGACAAGGGCCCTGGGGAAGGCTACCTCCTACCCAGAGGCTCAGTGTCCTGCCTCGTTCTCCCTCTCCCAACAAGATAGAGTCGGGGTGCGGGGGGGGGCTGGAGGGAGCCCTCCTCTGCCTCCCAGCTCTAGGGACACCATCATTTCACCTTAGAATGGCCCCATCCTGAGAGGCCTGTGGGAATCTAATCATTTTACTATATTCCACTCCAGCATTGTTCTCAGCCCATGTCAAAGTGACGTCAAATGCCAGGATGAAAAATAGACTGCTCCTTGAGATGCCTGGAAGCCTGCAGCGATGGACGAGCTCACTCAATTTTCATTCAGGCAGAAGCTTATCGGTAGACATGTGTTCTATCAGTGTTCAGTTAAGTAACATTTCAGTTCAGTTAAGTATACATTTTCTTCCAGAGGCGTTTTAGTCAGGCCCCTGTCCCCAGGATCATGACCTTGCTCTGGGTTTAGAGTAATATATATGACATATATACACACACATATATATGTATGCATATATGATGTATATCAAATGATATATATATGATATACATACACATGCACTTTTTTTTTTGGTCCAGCCGACAAACTGATGTCCCCACACAGAAGGAGCTTGCAGAAAGGTCAACGAATTTAGAGCAAAGCTAAAAATATCTCACGTCTTCTGACTCCAACCTCAGTGTTTCCTCTCACCTGGCTCCTCAGTGTTCCACGGCATTTACTGTCTTGGTGTGGATTTGAAGTCTGTTCCTCTCTCCATCCCACATCTTCCACTGGAGCCCTCCCTTGCCCAGGATGGTGTCACGTAGACACAGGCAGGCATAATATTAAGGTTTGAAGGGATGGAAAGGTTTGAAGGGATGGAAAGCTCATTCTCCACACCTCTGAGTTTCCTTGAGCACTTTGGCCTCTTGCCCTGCCCTGACACCTCCCTCAAGAGGTACAGTCCCCTGATTGCAGGGGGAAGCTCTTGCTCTATAAATCCCTATGGGTATCTTCATCAGAAATCCTGAGGCTGGGGATTTTCTTGACTTCTCCCCTCTATTCCAAACCAAAACGATGCAGTGATTATGGTTCAGAGCGTCAGCTCTGCAGACTCCAACTTTCTTATGGTTTAACTCTTCCAAAGTCAGGTGCATTTGACTCTCATGCTAAACCATGCATCCAAACAAGGGTTTATCATATTGAAAGACATCTTTTGATATCCATCATGCTGACTCTTGCATCTGCCCTTCAATGTGTTTCAACTGTAGGCAGAAATTAAGGAAGTTATCGTTTTAGAAAAAAGAAGAAGGAATTTTCACAGCAAAAACACCAGTGAGTCTCTGTAAAGTGTAGGGACGGGAGAGGTTGGCTCTGATGTTTTGTCTTTGCGGTAATTTATGTGAGACCCACATGCTTTACCCCTCTGAGAAAGAGGTAGTCCAAAGCTGAGAATACTGTATTTGGCTTGGGAATGAGACCTGTCACAGTCTGTCCCAGGGCTGCCTATCCAGCTTCATTCACAATGGCTGGCTGCTGTGCAGCCATATTCATTTTAACCTCAAACGTGATCCAAATCTTCCAGCCACTAGGCCTTTGCACATATGGGTCTTCCCACATCTCCACTTTCAGCCTTAGTTGGAGCCCCTGTGTGATAGGTCTTGAACCAGCTCTAAAGGAGACATGAAGAAGAATAAGCTACTTCAAGGCATGAATCCTCTGGTCCTGTATTAGTTTCCCAGGGCTACTGGAACAAAGTACAACAAACTGATTGACTTAAAACAACAGAAATGTATTCTCTCACAGTTCTGGAGGCCGAAAATTTGAAATCAAGGTGTGAAAAGGACCCTGCTTTCTCTAAGAGGTAGAATCCTTCCTTGCCTCTCACTGTCTTCTGGGCGGCGGGGGGGGTGGTCCACAATCCTTGGTGTTCTTTGTTTTGCAGCTGCATCACTCCAGTCTCTGCCTCTGTTATCACATGGCCTTCTTCCCTGTGTGCCTGTTTGTCTTTGTGCCTTAACATGGCATTGTCCTCTTCGTATAAGGACTCCAGTCATATTGGATTAAGGCCCCACCCTAAAGACCTCATTTTAGCTTGGTTACAACTGTAAACTTGCTATTTCCAAATAAGGTCACATTCACAGGTACCTGGGCTTAAGACTTCAGCATGTCTTTTTGGAAGACATAATTCAACCTATCACAGGTCTTATTCATTTTTCAGGGCTCAGTCTAATATCCGTGGGGAACATACCTGGATGCCTCAAGCAGATGGAGCCCCTCCTACCTCTGCCCTATCAGGATTCAGTCTCCATCTTTTGGTGCTTGTCTTATACTGCCTCATAGATGTGATATTTTGGAGAAAATTACCAAGAGGAATGGGTTGTGCAGGGAGAAGAAGTAAGTGTTAATTTGGGCCCTAGATACTACTTTATGCCTTGCACAGTCTCTCACAGACTATAGAGTTTCTGCATTCATCCTTTGGCCAGACCTGCAACTCTGCACAGTGATCTAGCCCAAGGAAGCCTCTCACAGAATCCAGGATTGAATGGAGGCGCTGGCACAAACTAACCATAGCTGGCTAGGAAAGCCCTGGCTAACAGACACCCCATGGGTCTCTCAGTGGTGTGTGCCTCAGCCTGCCTGCCAGCCAACTAGTGTCCCCCCATTGATTTTTCTGGATATTGCTGAATCCAGAAAGCAGGCTCTTCAAGAGCAGCATGTGGCTTGGCTGAGTCAGGGCCACCTCCTTTACCCACCCTGGTATCCGCAGCTCCCTGCGGCAGCCCTACTGGCAGGCCCAAGCTGTTCTCCACCTACTTTCCTAAGCCACCCCACTTAGCCAAGATGAATACATGCAGTCTTGCCTCTGGCGCTAGGGGGAGACTTGTTGCCCCTCGAGAGGCCAGCAACTGGTGACCTGGACTGAATTCTAGATACCCACAAACCGCCATTATTCAGTCTACCATAACAACATAAACATAGGTATCAGTCAGTGCAGGTGGCACAGATCCCTCAGAACGGCCCGCTGCTTTCCGGCCTCATGGGAGGGGCAGAGGCATCCAGAAGGATGGGGATCCACTCAGAGAGATCAGGTCAGGACCTATTTACTAATCGGATTTGAACTATTTCAATGTTTTAACACCTAGCCATACCAGCTAGATATGAGCCCTGCTATTAGTAAATACCTCAGACAGCAGTCATCATGATTAGGTTTCATAATCTATTAGGTTTCATAATCTATGTCAAGTACTCAGCACAATGCCTGGCATACAGTAAGTGCTCAGTAAATGTCAGCTATTACTGTCGTTACCAATAGTGACATGGTGCCTTCCAGGGGCCTGAGCTCTAATCTGAGTGAACTAATTCCACCAAAAGATGAGAGGTCCTCCACCTCCAGCTGCCCTTCTGCTGTCCCTTCAGGCAGCACAGATGCCCTGGCACGCCTGTGTGCTGGCCCTCTTGGACGCCAGCTCTTCCTACCTTTCTCAACTTCTTCCACCCTTCTCCCTGGACTTGCTCTCACTCTCAGCTCCCTCAGAGTTAGAACTTTATCTTCTGCAGTTGGTACTCTCATTAGAAATTTGGGTGAATATACCCATTCATCAAGCCTCCAGTTTGCCCAAAGAATAAATCATGCTTCCCCTTTCCTCATCTACATTTTATATGCTTTGGCCAAGAATGCAAGGGATGCTTCCAACTGCCTGGGAGGTGGTCAGACACCCTAAGCCTAGAGTTGTGCACAGGAACCAGGCTCTGACAGTTGAGAGGAGTCTCCTCCTTGAAGAGCCATTACTCTGAACTGATTGGCCAATCCTGGAAGAGGGTCTCAGGCCATACTCATCCTGTGAGCTGACTGCTTATCGGCTCTAAAGCAACTGACTTCTCATGAAGCCCAGTAGATTCTGGCTTATTGGAATCCTCTCTACAAAGAAGAAGATTCCAGGCATCACTTGGTGCTAAGTGAACCTTTAAGTTTAGGTCTCCAATTACCCCATCATTTTTTCTCCACCTAATACTTAGAGTACCCATTCTGGGTCAGAACACTTGCCAGGCTTGGAAATCCAAACTCAGCGATAATAGCTACTGCTTATTAAGCGCTGCTATGTGCCACAGAGGGTGCTAGGAGCTTATATCAACCCATCTGTTGTATTAAAAAAACAGATGCAGAAACTGAGGCTTACACAGGTTAAGTAACTTATAAATGGTGTTGCCAGGTCTTCAACTTAGGATGTCAAAGTCTTGTTTTGTTTTGTTTTTTCCCTACAGCACAATACTGCCTATGAATACAAACCAACCCTTGCACTTCCTTAGAAGTTTCTATCTAGTGGGACCACGTTCCATAATTAAATAACTGCCCCCATTACCATCTGAACAAGGTGGTAGGAGCATGGAATATAGAGGACCCCTCTCCTATGCCAGAGAACAAGAGCCAGGAACGTTCTCAGAGACTACCTGACTTAACCTCCCGCTGTGCATATGGTGAAACTGAGTCACTGAGAGGGACAGAGACTCCACCAAGGCTTCACAGAGAGTACATAGAAGGCCTAGGACTGGAGCAGCCTCCTGTAGCCCAGCCCAAACAGCCTCCTGCCCCTGCCGCTTCCCACCACCTGGGCTCCCAGGAAAGGGAAGAGTTGGGATTATGGTTGCTAGATTTAGCAAAAACCAAAACAAGGTGCCCAGTTCAGTTTGAATATCAGATAAACAACAAATAAATTTTTGTATAGGTATATCTCTAGCAATATTTGGCAACTTTGGTCTGACTGGAGCCAGCTGGGCAGCCAGGGCTTTGGGAAGAGGCAATCTGAAGGAGAGTGGCATCCACCCTTGGCTGACGTCCAGCTGATTATGTGAAATTCAGAGAAATGACCGAAGGAGCCAGAGTAGAAGACAAGGGAGAGGTCTGGGTGATGCATGATCGAATCCACAGCATCCGGCAGGGCAGAAGGTCCATATCACAAAAAAAACCCTCCAAGAATGGAGCAGGGAATGGACACGGAACGACTGAAAACAGGAGAACTAAGGAGACAGCACAGAAGAGGGAGAGGAGGACCCGGGCTGGATGAAGGGGACAGTTCTCAGAAGAAGCAGAGCTCTTCCAAGAAGTGGTGGTCACCAGGAAGATTGGGTAGTGATGGCGGGGGCATCCCAGGAAGAAGGAACGATTAAAAAATGCCTCCTGAATTGTTTACTCCCCATGCTAGCTTTCTCGGTGTTTGGTAGCTTTGCTGCAATGGAAAAAAATGCAAGATTTGGCTTCAGAATTTCCAGTCACATCAGCACCGCCTCACAGCTCTGTGACCTGAACACACTTACAGAGCATTTCTGAGGATTTTCCTGTGTAAAATGGGATTCATGGAGCTGTTGTTCAAACTGGATAAGAAAAAGAGGGTAGAACTTGATAAAGTGCTGGTATAAATGCTAGCTCTTATTGCAGTAAACGCTAAGTGTGTTTCGAATGAATGTTGTTTTCATGCTTCCTCTCTCTCCTCACCAAAACCACGCCAGGATCTTAAAGCAAATCCCATTCGTGAATCAAGTCCTCTGCTGCTTTATCATTCCTTGCTCTTCCAGTTTAAAAGGAGAGTAATTGAATGATTTGAGGCTACGAAGGTCCAGATCCCCCTGGGTCCCTGGTTTCCATCGTCATTTTGGGGAGCTGCTTTGGCTCTCAGCACCACACTGGGCACTATTAAATAATTTCCTGTAGCAGTAAGTTGTAGGAGATGGTCCCTTAGGGAATAAAATTTTGAGGACGAGGTCAAGCAAGGATTATTGGTGTTAAAAAGTAATTAAGTGAAGAGACAGGGGTGGGAGTTGAGACAATGGGGAGCCAAGGAAGAAGGAAGAAGGGAGGAGGAAAGAGAGGGAAAGGGGAGGAAGGGAGGGAGAAGAGTTAGGCTATGCTAGGATCTGGTTACTCTCTGCCTGCAAGTTGGCATCTTTGGGATCTAAGGCAAATGATTTAAGCTCCCCAAACCATTTTTCTGATCTCTAAAAAGAACAGAACCCATTTACAGATGGGTTAAGCTGGTAATTATTGGAAAACATTGGCAAGTTTACTAATATTCATGTAATGCCTTATGGTACACATGGTACGTTCTGATCCATCATATAACTTGAATAGCAAATGACTCAAGTGGGCAAGACAGTGATTGCTATCCATGTTTCATACTGAGAGTCAAGGAGATCATTGATTTTCCCATTATCAACAGGCTGGTAAATGGCAACGCTAACTGCTGTTGGACCAGGCACTGTTCTCTATGACCCTGGTTTCCACAGAGTACCTGCTGTAGGCCAGGCCTTGTGGTATGTGCTGAGGGTGAGGTCAGCCAAACCAACCTGGTCCCTGACTTCAAGGAGCCTAATGTCTATTAGGGAAGACAGACATTAAGTAAATAACCATGCAACAAAATATGTAATTATATACTATGATAAATGACACAAGGAAATAAAATAACTAAGTCTCATAGAGAATAAAACAGAGGGGAGATAACTGAGATGGGGAAGTGTATAGAGGAAGGCCTTTCTACTGAAAAAAAGTGTAGGCCAAGACTTAAAGTGTGAATCTGATTTAGCCAGACCCAGAATGAGGTATTCCAGGTAGAGTGAAGAGCATATTTGAAAGCCCTAAGTTAAAAAACTGCAAGGATTCTTATAGTCAGAGTGTATTTTTTTAAGGGGGAGAGAAATCTAAGATTAGGTGAAGAGTTAAAGGAAGGTAGCTCAGTGGCTTCACCTAAAAATCACTGGAGGGAGGTTTGAAAAAGTACCTGTGCTAAGGGCCCACAGGCAGGGATCATAATAGTTGGTCTGAAATGGGCTCTGGACAAAAGAATTTTAAAAAGCTCCCCAGGTGATTCTAATGTACAACCAAGGCTGAAAACCACCAGGCTAGACCTTTAGAACAGGATAAGCTGTTTCAATATTCTCCTAATGGGAAGGCATTGAACATTATTAAACATGAGGTAAGACAACATCAGATTTGCATTTTTAGGTGATCACTCAGGATGCTGTATGGAGATCAAAAGTGGGGAGGTGAGTGAACAGACTTTCAATAGCCCAGATGGGATGTAGTGGCTGGGACTGGAGGGTTAGAAATGGAGATGGAGAAACAGGAGTCAAAATATATTGGGGAGGTAGAATCAATGGGTAATGTATTTGTGTAGGACTCCAGAGACATGATTTCCAAGATTCTGGTATTTCTGAGATAATCGTCTGTGTAGATAGAGGTACCATTTATCGAGGTGGAGAAAACTGGAGAAGAAGCAAGTCTGGTATTCTTTTGCATCTGTTAGGTTTGAGATGTCTGGGAGACGTCCAAATGGAGGTGTTCAAAGGGGAAGTTTGATATACAGTTCTGGAGCTCCAAAGAGGTCTGGGCTGGAGATGTAAATTTTGGAGCTGTCAGTGGGTTGATGATCTTTAAAGATCCAAGTATGTCAATGACATTGTTTAAGGAGCACCAGAAGAATGAGGAGGACAACCAGGAACTGAGTCCTGAGGCTCCCCCATGGTTAAAGGATAGAGAGATCTAGAGAAGCTAATCTGCGTACTAAGGAAGGAGGGAGGGGGGAAAGTCTATGAGAATGAAGTGCAGCTGGAGACAAAGGACTGAAGCGTTTGAGGAAGGGGGCTATGATCAGAGGGGTCACCAAATGTGGTTAGGATGCCAAGTTAGACTGAAAGCTTGCACATTCCACCAGGTATGGTGGCATGGAGGCTTTCAGTGACTTGTAAAGGAGCAGTTTGGATGAAGTGATGGGGACAGAAACCAGTGTGTAGTGTTCTAGAGAGTGAATGGGTACCCTAGGACACAGCAATGCATTCACAGTGTTAAAAGGTAAACTGAGTCATATTAAAAATTTTAAGAGTTTATTTGTGCAAAAATTGATTTGAGTCAGGCAGCCAGACCTGAAGCAGTCTGAAGCAGGGGAAAGACTTTTATAGAGAAGATGTGGAAGCAAAGCAAAGGAATCATTTGATTGGCTATAGCTTAAGGGTTGCCTTATTTAGAAAAGCCTAGTTGCCTATTTGTGATTGGTTATCCTTAGGTTTTGATTTCTCAAACTCAAGGCATTTTTGGCTTAGGTTTTGGTTTGCTTATGTAGACTACTAAGGCATTAGAGTCACCTCAGTCTAATGACCTCCTTGTTTAATTAATTTAACCTGTAGGAGGCACTTGCATGTGAAAACAAAGAGTTCCATGGAGGCATGTTTATTGAAGCAGTGTTTGTATTTGCAAAAACACAAGAACAACTTAAATTTTCTTCTAGAGCAGAATGGAAAATTAAACCATAAAGCTACAGAGTGAAGTGGTTAAGGGCAAAGACCCTGGAGCCAGACTGCCTGGTTCAAAGCCTACATTTTCTACTTGCTTGCAGTGTGACCATGGGCAGTTACTGACCCTCTCTGTAAAAGGGGACTAATAATAGACCATCTACCTCATAGGAGTGTATTGAGAATTAAAGTAACTTAAAATATATAAAATAAGTTCAAATAAACATCTTGAATTAACAAACATCATTTTATAACTCAAAGGGTCTCAAGATAACTTTTGTAACCCCATTTTACAGGTATGCAAATGATAGCTCAGTGAGGGGAAAGTGGCTTGTCTACTTCAGTAGAGGCTATGAGCCCAATCTCCAGATGCTAGGAGGTAACACAAATTCCATTTAAAAAAAATAAAATATCTTCAAACATACAAACTAGCATCAAACACTAACAAATGTAAAATGACATTCATGGAACATGGATCTCATCTATGAACTACAAGAGTTAAATTAGGGGAAAAGAAGACTGGAAATGCGATGCTGTTGTCCTTTGTATTGGGTTGGCCAAAAAAGTTCCTTCACTTTTAAAGTAAAAATAAAAGACACTTTTTTCATTTTCACCAAGAACTTTATTGAGCAATGTATTCACCATCTTGTTCCACTACCTTCTGCCATTTTCCAGGCAACTTCATAATTCTATCTTCCCAAAACTTTTTATCTTTTAGAGCAAAGAATTGTTCTAAGTGCCTTTTACAGTCTTCCAGGGAATTGAAATTTTTTCCATTAAGATAATTTTGTAAAGACCGAAATAAATGGAAATCCGAAGGTGCAAGGTCTGGTTAATATGTCAGATGAATCAGAACTTCCCCGCCAAGCTGTAACAGCTTTGCCTGGTTATCAAAGAAACATGCGGTCTTGTGTTACCCTGATGGAAGATTATGCGTTTTCTGTTGACTAATTTTGGACACTTCTTGTCGAGTGCTGCTTTAAGTTGGTCTAATTGGGAGTACTTGTTGGAATTAAACGTTTGGTTTTCCGGAAGGAGCTCACAATAGAGGACTCCCTTCCGATCCCACCGTATACACAACATCACCTTCTTTGGATGAAGACCGGCCTTTGGTGTGGTTGGTGGTGGTTCACTTCGCTTGCCCCACGATCTCTTCTGTTCCACATTATTGTACAGTATCCACTTTTCATAACCCATCACAATTTGTTTTAAAAAATGGAACGTTTTCGTTATGCTTAAGAAGAGAATCGCATGCAGAAATACGGTCAGAAAGGTTTTTTTCGCTTATGTGGAACCCAAACATCAAAGAGATTAACATAACCAAGCTGGTGCAAATGATTTTCAACGCTCCATTTGGATATTTTGAGTATGTCGGCTATCTCCCGCGTGGTATAATGCTAATTGTTCTCAATTAATGTCTCAATTTGATCACTACCAACTTCAACTGGTCTACCTGACCGCGGAGCATCATCCAGCAAGAAATCTCCAGCACAAAACTTTGCAAACCACTTTTGACACGTTCGATCAATCACAGCATCTTTTCCATACACTGCACTAATCTTTTTTTGCGTTTCAGTTGCGTTTTTACCTTTCTTGAAATACTAAAGCAGAATATGCCAAAAATGTTGCTTTTTTCTTCCATCTTCAATATTAAAATGGCTAAACAAAAATTCACCAATTTGGTAAGTTTTTAAAAAATGCATGCTGATATACCCTGAGAAAACCATAATTCAAAAAGAGTCATGTACCAAAATGTTCATTGCAGCTCTATTTACAATAGCCAGGACATGGAAGCAACCTAACTGTCCATCAACAGATGAATGGATAAAGAAGATGTGGCACATATATACAATGGAATATTACTCAGCCATAAAAAGAAATGAAACTGAGTTATTTGTAATGAGGTGGATAGACCTGGAGTCTGTCATACAGAGTGAAGTAAGTCAGAAGGAGAAAAACAAATACCGTATGCTAACACATATATATGGAATCTAAGAAAAAAAAATGTCATGAAGAGATTAGTGGTAGGACAGGAATAAAACACAGACCTACTAGAGCATGGACTTGAGGACATGGGGAGGGGGAAGGGTAAGCTGTGACGAAGTGAGAGAGTGGCAGGGACATATATGCACTACCAAATGTAAATTAGATAGCTAGTGGGAAGCTGCCGCAGTTAAAAAAAAATGCATGCTGATATGACAGCTGTCACAATACAATCTAACAAAATTGTTTCGAATGAGGTAAAAGACAAATAAGCTCTACTAGAGCCATCTTACGGAATAAACCGAACGAACCTTTTGGCCAACTCAATAGTTATTTAAGGTTGAGAGCCTGCACACTGGTGACATGCTTGCTTGCTTTGTTTTTGTTGTTGTTAAAATATGAAGTAATCTGGGTTTAGCCTAAATCTAAGCCTTGTCTTCTCTTTCATCATCCTCCTTTCACATTCCCACTGTTTATCCTACTTCCTGATTCTCCCTCCCAACCCCAGAGCCTCAGTTTTCATGTCTGGAGGTCAAGCAACCTTCTACCTTTTCTTCCTGGACTTCAATCCATGCCACACTGTTAACAGATAAATTCTTGTGAAAGGCCCATCTGCTCATTTCTCTTGCTGCTTACTCGTTTTCAGGGGCTCCCTATGATCTTCAGAATGAGGTCCTTAACATGGCAGGCAAGACCCTCTGTGACTCAGTGGGCTCCCACCTCACAAGATGCTATGACCCTCCTCACCTCCATCACAATTCCTCTACCGGGCTTTCTCACCTCCCAACACTTGCCCAGGTTGCTCTCTCTGTCTTTCCCCTCTCCCTTCACCTGCATAGCTCCTGCTCATCCTTCAAGATTCTAATCATGCCTCCCACCCCAAAGGAGGCCGTCGCTTGGACCCTTGACTCTATCCCTCACCCACTCCTCCATGTGTTGGCTGCCCTTGTGGGCTCCGATAGCAGCACCCTGAGTTTGCATCTATCCTTCGCACTTATCACACCCAATTATCAGTAGCTTGCCCCCTGTTCTCTCTCTCACCCCCTTTCTCTCCACTACCCTAGAGGAACTCCTCTAGGGCAGAGACCATTCCTCTTGATGTCCCCAGTAAGTCTGGAAAGTGCTGCACATACACATAATAGACTAGATGTACAATTGAATTTTATTCCAGGATCCTGGAATTTGCTTCATAACTGGGCAGACGCACAGAGGAAGTCATGGCTTCCCACTTTTCCTAGATTTCTAATTGTACCCAGTCAGGCACTGCACACATACTTGCTAGATGTTTCTGAGGTGCTAAGAAACTTGTTTTGTCTCTAACTGCACTTTTCAAAAAAGAGTCTGTGTTTATAAGGTAGTTAGAGAGGCTTCGCATTGTATAATTCCACAGATATTATGCTGCTCACTAGTTACAAAAATAATTGAGTATGCCTCATAAAGCTGACTTAATTTCACAAATGAGTTGTACTCAAGTAAATATTTACTTCTAAATGTAATTTTGTTGAAAAGCCTCTTAGAACACTTTCATTAAGCTCACAAGATGTATAGGCTGTGTAGCTATTAAATCATTACTTAGAGAGATGATAATTTTAAATAAAGAGAAACACATGCTTTCAATGCATCAAACACTTTTAGGGCTACTTACATGCCAAGTCTTGAGGTGATCACAATACCTTTGATTTCTTTATTTTTCACACACACGCACACACACATACATTTCATAGGCAAGTCCAAAATAGAGCCATGATCTCTTACCTTCCCTCCATCTCACTGCTTTAACCCTGGTCAATTACCACCTACATGGATCCTTGCAGTAGACTTTAACATCTCCTAATTCCACTCTTGTCATCCTGCATCCCCTCTTCTGCACAGCAGCTAAGTGAACTCTGTAAAATCTAAAACACATTATAACACTCACTTGTTTAACACCTTCCAGTGACTTCCCAAGTTACTCAGAATAAAATCCAAGCTCTTCACCTTTGACAGGAAACCCCACCTGACCCAGTCACTGCCCATCTGTCCCACTCGTGACACACAGCTATCCCCTTAAGCTCTCTATGCACTGGCAGTTCTCTCTGCCTTGATCACTCAAGCTGGTTCGGTTCTCACCCCAGGAATTCTGCAATCACTGTTCTTTTACCAGTCTTTTGCATGGCTGACACCTTCTCATCATTCAGGCCTCAGTCAGAATCACTTCCTCTCAGAGAGCATCCCTTCCTTCCACTCGCTCCATCACATAACTCTATTTTCTTTTCTTCACAAAACCTACCTCTCTCTGTTGCGATTTAGCTTGCTTCTTTGCCTATTTTTTGTTTGACCTCCTCCTCCTACCACTCCCTTTGAATAAATATCTCCATGAGAAGAAGGGTCTGGCTTGGCTTGTTCACAGCAGTATCCCCAGGGCTTAGAAATGGGTCCTAGTCCATTGCAGATGTTCAACAAAATGTGCTGAATGCATAAATTAGGACACAATCCCTACTTGAAAGACCATTTCTTTGTAAAATTAGATTGAACATGGGACAATCTGGGATACGTGCTGTCATGGGTGAAGAAGTCCTAGAGATGTCTCTTCTTCAGTGTTGACACCACCTTTTGATTATACTGACAACATTCTGAAGAGTCCCGCCTCCCTCTACTTCATTTTCCACAGTGCAGTGAGTGCTCTGTCCTATACTCATGGCCTTTAAAGATAAAGTATTAACTCAGTAGCACCCATCTAAGGTATTTCAAGTTCTGGTTCTAGCCAAGCTCAGTGGTTTCACTCCTTGCCCTCTTCCCCCAAGCATCCTTCAATCCTCTGAAATCAAAACACTTGCAGATGCCAATCACCTTAGCTTTGCCTTTCCTCCATGTTGTTAACATCTTATTTTCTCTGCCTCCAATTCCATTCTCCATTTCTTAGACTGGCTGACTCATTCCTTGTTCAAGGCTCAGTCCGGATGATTTCACTTCTAGAAAACCTTTACTGTTTCTCCCTTTCACCTTCTACCCCAGGCTGGGCTGGTGCCTCCTCTTTGCTCCTGTAGTCCCCTGTGCTCAGCTCCAACCTAGGACTCATCCCATCTGACTGTTTTTGCCTTTTTATGTCTCTGCTTTTGCCACCAGGCCAGGAACTGCAAGAGACAGTCTGCTTTATCCGATTTACCACAGAAGTCTCAGTGCCTAACATAATACACAATAAATATTTACAGTATAAGTAAATGAACTAACGAGTACATAGAGTAAAATTTCCAGGGTCCAGGAAGAATGGTACACTGAGAAGAGAGGAGGTCAAATTGGGGAGGCTTCCAGAAACAAGCAATGTAGCTCTGTAGTCACTTATTGGTTTACAATTCCAAACCCAAAAGCTCCAAAACCAAGTCTTTTCTTATTAGGTGGCAAAACTTCACTTGATCCATTTAGTATCTTAATTTATTCCACTTAGCATGAGTATTCTTATGCTTTGCTGTAAAACATTAGTGCAATTGAATGCAGGGTACTGCCCTAGACTCCACTGGAGATATTTTGTAATATAAGAATATAAACTCTGTTACGTTTCTTAAATCCAAAAACGTTCTGGACTCAGGGGGTTTTAGGTAAAGGATTATGGCCCAGTATTTGAACTGTCCTAAAGGATGGATAAGGGCTTCCCTGGTGGCGCAGTGGTTGCGCGTCCGCCTGCCGATGCAGGGGAACCGGGTTCGCGCCCCGGTCCGGGAGGATCCCACATGCCGCGGAGCGGCTGGGCCCGTGAGCCATGGCCGCTGAGCCTGCGCGTCCGGAGCCTGTGCTCCGCAACGGGAGAGGCCACAACAGAGAGAGGCCCGCATACCACACACACACACCTACCACACACACACAAAAAATAAATAAATAAGGATGGATAAGATCCCAGCAGACAGAACTGTGCAGGAAGGAACAGAATGTACAAAGGAAAAGCAGCAGGTATATTAGTAATGGTGATTTGTCTGGAGTTATCTGAGAGAAGAATGTCTAAATTGACAGGAAGATAATATGGAAATATGTTTGGGTCTAATGGAGTCCTTGAATTCCAAGCTAAAGAGACTGAACTTTACAGGTGATGGGAAGTCAGCAAAGGATTTTTTTTTTTCTTTTTTCTTTTTTTACAGTACGCGGGCCTCTCACTGTTGTGGCCCCTCCCGTTGAGGAGCACAGGCTCCGGACGCGCAGGCTCAGCGGCCATGGCTCACGGGCCCAGCCGCTCCGCGGCATGTGGGATCTTCCCGGACCGGGGCACGAACCCGTGTCCCCTGCATCGGCAGGCGGACTCTCAACCACTGCGCCACCAGGGAAGCCCAGCAAAGGATTTTTAACAGACAAATGAGGTCAGGTAAATGAGGTCTCTGATATTCTGGAAACAACCTGTACTCGTCTTAATTATGTGGCATTTAACTGTTCTGAGCATCAGCTGTTTCACCTGAAAGTTGGGGATAATTTAAAATGAAAATAAAATGAAGAATGCATGTGAAAATATTTTCTAAGCTGTAAAGTTCTTTCAAAATATAAAGTGTAATTATTATTAACTGACAATGAAAACTGAAGGATGGATGGGCAGGGTTTAGGGGTTCAGTGTTGCATGTGTTGAGTTTGTGGGATATCTAAGAAGCAACATCCAATAACCAGGTGGAAGCCACAGGAGTTGGTGCCTAAAAGCAACTATGAAATTTATCATAAAGATGCCCCTCATAAATATTAAAAGGAAGTGAAGTGTTCCCTGTTTCATTTACATGAACTGAGACATTGTATTTAAGTTTCTTTTGAGAAAGGGGTAAGGAAGTAAATATACAATCTTTGAGAGGATGTGTCATTAAGAAGCTAGAAGAGTGAAAACGTCAGCCCCTTCATGCAGAGGGCCTTGTTGCTAAGTCATTTGCATTTTATGGGAAAAAAAAGATACTATGGGAAGTCACTGGATAATAGGGCTTTGTCTTTGGATTTTTTTTTCTCCTAAATGAAAGGACTGAGGGTTTGTTCTGTTTCCAAACTTTCTTTTCCCCCAAATTCTTTTTTTTTCTTCCAAACTACATCTCTGAGAACACACTGAAATTTAATAGACTGTAATAACTGGAAGGACCATTACTTTTCAAACCTCAGTCATTTTGTAGATTGAGACTGAGGTCCAGAGATGGGAAGTTACCTGCCCATCATCGCACCATTAGTCAGTATAAGGACGTGGTCTGAAGGCCAGCCAGAGCCTTTTCCATTTACAACAGTGACAGAATCTATTGCAAGGCTGGAGACAATGGCATGAGCCTGGACAGAGAGAAGCAGATTGTGACAACCATTCTTCTCATTTGGGTACTCAAATACAGCAGGAATTACCCCTGAGGTGGTCACCAAGCTATTTAGAACAATTTAGCCAGATTGTTCTGGAGAAACACAGTGAAGGCTGGGAGAGGTGGCCAAAGGAAGACAGAAATGGGCAATTGAAGGATGGCTCAGAAACTGAAAGTCTGGCTTTGGTTTTGAGTGTTTTTCTCTTAATGCATCGGACCATTATGGAAGAAAGTGAACAGAAACGCATCTGTGTGTTTCTTTTTCTCACCCACTCTTCTTTTAAAGCCATGATGAAATAAAGTCTACCACATGTGACTGGGCACTTTGAATATGCCCTCCAGGTTACATAAAAGTCAGCGCTGAAACCAAGCTATTATTAGCACCATGCTTTCAATAGCTAGACCACTTACAACCAGCCTTTTCTGCAAGTGTATTTGTTTCCACATATTATATACATGACACCCCCCCCACATTTTATACATATGTGTATATATATATTTTTTCAGGATGTACAATCATTCATTCATTCCATCAATATGCATTTACTGAAGCATCCTGGGTACTGAGAATTCAACAATGAGTAAGTCACAGAGGAATAATTTACTCTGCGGTATTTCCACTTTGAAGAATCTTGGAGGTTTTTCACTGTTAGATGTTTGTATTGTTTTATTTTGTTTTCAATCATCTTGATGGGATACTAGAATTGAACTTCTAGCTACCTATTGCTCTTTATTTCTTCACTAGGAGTGTTCTTTGGGGGCATTTCATGATTAGGTTCCTCAATTTGCCCAGGGATGGTTTAGTTTTAATTTTTCCAAATTGTTTTGTCAGAGCTATAATGAATCTTTATTCTATTCCTTCATGAAAATACAGTCTCTTGTGAAGCTTTCCCTGCCCTTGCCCTTCTCAATATTCATCATTAATGATTTCTTCTTTGAGGCCCCCATAAACACCCCTGACACGGCATTTCTCTCATTTGATTAAGCTGTATTTGTTTCCATGTCAGTTGTGAAGTTTAATTTCCTTCTAAGCTCCAAGACAGAGCCCAGGGCCTGGCACATAGTGGATGCTCATAAATGTAGCCCTCAATAAACTTAATCAGGCACAAATGTATTTGTCCTATTGAAGTCACTGTCTAATTCAAAAGAACACATCAGATGGCCTGGAAGCCAGACATATCATGCCAGTCTGTTAATCACACCAAATTGTGGAGATATGCCCTGCCTTGGTAAAACAACCTCATGGAGATGTATGACCTAGCAGCTACTGATGTTCTGAGCCCTACTCTCAGTCACCATGGGGAGGACCCAAAATGAGCCCCACATCTGAGTGAATGGAAGCATGTTAATGAGTGGCCTGGATGAACTAGACAGGCCTGGTTTGCTTCATATTCAGCCTGATCCAGTTTCCATGCATCTTAAAAAAAACAAGGACAAATATTTAGGCAATGATGCAATCCAAATAAAACAAAAACGTTTTGTGATGTATGTGGGGATCAGTGAAGGAGCATATAGAGTACATACCAAATGCCTGCCTGGGGAATCGTTTCGGGGAGAAGCTAGATGTCTTGGAAGATTTGGCAAGAAGACAGTTGAGAGCTCTGTGTGCAGCCCATCAATGCATCCTGATTCCATTTCTCATCTTATATAATACAGTGGAAGTGAGGCCCTTGACTTCCTCACAGAGGACAGCAAGGCTCACAGGCGTGAGTGTGGATCACTTTGGCACTGCTTATTATTGCTGCCACTACTTACTGCTTCTAGTATAATCCACAGCCTGGCAGCTGGTGTACCATCTCACAAGATGAGGTCTCACCTGTGAGCAGTATATGGCCAATCTAACATTTCATTATCTTTTTTTAAAAAAAATAAATAAATTTATTTATTTATTTATTTATCTTTGGTTGCGTTGGGTCTTCGTTGCTGCACACGGGCTTTCTCTAGTTGTGGCGCGTGGGGTCTTCTCTTCGTTGTGGTGCATGGGCTTCTCATTGTGGTGGCTTCTCTTGTTGCGGAGCACAGGCTCTAGGCGCGCGGGCTTCAGTAGTTGTGGCACATGGGCTCAGTAGTTGTGGCTTGCTGGCTCTAGAGCACAGGCTCAGTAGTTGTGGCACACGGGCTTACTTGCTCCACGGCATGTGGGATCTTCCCGGACCAGAGATCGAACCTGTGTCCCCTGCATTGGCGGGCAGATTCTTAACCACTGCACCACCTGGGAAGTCCCCATTTCATTATCTTTGACATGATAAATGTTAGGGACCTGAAATGCATCTGAGAAGCAATAGATGAATTAGACACATATTTCTCCATCAACTCACTGTTTATTCACTCTGGTTCATTCTAATACAGGGGGAAAAAACTAAAAGGCAACCATACAAAAGAGATCCTCACTCTTCTCCTCACCCATTCTGTTGTACTTTTACAGAAGCCATGAGAGAAGCAGATGAGGGGCTAGAAGTATATTTTCTTGACCGCAAGAATACACTGAGATGTTTTCAGTGGTGGATTACAGCAGTAGGCATGTGGTAATTCATTTTTTCTCCTAACTGCTATTCTTTTTCTAAAATTTTTAAAATGTGAAATATGGCATATGAACATAAACAAAGAGGTTTAAACCTGTAGGCAAAGAGTTCATAAAATGTTGTTGGATACCCATTTACCACTACTCCGTCAAGAGATGAGCACCAGCATCTTAGAAGGTGTCCTCCCTAATCATGACGTCTGCCCCCCACATTTGTAAAAGTTCTACCCTCTATCTTATGGTAGTGATTTTTTTCTTTATTGGAGTAAAATTGCTTTACAATGTTGTGTTAGTTTCTGCTGTACAATGAAGTGAATCAGCTATATGTATACCTATCTCCCCTCCCTCTTGGACCTTCCTCCCCTCCTTCCCCCGCCCCCATCTAGGTCATCACAGAGCACCAAGCTGAGCTCCCTGTGCTATACAGCAGGTTCCCACTAGCTATTTTACACATGGTAGTGTATTTATGTCAAACCTAATCTCCCAATTCATCCCACCCTCCCCTACCTCCCCATGTCCACATGTCCACTCTCTACGTCTACATCTCTGTTCGGGCCCTACAAATAGGTTCATCTGTGCCATTTTTCTAGATTCCACATATATGCGTTAACATACATATTTGTTTTTCTCTTTCTGGCTTACTTCACTCTGTATGACAGACTCTAGGTCCATCCACCTCTCTACAAGTGACCCAGTATAGTTCCTTTTTATGGCTGAGTAATATTCCATTGTATATATGTACCACATCTTCTTTATCCATTCATCTATCGTTGGACATTTAGGTTGTTTCCATGTCCTGGCTATTGTAAATAGTGTCGCAAGGAACATTGGGGTACATGTGTCCTTTTGAATTATGGTTTTCTCAGGGTATATGCCCAGTAGTGGGATTGCTGGGTCATATGGTAGTTCTATTTTTAGTTTTTTAAGGAACCTCCATACTGTCCTCCATAGTAGCTGTATCAATTTACATTCCCACCAACAGTACAAAAGGGTTCCCTTTTCTCCACACCCTCTCTAGCATTTATCGTTTGCAGATTTTTTGATGATGGCCATTCTGACCGGTGTGAGACGATACCTCACTGTAGTTTTGATTTGCATTTCTCTAATAATTAGTGATGTTGAGCATCTTTTCCTGTGCCTCTTGGCCATGTGTACGTCTTCTTTGATGAAATGTCTATTTAGGTCTTCTCCCCATTTTTTAACTGGGTTGTTTGTTTTCTTGATATTGAGCTCCATGAGCTGTTTGTATATTTCAGAGATTAATCCTTTGTCCATTTCTTCATTTGCAAATATTTTCTCCCATTCTGAGGGTTATCCGTATGAATTTGCTTATATTCATTGTTGAACCATTTTTCTATACCTCCTGAAACAATATACTCTTTGTCTGTTTTAAAACTTTATATAAATGGACTCAAGCTGTATATATTCTTTTGAGTCCAACATTTTACGCAACATAATGTTTTTAAGATTCATCTGTGATGCTGCATGTATCTGTAATTGATTTGTTTTTATTGCTATATTATTATATCTCATTATATAAATTCTCTGTGACATATTGATCCATTCTATGAATGATGAATGTTTACATTGTTTCCAATTTGGGGATATTTTCACCAAGAATAATATAAGTATCAGTGTTGTAATTTCCTGGGACATATGTGCACACACTTCTTTATGGTATATACTGAGAACAGAGATTGCTGGACAAATGGTTGTGTGTATCTTCAACTCTGATAGGTATGGAAAAATGTTTTAATATAACAAATATAGTATTTTTAATAATAAAAAGCATTTTACTTTAAGGAGGGGAAATATACTAAAAAGTTTTAACAGACAGATGACCCATGCTAAATTTGGAGATGTATCACAAAAAGAAAAGTATGCACAAAGTCACTATGCCTATTTTACCTTGAAGCCAGTGGATTTCCTTTATTGTGATGATTCCCCTACCCCCTTATTCCAGGGGTTTAGGAATGGAAATGGGGGGGGCTATGAAATAGGACATGTACCTATGTTTGTTACTTAACTGAGAACATGTATTTTCCAGACAGGATGAAATTTTCTGTAATTTAGTAGAAAATAGCATTAGCCTTCCAGTACTCATTCTATACTGAAGGTTCTGGAAATAAAATAAAGGCATTGAAAAACATGACAGGTGGGAAATGTTTGGGAAAAATGAGATGAGAGCATGTATTTTGGAGAAGAGATAACTCAGAAAAATATGATCCCAGCACTCCAGTCTCAGAAAGGTCTCAGCAGGGAAAAGCAAACAGAGATCTACATAGCAAGACTTTGAAAGAAATATATGCATTTATTTGACAAACATTGTATAGTGCTAAATAGGTGCCAGGCATTCTTCTAACCCCCTGAGTGGGGTCTCACAGAGGCAGATGTCTGATGACTTCTCCAGCAGGCTGCAAAGACTGCCTTATTAGATGAGAACCTTTGTCTCTGGAGGTACAGGGGCTCAGAGAATGCTTGCTGAGCTGTGCAGAGTAATTCACACACAGGGCACAAGATCTGTTCTGCCCTTACTAACTTTGTGACAATGGGCAAGTAACTTAACATCTCTGGGTCTCATTTTTATCATCTATAAAAGGGGAAAGGATGGTTAATAATAGTACCTTCCTCTTAGGGTTCTGGTGAAAACTCTGTACGTGTGTGTGTGTATGCACGTGTATATATAATGTGTGTGTGTGTATAATACTTAGTATGATGCTTGACACAAAATATGTACTCAATATATCAGCTGTTCTGTTTGTTTTTGTCGTTATACGAGATGACCTCAAAGGTAACTTCCGATGTTTGTATTCTGTATTTCCACTGAAGTAGTGAGCAGAGCACAGATTTCTTTGCCAAAGACTGTGATCTACTTCCCGGATGCTCCATTTATGAGCTGCATGAGCTTCGGCAAGTTACAACCATTTTGAGCCTGTCCCCTCATCTGTAAAAGAAGAATAGTCACAGCTCTGCTAAATGGTGACTGGAGTGATCAATGGGGTAAGTGATGTAAAAAGTGTAGCATGAGCCCTGAGAGCCAACTGGCCTGGGTGCTCTCCTTGCTCCTAGGAGAACTACCTAATTCCAATGAAATTCCACTTTATTTGGGTAAAATCAGGATAACAATACCTGCCACAGTTTAACACAGATAAAGCCCTTGGCATGGGCATGATCTGTAGTAAGGCCTCAAAGCCTTTCTTGGCTTCCGTTGACTTTTCTGTGAAATGGAGAAAGTGATGTCAGTCTTTTCTGACTCATAAGATTCTTGTGAGGATCCAATAAGATAGTGGATATAAAACTACTTTTTAAACTATAAAGTGGCATAAAAATAAATTTTTAAATTAGCAAGAATCTAAATTAGTAAGCCCGGATTTATATTGCCTAGTTTTATTTTATAAAAATGACTATTAACAAATGCTCTTTTAACATTCAAGATCCTCCTAAACAGAATATTCACTTACTCATTCAACAGTTATTCAATGAGTATGTTACATCAGAGTATTTTCCTAATAGAATTCCTTTTTAAAATTATTTTGATCTTGTCCAAGAGAAGATTTTATGGCAATTACTGGAGAAAGATAGATATAAAAATAAATAAGGAAAGAAACTGGGATTAAGTAAAAATAAGGGCAAAAAATAAAATGATGCCAGAGGTAAGATTATTCCGTGAGAACTAAGATAAAATTCTATACTCTGATGAGATAGGCTATATGTTTTACTCACAGGAGACAATGCAAAGAGAAAAGCAAGTTCTTACTGTTTTTCCAAGTGTCATCCATTGACCCTGCATCAGAATAACCAGGGGTGCTTATTTCCTTTTCCCATCACCTGACCACCTGAATTTCCACACCTGCTCGTTGTGTCTCTGAACATTTTACAAAAGCCCTAATGGCTATGTAAAGCTGTGCTGCTATTTGAAATTAAGGATGTGGGGAATGGTATACACAGATACTCTTGGCAAAACTCTTTTGGAAAATAATTTAGCAAAAGTGGTAAAAAAGTTAACAACCAATATTCAGAATTCTTAAATTTCTTCTTAAGAAAGTGATTCATTCAAAACAAAAATAAAGGCCAAGGAATAAATATGGTCATTGCAATTCCATCTATGGTTAAATTGAAACCAACCCACTTATGCAAAACATGGGGAAATAACTAGTTACAATATAGAATATCTTCTCTATTTGCTTACTCTGGAGACATAAAAAATGATAATCATGACTTTGCCAAACTAGCTCAGTTTCCTCAATGAAACTTGGAGGGTGGAATTCAAAATGATTGCATTGATGCAAAATATATAAACTGAAGACTAGAAAATAGAAATAGAAATATTATGTTTAATTATGGATGATTTTTGTTTCAAATTTTTAAAATTGTCTTTCCTTTTGGTTTGGTTTGACTGTGTATATGTGTGTGTGTGTGTGTGTGTGTGTGTGTGTTCTCTTTCAATCTCACTTCTCCAATACCTAGAAGAATATACAAGTTTGCGGTTTGCCCACCTTGGGACAGTTGGGCTGCCAATTGCTAGTAGAATAAATGCTGACTATCTGAATGTTGGAAACAAATTATTGAAGAGGTGCAAAAACATTTAATTAAACCTTGTAAGCCAGAAATAAATTTTAATAGTTAAAAACATTTCATTCCTCTTCAATTACACCTATTCAGCCTTCAGGGTCTTCTTTTTGAAAGAGAGTGCAGTTGCCGAGAGAGACAACTTTCCTTGAAGGGAATTGTGTTCTGGGTTTTAATTGGGAGCCTGTATTAGCTACTGTTTGAAAACTACCATTCTATCCCCATCTCTAAAGACTGCAAAATATACATAAAAGGAATATAAAAGGAAGAAAAAATTATAATCAAAAACATTAAAGGGATAGAACTTAAATTATTTCATGACATATTCATTAACCCCAAACTTAGAAGTATTCTACTAACTAGAATACAGCTAAGAGGGCATTCTGAAGAGGAAGAAGCTGTGTATGCTTAGCTACATTTTCTGAGATTTCTTATTTTCATATTATACAATATTTTCTCATTATAGTTCTTCAGAAATTTGTTTAGGTATCTCCAGGATATAAGCTACAATAATTTCAAATATATAGCATGAGTAAAGACAAATTTGCAATTAGAAAAGTGTTATTTTTTTCACTTTAATTCATTGGTCTTCTTTTCTTTTTACATATTCAGCAAATGTATTTAATATGTTTATAAATTTGCAGTTTAAATATTTAGATACTTCCATCTTACTTTAGTTCATTTTAAGATTGTATCTTAAATATATCTTTTTATTCCTAAGAGTTGCTGAAAATTATTTTAAGGAGTACCTGCCTAGTATTTCACTTTATCTGACAGTAGGTTGATTTCCATTTTTTTTTTTCGTAAGTATAGATAATTTTGCAATTAGGACATTTGTACATATGCATTCCATATCTTCTTGAGCAACTTCTGGAAATTCAGATAAATATCCCCATATAAAAACTAACACATCTAAAATTTATCTCTTTCAAATTATTTTCCCATTTAGTTTATTATAGAGTATTGAGCAGAGTTTACTGTGAAAAAGAATAGATACACATATATGTATAACTGAATCACTTTGCTGTACACCTAAAACTAACACAACATTGTTGTTCAACTCTACTTCAATATAAAACAAAAATTAAAAAATAAAATTTAATTATGGATGATTTTTGTTTCAAATTTTTAAAATTGTCTTTCCTTTTGGTTTGGTTTGACTGTGTATATGTGTGTGTGTGTGTGTGTGTGTGTGTGTGTTCTCTTTCACCCAAAATGGGGCAAGTTTATTATCCCCATCACCATTTATTATTAGAAAATTAAGAATCAAGCTTTAATTATTTCCAGTTCTCCCTTTCTGGACAAGGTTAAGGTAGGAATAAGCAGTGAGGGGAAGAGGTAAACCTTATAACATCACTGAGAGAATCAAGAAAGACTTTGAAAATATAAATTTTCTTCAAGGAGAGTCAAAACGCTCCACATCTCTTGGACTTTTTAAAAGCATGCTTTCTTGGCAGCTGCGTTTATCAGCATATATGAAAATATTATCCAGGGTGCATTCTGTATTTTCAGAAATGTGACATGATAACATCCCTTACAGAAAGGGATTTGGTGGTGAACATCCATCAGTTTTCACTCGTGGGACTCCCTGAGGCAAGACCTTCTGTGTCATGTCAACATTATTTTCCCTCTACCAGAAAAATTGGAAGATATAAGGAGAGATAGCATCTCAACATCTTGTCATCATTGCCTTCCTAACACTTATTCCACCAACCTCCTTCCCCTGGTGCAGGCCAAAATGACAGGAGGAAACAATGTTGCTGTTACTGGCTTTTTAAAGGAAATAATGTCAAAGATAAACAATGTTTACAGATTTAACCCAAATGTTAGTCATAAAATTATCTTCCAATGCTTGGATATGTAATGAGGCATCTAATGCCAAGTTAATACTGTCAACAGAAACACCATCCAACTTTCTAAACTGTCTTCATCTGAACAAGGGGCAGCTCTCAGGATACAATGAAGGATAATCCCATAAAACAAGACAAAGGACACATTTGCCTAGGTTTTATGCTGCTAGATCCTGATCTGTTTTCCTCCCAGTACAAGAGACCACAGAGTTCTTTGTGCCTTATGTATAAGGTGTTCTTCCTATTCTAGCAGGTGAAAACATGAACTATTTCCAGCCCTGTGTGGGTTGTGGATTGTTCCATCAACTCTCTTCTGGTGACTCTTTTCCCAGCCTTAGATTGTTTCTCACATACATAAATAGATCAATATTTGGCTGAGGATTCAAAGGGAACCCTCCATAGATATCCAGAGCTCTCCCTGCATGCAGTTTTTCCTCTTAGATTTTCTGCTCTGTAAATTCTAGTTGTCTTGGCCTCCCTAAATTCTGAATTCTGCCTCCTGAACTGAAGGAGTCCAGTGGGCTCTGACTGGGATCCTTCTCCCTATTCTGTGACCTCAACCCACTACCAGCAATGTTCTGGGACTCACTTTTGTTGTCCTTCTCAGAGGAATCACTGTTCTAGGCTGCGTGTTGTCCAATGTCTAAAAACCATTCTTTCATATATTTTGTTTGATTTTCTAAGTATTTAGGGCAGGAAAGTACATGGAGTTCCTGTTATTCTATCACGGGCAGAAGCATATTTTCCAATGCTTTTGATTCCACTAATTCTTATAAAATGTGCACCGTCTTTTAATGTTACTTATTTTAATTTATGTAAATGTTTCTTATTTTAAACTCAGAAACATGTTTTAAGATCTATTCACTCTGCAATACGAACATCTAAATCACAACTTCTGAGTGCTGCATGATACTCCATTTGCCTATATTCTCCCTCAGTGATACAGTCTGTGGTTCCCTCCAACTTGATGCCACAACAACTAATGAAGCAACAAGCATCCTTCTACATGTGTTAATGTCTTTGGGATATATACTCAGAGGAGAAATTCCTGGGTCAAAATACATCTTTCAACTGAGTAGTGCCAGATTGCTCTCCAGTCTGGCTGCCAACACATTCCTTCCAACAGTACATGAGATATCCTGAATCTCAATGTTTCTGCCACACTTGGTATTATCTAGCTTTTAATTTTTGCCAGCATCTCACTCAGATCAGGCTACCATAACAAAATGCCATAGACTGTGTGGCTTAAACAACAGAAATTTATTTTCTCACAGTTCTGGAGACTAGACATCTAAGATCAAGGTATTAGCATGACCAATTTCCGGGAAGAACTTTCTTCCTGGCTGGTAGACAGCCACCTTCTTTCTGTGTCTTCATGTGGTGGGGAGAGAGAGAGCTAGCAAGCTCTCTGCTATCTCTTCTTATAAGAGCACTTATCCAATTATGAGGGCCCCACCCGCATGACCTCATGCAAACCTAATCATCTCCCAAAGGCCTACCTCCAAAATCAACACAATGAGGGTTAGGCATATGAATTTGGAGGGGTGGGCATACCATTTAGCCCATAGCAGTTAGTTTCATAGGATAAAGCGATATCTCAGTTGTTATTTACCTGCGGTTTAACCTTATTGTGAAAGACCTAGCCAATGGAAGAAATATGACAAACTAAAGATTCGTGACCTTTACATTTTGAAAAGGAAAGGAGATTATTCTCATTGTCTACCTAAAACCCTTCCCCCAAATCAACTCATAGCTATTAGCAAGAAAAAAAGGACTAAGTTTTAATTAAAGAAACTAATAACTTTCTTGAATACACCTATATTTACATACACATATATAGCACGTGTATATATACTATTAAGTCAATATTAGGTATTCATACAGAATACATGTACATGCATACTATATATATATATAAAATGCATGATAGGAAATAATTCAATTAATAGTGCAAGAAATAAATAAAATACTTAGAAATAATAATAATAATAATAATGCAATACTTAAGTTAAAAATAACACTTTAGTGAGAATAATAAAAGAATGCTGGGTTAAATGGAGAGAACTCTTGCTTTTGGATGGGAAGATGCAATACCGAAAATATGTCAGTTCTTCCCAAAGTAATAAAAAAAATCTAATAACTTTCCAACTGAAATTGAAAGATTTTACTATAACTTGACACATTTATTCTAAAATTTATCTAGACAAAATACATTAAAAATTAAAAAACAGCAAAGAGGAACTTTCATTGACTCTAATCATGCCAGAAAAAAAGAGTGACAACAATTAAAATAATCTAGTATTAATACCAATTAGATGAATATGTGATTGAAGAGAATAATAGACCAGAAACTGACTAAAAACTACATAATTGTTTAGTATATAATAAAAGTAAGGAAAAGATGCATTATTCAACAAATTGAGCTTTAATAATTGATTTACAATTTAGGGGAAAATTAGTCTTATCTAACAACATATGGCAAATAAATTCCAGATGTATTATATATTTAAACATTTGAAAAATAAAAATGACGAAGTACCAGGGAAAAAAATGTAGGCAAATAAAAACTGGGGCTTTTAAAGCATAACACCAAAAGCACAAATTATTCTGGAAAAGACTAATATATTTAACCACATAAACTTGGCAAACATCTGAATAAAAAGCACTAAATGAATCTGATATGCCCTCTCTAGCAGGATAAACTCTACCTGTTCTTCCTCCTACTGTCTTGAGAACCCCTAGTCTGCAAGATAAAGTCCAAACCACTCAAAATTGCATTCAAGTCCTTTTAATTTTTTTATACATTTATTTTATTTTATTTATTTTTATTTTTGGCTGCATTGGGTCTTAGTTGCTGCACACGGGCTTTCTCTAGTTGCGGCGAGTGGGGGCTACTCTTCATTGGGGTGTGCGGGCTTCTCATTATGGTGGCTTCTCTTGTTGCGGAGCAGGGGCTCTAGGCGTGCGGGCTTCAGTAGTTGTGGCGCATGGGCTCAGTAGTTGTGGCTTGCAGGCTCTAGAGCACAGGCTCAGTAGTGGTGGCACACGGGTTTAGTTGCTCTGCAGCACGTGGAATCCTCCTGGACCAGGGCTCGAACCCGTGTCTCCTGCATTGGCAGGCGGATTCTTAACCACTGTGCCACCAGGGAAGCCCCTCAAGTCCTTTTACTATGTGACTTTAGCCAACACCTTCAGCCTCTTTTCCCTCTGTGCCCTAGCATTCACCCTGGGTTATGGCATACCCTTTACTCATTGAGTCCACTGATACCATCCTCTAATCCCAATCTCTTATCCTTCCCTGGTAAACTCCTACTCCTCCTTTAGCACTTAGTTCAAAAATCTCTCTCTTTGTTAATTCTCATCAAATCCTCACACCCATTCCCTCCCACAGGCTTGCCCTCTGGGTTCCCTCTTTTATTACAGTTATCATAAGGTGTTTACATGCCAGTTTCTTTACTAGGCTGAGATCATGCGGTGGCTTCTCTTGTTGCGGAGCAGGGGCTCTAGGCGTGCGGGCTTCAGTAGTTGTGGCGCATGGGCTCAGTAGTTGTGGCTTGCAGGCTCTAGAGCACAGGCTCAGTAGTGGTGGCACACGGGTTTAGTTGCTCTGCAGCACGTGGAATCCTCCTGGACCAGGGCTCGAACCCGTGTCTCCTGCATTGGCAGGCGGATTCTTAACCACTGTGCCACCAGGGAAGCCCCTCAAGTCCTTTTACTATGTGACTTTAGCCAACACCTTCAGCCTCTTTTCCCTCTGTGCCCTAGCATTCACCCTGGGTTATGGCATACCCTTTACTCATTGAGTCCACTGATACCATCCTCTAATCCCAATCTCTTATCCTTCCCTGGTAAACTCCTACTCCTCCTTTAGCACTTAGTTCAAAAATCTCTCTCTTTGTTAATTCTCATCAAATCCTCACACCCATTCCCTCCCACAGGCTTGCCCTCTGGGTTCCCTCTTTTATTACAGTTATCATAAGGTGTTTACATGCCAGTTTCTTTACTAGGCTGAGATCATGCTCTGTCTCTAAATTCTCATCCTGTTGCACAATAGACAAATGCCAGCATGCCTTGCTTGGTGGTGTTGTTGTTCCTGAATGCTCTTGCTATCTTCTGGATGTGGATTTGGGTAGAAGTTTTTAGAAAGATGAAAAACTTGAGGCCCAGAGAGATGTGGAGATTTGTTCAACATAACAAGGAGACCCAGATCACCAGTTTTGCATGTATAACCCAGTACATTTTCTAAGAGCAGTTTTTTTTTTATCTCATTTGTCCTAGAAGAGAGTTGGATGTTGGCTAGCAAGAGGTGAAAAGGAGCAGTGGAATTGGAAGGAAAATGTCTTTGAGCATAGCCCTGAATAGGTCACCATAGGTTTTGTTGGTGACGTGGGGTACTGAAGCATCCAGTTATGGATTTTATTCATTTCTGGGCACGAGAATTAAGTCCTATTGCCCAAGGCATCCATGTACATAGTGAATGAACTCCTTATTCATCTAGTGTGCACTAGATTCACCCTTGGGAGAATTCAGATAATGGCCATTCAAATCATTTTCTGTATTCTGTGGTTCAGTTGGGAAACCCCAGTCAAAAAAGACTGCCTAGAAGGATGAGTTGATAATAGGGAAGAGAGAGAATGCAGTCAAAAAAGCCAGAAACCTATAGCCAGAAGACCCCAGTTTGAGGCCCAAGTTTAGCGTTCTGTGATATAAACTTCTCTGAGCCTCAGTTTCCTCATCTGGTAAACAGGATAATCATACTAGTGACCTCATAAGGTGTGTTCCAAATGAGATAACATTTCTGAAAGTGGTTTGTGATGCATCCTGATTGGTATACAAGAGAGCATTTTCTATGAACTGGAAAGAATCTCAGTGATTAAGCCAATGGCTGATTCTCAGGCAAGTGTTTTAATAATTAGGGCAGTTTCACACATCTTTTTTGGTTTCCCTCCTCCAACCTTACAAGTCATACACATGCTCATATCTACCCACATATGTCTGCATAAAACCAGGTATTGAGAGAAAACCATGATTTACCTTCTTTCTTGTTCAGAGAGGCATCAAAAATGGGGGATGAGAGTCTATTTGTTTATCTTGGTAGTCATAGCCTATTGGTGAGCAGTTACTTTGTCAGCAGGAAAGAGGAGGGATTGGACATTGCAAAGGTAAGCCACAAAAAGCAAGGCCATCTGATAAAGTGGAAAGGTTGTATCCTATACAAGGGTACTCAGCCAAGGGAGTGAGGGGACAATGAAATCCAGTGCATGTTTTTGTTGTTGTTGTTGTTGTTTTAATTTATTTATTTATTTATTTATTTTTGGCTGCGTTGGGTCTTCGTTGCTGCGCGCAGGCTTTTGTCTAGTTGCAGCGAGCAGGGGCTACTCTTCATTGCAGTGCACGGGCCTCTTATTGCAGTGGCTTCTCTTGCTGCTGAGCACGGGCTCTAGGCGCACAGGCTTCAGTCGTTGTGGCTCGTGGGCTCTAGAGTGCAGGCTCAGTAGTTGTGGCGCATGGGCTTAGCTGCTCCGAGGCATATGGGATCTTCCAGGACCAGGGCTCGAACCCGTGTCCCCTTCAATGGCAGGCAGATTCTTAACCACTGGGCTACCAGGGAAGCCCAGTCCATGTTCTTCTTACAAAGCCATATGCCCTGACTTAGGGTTATACTCTTCCAGAGGAAGGGGGAAGGGGCTGCCTTTTTCTTTGGACAAAGGTGCCACCTGCTAACCAAGCCTTATTCTTGAGGGGGTGTGGTCTACTCAGTGAGGGTGTGGTCCACTCAGAGGGGGTGGAAGAAGAGAGAGCTATGTTGTTGTTTTTTTTAATATTGCAAAAAAGGTTCATAGCCCTGACAGAAGGCATAAATCAGCATAAAAGAGCATGAAAGCTGGACAGAGACAGAGAGACAGAAACCCCCAAGAGTTGACTACACATATCTCTTCTTAACTCCATGTTCAGTGACCAGGTTAGTAGCTAGATATTGGCATAGAAGTTTTTATGTCACAGAAATAGGCAAATGCTACAAATCAGGGCTTCCCCTCCTACCCCTTGGAGAGCTCATGTTAAATATTTACCTCCATTGGATTAAAAGCAAGCTTTAAGAGGAAGATAGGAGCTAAAATTTATTACACACCTTTGGTGTGATCCTTGGCACCCATGCAACCTTGAGATATAGTTATTGTTACCCAACTTTGTAGGGTAAGTAGCTGAGAGTCTTAGAGATGTTAAATTATTTGCTCAAGGTACCCATCCAGCTAGAAAGAGGCAGAATATGAACTCAAACCCAGCTTTGTCTGGTTGACTCCAAAGCCCATGATCTTTCCACCATACTATGCGGTTTTGCAAAAATCCAAACTCTGTGACTTTCAGATGTTTCACCAACGGACTTGCTTATCACATTAATTCTCCTTAGCATTTGTATTTCCTTCAGTGGCATTCAGGCATTTGAAAGGCCATTGCAGCACTTCCAGTACATTCATTAGACTTGCTCCCACAGCTCCAAAGACAGCCTCCCCATAAGATCCTTTTTCAAAAGAAACCATCCCAGAGTCAAGCGTGTCGGAGTTCAGTAACCACTCTGCATTTCTGACATTGAGAAGATATATTACTATACTCCAGTGACTGCAATGTTTAGAACAGCTTTGGAAGAGTATTATATCAATTATATTATCCCTCTGGGAGCCCTATTAACATTAAAATGTCTTAAGAGACTAGCTAAAGACTCAAGCAAAGAAAACGTCTCTTACAAAGGCTCCTTCATATTTTATAGTTGTTAAGAAAAAAAATCCACCTTGCCTCTCCCTTTGCACAGGACACTGGGATATATGACTCTTCTTGAGCTATTTTAAGCAAGTTATCTTAGAAAAGGAGGGCTCATCTCAGAATAAGTTACCTCAAACCAAAAGCCATGCTGTGTGGGAGGTGATGTGGAGATAGCATGGATTAGAATCACACATACCTCAGTTCAGACTCTGGCTCGACTACTTAGGATATCAACAAAACAATAATAATCATTATAATTTACTGAGCAACTATTCTGGGCAGGGGCTTTATGCAGTCTATTTAATTTAATTTCCATATCAACAGTGCAATGTGAATGTTATTCTTACTTTAAACATGGGGAAACCAAAGCTAAAAGGCTAAGTAAACTCAGTCAACTCAGGTCGTGTGGTAGGCAGCTTGTGAAATGACTCTCAATGACCCCTACCTACTGGTATTCACATCCTTGTGTAATCTCCTCCCCTTATGTACGGGCTGGATTTGGTGATTTTCTACTAGTAAATAAAATACAGCAAGTGAGATGGGCTGTCACTTTCACAATTAAATTATAAGAGACTGGCTTCCATCTTGCTCGTGCCCTCTCTTTCACTTGTTCATCTTGTTGGAGCCAGTTGCCATGTTGTGAGCTGCACTTGGGAGAGATTCATGTGGCAAAGGACAGAGGGCAGCCTCTGGCCAACAGCCAGGTCCACAGTCCAACATTCCATAAGGAACTAAATCCTGCCAACAACCACTGAGTGACTGTGGAAGTGAATCTCACCTCAATTGAACCTCGAGATGACTACTGCCCCGGCAACACCTTGTTTGCAATCTTGTGACAGACTCTGAGCCAGAAGACCCAGCTAAACCCTGCCCAGATTCCTGACCCACAGAAACTGTGGGCAAATAAATGTGTTATTGTCAGCTGTTAAATTTTGAGGTAATTTGTTACACAGCAATAGATAACTAATACAGGTGGTAAGAAACAGAGATGAAGGTAAGAAACAGCTTCAAAGAACAAGCTCCTTCTTCTTGGTTAACTAATTCCTTAAAAGCCACATGACCCTGGGCAAATTACCTAGGCTCTCTGAAACTCCTTAAGTACATGAATAAAATAAGGATGACATCCATATCACAGTGTTATAGAGATAACAGATGCAATGCCTTTGGCTTATCTGTCAGTTAAAATACGAAAAAGGAGAAAATAATGAAAGGTTACCACAGGAGAATGTCTTAATAATGCCAGGCAGTATATGATGGTGGGGAGCTTGAATAACAAAGTAGTTACAACATAGATTTTGCAGGTTGGCATCCAGGGAAGCACAAATTTTGGAAGCACAGTAGTTACATAACCTGGGTCCAGTCATTTTACATCTCTGATATGTTTCTCATGGGTGCAGTGACAATAATGCATACCTCACAGGAGTGTTCTGAGGATTAAATGAGATCATGTGTGTGGAATAACTGGGATAAGACCTGGCATATAACAGACATTCAATAGATTCTAGCCATTTTTATATTATTTTTCTAGTTAGTATTATTTTTACTAACGATGGCATTTCAGGGACCTGTTACAGGTGAGTAAAAAGTTTCTAAATTGAGGCCTTTTCAGTAACCCACATCATATTTTGCAGTTCCTCTCTACTCCTTAAAAGCATCAGATAAATCCAAACATACACACTTTGATTCTCCATTTCAACCTCTTTTCCCCTCTCTATTTATCAGATCTTATAGCAGGGCTTCTCCACTAGTAGTTATGCTCTAACAGAACAATGAAAACAGAGAAAGCCTCCATCTAAATTATGTGTTTGATTTCCTACTCAGGGAGTCTTCTGAGGGATTAATCATCAGACATCTGGGCTACTGCAAATATCTACAGCCACTTTCGATGCCTGTATAGAAAATATGTGTGGAACGTAGTAGGCTCTCACAATGACCCACTTAATATCTTTGAGAGTAATAGCAGAAACCATATCCACCTTGTTTATTTTCATGCCCCCAATGTCTAGCAAAAGTCCCAGCTTAGAGTAGGTATTCAATCAACATTTGCCGAATTACTGAAAGACTGAACAAACACGGTGGCTTTTTACCCTCCCTAGACAATCATTGTTTGGTTTTCTAAAAATCACTGTGCTCATCAAAAATTTTCATTAATAGATTTTGTTGATATACTAGATGCATGCAGCAATTTCACTTCCTTTTTTTCCTATTGTCTACTCTACATCCTGACAAATCTGGCTGAAAAACAGAAGAATTTCCCTCCCATATACAGACTCAGTATCCACTCATTTCCCTATGAAATGAAATAAAAGAAAACAAAAAAGTGAACTGCAATGAAAGCAATTACGTACATTTTGTTGAGCTAAATGTGGGTGTTTACTTAGAAACTAAAGCCACTCAAGACGGTGTTAGCCAAGATTCATTTCTGCAGCCATAAAGGACTACCTCACTGAAGGCCTGTTTGTTTTTAAACCTTAAAGATAATTTGGATATATTTAAAAATGTAGTATGTCATATAGTTAACCTGACACAAAATAGCCCTATGAGCTTATATAAATCACATAATCCTCTAGCCTCAAAGAAGTTGATGAGAAAAATCATTGATACTGAATTTTACATACTACCCATTGATTTCCCTTAGACCAGTAATCAAAATTATCAAACATGTAGACCAGAACAGTTTGCAGAGTTGATATAGGAATGGTTATTTTATAAAGGTCACAGGTTTACTTATTCTCCCGGTTTTTTATGCGTTCGTTCAGTGGGACTGGGACACTCAGGAGTTAAAGAAAGAGAGAAAAAATTTATTCAGTTAGAAAGATCAGCAAGATGTGAACCACATTTTAGAATTAGAAACAGCAGTTATATTAAAGGAAAAAAAAAAAGAAAACCCTAGACTTAGAATTTAAAGTAAGTGTGTGTGTGTGTGTGTGTGTGTGTGTGTGTGTGTGTGTGTGCATGCACACGTTCAAATCCTTGGTCTCCTCTAACTGGCTGAATAAACTTGAACAAATCACTTTACTTCTAAGAGCCTCAATTGCATTATCTGTAAAATGGACAAAATCATCCTGACCTCACTCTAGCCCTGTTGTAAGGTTTAAAGGAAACATTGCACGTCAAAGTGCCTAGCATAGCTCCAGGCAGATAGCAGGCATGCATTAAAAGTTTGTTAAATCTCAGTAAGAATGGGAATGGCTAGCCGCAAATGAAGTCTAATTAGAAAATAATTACATAAACCAAACCTTTGAGTGATTAATAGTGAAAATAAAAAAATTTTTTCCTCCTACTCCATTTTCTATTTAACATTGAGCATACTGTCACAATTAAGGTCCAGAACTTTGTGAAAGCGACTGCCATAAAAACATAGAGCTGGATTTATTAAAAAAAAAAAAAATAAACAGTTATTCCATTCAAAATGTTCATGTATTTAACTCCAATTCTATGGATTTTGCTAATAAAAACATATTAAAAATGTAAATAATAAACAGTTATTCCATTCAAAATGTTCATGTATTTAACTCCAATTCTATGGATTTTGCTAATAAAAACATATTAAAAATGTATGTACACTCCTTCAAGAGCAGTTTTAACTTTTCAGAATACTTTTATGTCCTCCATTGTTGGACCACCTAGCCTCAGCACACTCAGATAAATGACAGGTTTACAATAATTTTGCAGGTCCTTCTGAATACTATTTCTCATCGCAAAGGGAAGTTGATCCTTATTTCATAGAAGACAGGGCAGCCACAGGCTACAGAGGTGAAGAAGTTCTGCTGGGACCTTCCTCGTTCAGAGCGCAAGTCTCTCCTGTGAGTTCCTCTTGCTCTAGTGACTCCATAAACATTGTTGTGCTATGTGGGTCTGTCTATGGACTCTATTCTTCTCTCCAACACAATTTCCCATATGGTTTTAACAATGTCTTATATGCTTATGTATTCCAAATCACCATCCCAGTTCTGTCATCTCTCCAGCACTTCCCATACAAGGATATGATAGACACTTGTGCCACCATGTTCCACTGTGTCCTAAACTAGATACCCTTTCCTTCACTAAACCTGGTTGTCTCTCTCCAAGAATGACACCGTCATCCACCCAGGGAACATGGGCCAGAAAACTGGGATTGTCCTTAGATGAGTTTTACTCATCTTTTGCCTTCCCCATCTCTTACATCCAAGGCTTACTGATCTTTTCTTCTAAATCTTCATGAATTAGACCCATTATCTCCTTGTCTGCTATCTATCACTGACCTGAAGCTCTGAGCTTCAGGCTCATAGCATCTTTTACCTACCCTATTGTAGTACTTTCCTAAAAGGTCTTCTTTCCTCTAGGCTTGCCCTGCTCCAATCTGTTCTTCACCACATGGCAGCCATACTGATATTCCTAAAAGGCAAGTCTGACTATGTCATTCTACTACCTAAAATCACTCTAAATTACCTGTGAGGTTGGAGGCATTGTAACTTGGCATCTTACACCTTATATGTATTCCTACTAGATTCTCCAGCCTTGGCTTCTATCAATCCCACTCTCCTTATTATAGTAATAATGAAGTAATACTAAATTCCTTAGAAGAGCTTTCTCTGCAGTTCTTGCTACTTCACAACCCTGTGTCATTTTGCCTGATGTTCCTGTAAATAGAACATCTTTTCTTCTCCTAGTAGTCCTTTAAGATTCAACTCTTCCTTCAGGAATCCTTCAAAGAACCCCCAGACTTTTGCAACATTACATGAGCACCTCCATTCTGGAGCTAGTTAGTAAGAATTAACTTTCCTTCTATACTAGTCTGAGATCCTTTTTAGAGCAGAGAACTAAGCAGCATAATGTGATCTTTAAGAATATGGGCTCCGAATTCAGAAGCATGGAGTTGGAATCCTGTCTCTACTAAGTATTAAGCTGCTTGACAAACTACCTAAACTCTTGGAGCCCCAGTTTCTTTAAGAGGTGATAATAACACTGAACTCAATAAATAATTCAAACAATTAAATGAGCTGAGACCCAAAGGATGAGAAAGAGTTGGCCATGCAAAGACTTAGAGAATGCACATTTCAGGGAGAGAGACTAGCAAGTACAAAGGCCCAGCTGAGGAATCACGGGGCACTGAAGAATTTACAGCCTCAGCCCCATCCCTCCTCCAACATTCACTCAGCCTAGGATTATAGTTTCTAAGGAAAAACAGTGAAAGTCCCAGAATTAACACACGGTGCTTCGCAGAATTGTATTAATTGGAATCTGCTTCATTTCTCCTGCCCCATTTGGATTCTTTCCAGACTCTACTATCACACTGAAGCTTTGGGTGAAACTTAGAAGCCCTCAAAAGTGGTGAAAGGGCTGCATTGGCAGGGCCCCAAAGGATGAACATAAATGCTGAGTGCAGCACTCTGGTAAGGGAACTTTGATGAGGGCATATAATCCAAAATGGCAAGCCTTTGGATAAACATTGCAAAGCACATACATTCAGGGAAACTTGACAGCAGGTTTATTTCAGCATGAGACGCATTTGCCAAATGAACAGAGACGCAAAGATTTCAATGGTTTTAAAAATGATTTTTGCTTTATAGCAAAGCAATAAAATGATTTATGAGTTTGTCAGAGAACGGATATGCCTTTTGAAAAAAATCCTCCTGATTCCAAAGTTTCATGAATTGCAAATGAAATAGTGAGTGATGTATATGCACGTGTGTGTGTGTGTGTGTGTGTGTGTGTGTGTGCACGTGTGTATGCACATATGTATCTTAGTGCTTGTCCTCTCTTTTCTTTGCCTCCGTGGTTTGGAAGCCAGCTCCACTGTGTGCCTTCACTGATGCTGCAAGCAAATTGTAATTATAATGCCAAACAGTCATTTCCAAGACAAACCAAATCTGTGTTCCATTAAAGTCATGCAATAGTTAAACATTATTTTTTTACTCCCAACCATAATAAAAAACAGGTTCCCCATTCAATCTGATGCTCCAGAAGTCAGAGGATTCCACATGGTCCCTTCCGTGATATTTGGAAATAGATTTTGATGGTGTCCCAGGCATATCAGCAGGAGGTCAGTTTAACTTATGGTTTATCATGTTCACTGTGGTTTGGACAGCGGCTGTATGGAAGTCCTGAAATGGTAATCGATTTCCTCCCTGAGATGCTAAGCCTGCCTGCCAAATACTAAACATGTTCCCTCAGTGTGTCATTTCAAGATATTAGATGGAATCACAGAAATGAGAGCGATACCTTCTGTGGAACTAGAGATGAGGAAATGCTGCTCTCCAGGAGTTGTCCCAAGAGGAAAACATAACACTTGAGTTTCTCTGTTCATCAGTTTTCAAGAATGATTCTGATGATATATTTTTGCAAAACTGTCTTTGAAATGAAATCTTCCTCTGTAATTCACCAATTATTGCATACCCCAATGCCCTAAATTTAAGTGCATTCAGAATGTATCTTAACAGTAAAAGTAACTCTTTACAGAATGTTGGATAAAAAAGGAAGTTCTAACATCCACCAGTAACCATTTACCTCCTATAGAAAGTCTAGCTTACATGCACTTGCTGCTTGCTCTTTAACATTTTGCAACCATGCTGAAAATTACCAAGACATTTAAAATTTCAATTTAAAAAGATGTAATCTTTCAGCTAGTTCTTTACTCAGCAGATCCATGTTATACCTCTAGAGTGGGGGATCTTGCTCTGTTTGGGCTTCTAAAGATTCCCCTAATTTCCTAACAAGCGCAGCTATGTATTATATTTAAACAGTGGGTTTCAAATTCTGTGAGTGACTCACATAATGACACACATATTACATTGTAACCAAGTATACACAAAAACTTATAATTCATGGAGCAATACTTACCCCTACTACCTACCCTACACTCTAATATTTTATTTTATTTTGTTTCATTTCCTTTTTTTTTCTTTTCTTCTCTACTCTGCTCCAGTCTACTCCATTCCATTCCATGTTTTAAATGCCAGTCACAACTCCTCAAATCAATATTCCTATACATCAGTGGGACAGGGCCTGCAGTTTTAAAAACACTAATTCACCAATTTAAAGGAGTGTTCCCCCCCGCTTCAATATTTTACCTCCCAGTTTTAAGGATTTTGTAGCATAAGGATCTTCAGGATATCCAAGTTACCACGTTGACTCTTAACATTTACAAGTTTCTTTATACTCATCTCTAAAATGAGGATAAAGATAAATAGTACAGATAACACAGGATTGTTATAGGAATTAAATTAAATCATGTACATAAAGCACTTATCTCAGCTCCTGGCACATAGGATGTTCCCAATAAGTGGTAATGAATCCCTATGGCAGACTCCCATATCCAATCTCATCCTTTTTGCCCCTCAGAAATATCTCTAGATATGAGAAAAAGAGGGGAAAATTCGTAGAATAAGTCTTCTAGCTCTCCAATTGATAGTTTCTACTGATTAATATTCTCAATTGTTTTGTACTCCATATGGTGTATGGGCCGATCACTATCAGAAACCACAGAGCTCCCTTCACCATTCTAAACTGAGAGAAGTTTGACCAGTTATTTATTAAAGGGTTCTAATAAATAGCCAAAAGCTGTGCTTTTGAGATACTTAAATTCACCCCTACACCCCATAAGGAGCAAGTCCCTGTTGTGTGAGGGTTCTCTCTTGTCTCTACCTCTCTCTCCTCTCTGACTTCCAGCTTCCCCTCCATGAACTTCTCTGTATACTGCTTCTTCCAACCCCCTTTACTTAGAATGTGATGAAGTGGTTCCTAACCCCTATGGTTCCTTCTTATGTCTTTCAAACTCTGCAATTCTTCCTTTGGCAATTCAGTTTCTACTTGATCTACAGATGAACAGAGGATAGTGATTGGTTGTAAGGGATGTTTTAATTCCAGTCCTTGGCTGCTTTTCTCCTAATTTTCTGATATCAAATATAATATGTAACTGTGAGGATTGAGTTCCTTCTATAATATACACCACTTGTCTAGTTGACACTTGCCTTAGATAGTCCTATTTATTCTTTAAGAAATTATGATCCTAGCCTTAGGATGCTAAAGATCCATCTGCCCCTTTGATTCCCTGAGGCCGGCGCGGCCGGAGCCTGTCCACCGCAACGGGAGAGGCCTCAGCAGAGGAAGGCCCGCATACCACAAAAAAAAAAAAAAAAAAAAAAAAAAAAATAATATGTAACTGTGAGGATTGAGTTCCTTCTATAATATACACCACTTGTCTAGTTGACACTTGCCTTAGATAGTCCTATTTATTCTTTAAGAAATTATGATCCTAGCCTTAGGATGCTAAAGATCCATCTGCCCCTTTGATTCCCTGAGCTGCACTGGAAAAGCAGCAACGTTAATGAACATGCCTCTGCCTCTGCCATCCAGATAAATGACATCATACCAAAAGAATTTCCCTGTGGCTTCTTGGTGCCTCCCAGGAGGATTTAAAGTTTCTTATCATGAATTCCAAGGCGTTTTATGATTTGGCTCCTACCTAACTCTCCCTCCTTATCTTCTTCCATGATTTGTCTCCTCACCTACTATTTATTCTTTCTGTCTTCTATCTCTGCCACACAGAATGATTTACCATTCTTCCAATTTGCTGGACTTTCTGGTCTCTGCACATTTGTCTAGGCTGCCCTCCTGTATGGAACTCTTTCCACCCCACTCTACCCACTTCATCTGATTAATATTCCTCAACATTCAGCCCATATCTTACCTCTTCCTTCCCTGACTCCCCAGGCAGTGTTAGGTCTCCCATATCATGCCACGAACTTCTCTTTACTATAGCTCGTACCACCCAGTACTATAACTAGCTGTCTCTCCCAATACCATGAGATCCTTTTCATTTCTAAAATCTCAGAAATGAAGGCAGAATGGGTATTTAGTGAGTATTGTTTGGGGATTTAGCTAACTTATTAATTAATCTCAAGTCTAGCCTCTTGTGCTATGAGGCTGAATCACTTCAATTGTCTAGAACCACAAGGGTGTGAAGGAATGTCCTTTTCCTCCTCTACCCCATGAAACTTGCTTGGTCTTCCTCTGCCTAAGAGTCAGCCTCCTGTCCCATCAATAGAGGCTTGTTTTGGTGACACTCTATGGGTTGCTTCACTGTTGGTTTGAATTTGGATGGATATGGTTGTATGTGTGTGTTTGTGTATGTGTGTTTGACACTGCAGTTTGAAACAGTCAGTATCTCATCTTCTATTTGCTTTTAGATTCCTCAGCTTGAGCCCATGTCCCAAAAAGTTAGCTTATTGCCGCCTGAATTATTTATTGACATTTGAGGCAATGGAATGTGGTCCAGATGGAGATTTCTATCTAATGGGGAAAGTGCTTCCTCACAAACTTGACCAGAGTTCCGAAACTGGGGCCTGAGGAGGGTGCAGAATTCTTCAGCGTCAAAGAGCTTGGCTCACCATCAGTCAACAAGTGGGGTCAGACTCTCAGACTACATATCCATTCACCAGTCACTGAGTCCAACACATTCTCTTTCTGCCATGTCCTATACCAGGCGCCATGCAGCAAGGATGGTCAGGTACAGGTCTTGCCACCAAAGAGCTCAAAATCTGTTAAGTGAAGACCAGTAAACAGATCATCAGGATGGAGTGTGATAGAGATATGTATAAAAGTAGGGGAGACAGAATAGAGAGTCAATGAAAAAGGTATAAAAAGACCTAATGAAGGGATAGTAGAATTCATCAGGTCAATAAAGAAGTAAATCCTTTTCCAGATGTGTCATGTGAAAATGACTTGGGAATGCCCCAAATTGATGAGGACCCAGAGTTTTGTCTCCATTGCTTTGATTGCCACTTGAAGTCAGACTGCTTGGTGCACTCTGGGGAATCAGAGAGGAGAGCTGAGCAGGTAGCAAAGGAAGGAGTCAGCATGAAGGCATGAGTAGAAATCTAGGGAAGACAGTGCCACTCGGGAAACTTCCTTTTTCACTCTACAGGCTGCATGTTGAAGCAGGATGCAGGTAGCTAAGTAGAATTCAACCACAGTATTCTGGAGCAGTAGCTAGAAACCATCCCCTATCACTCTATATCCCCTGGTCTTCCTACTTTTGTGATGGGAAAAGTGGCAAAAAGGGTGGTGAAGATATAAACAAGATGACTCCAAAAGTTGCTGCCATGTAGACACTCTACAGTGAGATCACCAGCTGACTTTAGGACCTATTTTGTGATGTTTAAGGGGAATCTTCAAAAGCTGAAAAGTCAAGATGGAATACTTTATGTTCTTGGTAGCACTGAATCTGTCCAACACTTGTCCTAATATTGTCATTATTCTTTTTTTAAATTTTTATTTTATGTCACATTAGTTTCAGGTGTACAGCAAAGTGACTTAGTTATACATATACATATACCTATTCTTTTTCAGATTCTTTTCCCATATAGGCTATTACAGAGTACTGAGTAGAGTTCCCTGTGCTATATAGTAGGTCCTTGTTGATTATCTATTTCATATATAGTAGTGTGTATATGTTAATCCCAACCTCCTAATTTATCCCTTCCCCTCACCTTTCCCCTTTGGTAACCATAAGTATGTTTTCTAAGTCTGTGAGTCTGTTTCTGTTTTGTAAATAAGTTCACTTGTATCTTTTAGATTCCACAAATAAGTGATATCAACTGGTATTTGTCTTTCTCTATCTGACTTACTTCACTTAATATGATAATCTCTAGGTCCATCCATGTTTCTGCAAATGACATTATTTCATTCTTTTTTTATGGCTGAGTAATAGTTCATTGTGTATACATACCACATCTTCTTTATCCATTCTTCTGTCAATGGACATTTAGGTTTCTTCCATGTCTTGGCTGTTGTAAATAGTGCTGCAATGAACACTGGGGTGCATGTATCTTTTCAAAGTATGGTTTTCCCCAGATATATGCTCAGGAATGGGACTCCTGCATTATATGGTAGCTCTATTGTTAGTTTCTTAAGGAACTTCCATACTGTACTACAAAGTGACTGTACCAATTTACATTCCCACCAACAGTGTAGAGGGTTCCCTTTTCTCCACACCCTCTCCGGCATTTATTGTTTGTAGAATTTTGGTGATGGTCATTCCGACTGGTGTGAAGTGATACTTCACTGTAGTTTTGATTTGGGTTTCTCTAATAACTAGTGATGTTGAGCATTTTGCATATACTTTTTGGCCATCTGTATGTCTTTGGAGAAATGCCTATTTAGATCTTCTGCCCATTTTTTGATTGGGTTGTTTGGTTTTCTGATACTGAGCTGCATGAGCTGTTTGTATATTTTGTAGAGTAATCCCTTATTGGTCACATTGTTTGCAAATATTTTCTCCCATTCTGTGGGTTATCTTTTTGTTTTGTTTATGGTTTCCTTTGCTGTGCAAAAGCTTTTCAGTTTAATTAGGTCCCATTTGTTTATTTCTGTTTTTATTGTCATTACTCTAGAAGGTGGATCCAAAAAGATATTGCTGTGATTTATGTCAGAGTGTTCTGCCTATGTTTTCCTTTAAGAGTTTTATAGTATCCAGTCTTAAATTTAGGTATTTAATCCATTTTGAGTTTATTTTTGTGTATGGTATTAGAGAATGTTCTAATTTCATTCTTTTATATGTATCTGTCCAGTTTTCCCAGCACTACTTATTGAAGAGACTGTCTTTTCTCCAATGTATATTCTTGCCTCCTTTGTCATAGATTAATTGACCATAAGTGTGTGGGTTTATTTCTAGTTCTCTAGCCTGTTCCATTGATCTAAGTGTCTCTTTCTGTGCTGGTACCATACTGTTTTGATTACTGTAGCTTTGACTCTGAAGTCAGGGAACGTGATTTCTCCACCTCCATTCTTCTTGCTCAGGATTGTTTTGGCTATTTGAAGTCTTTTGTGTTTCCATACAAATTTTAAAATTATTTGTTTTAGTTCTGTGAAATATGCCATTGGTATTTTGATAGGGGGATTGCATTGAATCTTTAGATTATCTTGGGTAGTATGGTCATTTTACCAATATTGATTCTTCCAATCCAAGAACACAATATATCTTTCCATCTGTTTGTGTCATCTTCAGTTTCTTTCACCAGCATCTTAAAGTTTTCCAAGTACAGGTCTTTTGCCTCCTTAGGTAGGTTTATTCCTAGGTATTTTATTCTTTTTGATGTGATCGTAAATGGGATTGTTTCCTTAATTTCTCTTTCTGATCTTTCATTGTTAGTGTATAGAAAGGCAACAATTTTCTGTGTATTAATTTTTTATCCTGCAACTTAACAAAAGTTATTGATGAGCTCTGATAGTTTTCTGGTAGCATCTATAGCATTTTCTATGTATAGTATCATGTCATCTGCAAATAGTGACAGTTTTAACTCTTCTTTTCCAATCTGGATTCCTTTTATTTCTTTTTTTTCCCCTGATTGACATGGCTAGGACTTCCAAAACTATGTTGGATAAAAGTGGCAAGAGTGGACATCCTTGTCTTATTACTGATCTTAGAGGGAATGCTTTCAGCTTTTCACTGATGAGTGCAATGTTAGCTGTGGGTTTGTCATATATGGCCTTTATTATGTTGAGGTAGCATCCCTCTATGCCCACTTTCTGGAGAGTTTTTATCACAAATGAGTGTTGAATTTTGTCAAAAGCCTTTCCTGTATCTATTGAGATTATCATATGATTTTTATTCTTCAATTTGTTAATGTGGTGTATCGCACTGATTGATTTGTGGATATTGAAAAATCCTTGCAACCCTGGGATAAATCCCACTTGGTCATGATGTACAATCCTTTTAGCATACTGTTGGATTTGGTTTGCTAGTATTTTGTTGAGGATTTTTATCTCTGTTAACCAGTGATATTGACCTGTAATTTTCTTCTTCTCTGTTATATCTGTCTGGTCTTAGTATCAGGGTGATGGTGGCCTCATAGAATGAGTTTGGGAGTGTTCCTTCCTCTGCAATTTTTTGAAATAGTTTCAGAAGTACAGGTGTTAACTCTTCTCTAAATGTTTGAGAGAAGTCATCTGTGAAGCCATCTGGTCCCGGACTTTGTTGGGAGTTTTTAATCACAGTTTTTATTTCAGTGCTTGTGACTGGTCTGTTCATATTTTCTATTTCTTCATGGTTCCATTTTAGCAGGTTGTACCTTTCTAAGAATTCGTCCATCTCTTTTAGGTTGCCCATTTTATTGGCATATCATTGCTCTTAGTAGTCTCTTACAATCCTTTGTATTTCTGTGGTGTCCATTGTAACTTCTCCTTTTTCATTTCTAATTTTATTGATTTGAGCCCTCTCCCTTTTTTATTGATGAGCCTGGCTAAAGGTTTATAAATTTTGTTTATCTTTTCAAAAAACCAGCTTTTAGTTTCATTGATATTTTCTGTTGTTTTCTTTGTCTCTACTTCAATTCTTTCTGTTCTGATCTTTATGATTTCTTTCCTTCTGCTAACTTTGGGTTTTGTTTGTTCTTCTTTCTCTAGTTACTTTTGGTGTAAGGTTAGGGCGTTTATTTGGGATTTTTCTTGTTTCCTGAGGCAAGATTGTGTTGCTGTAAACTTCCCTCTTAGATCTGCTTTTGCTGCATCCCATACATTTCATTTTGGATTCATATTTTCATTTTCATTTGTCTCCTGGTATTTTTTAATTTCGTCTTTAATTTCGTCAGTGATCCATTGGTTGTTTAGTAGCATATTATTTAGCCTCCACGTCTTTGTGTTTTTTACAGTTTTTCTTTTTTTCTTCTTGTAGTTGATTTCTAATCTCATAGCATTGTGGTCAGAAAAGATGCTTGATATGATTTCAATTTTCTTAAATTTACAGAGGCTTGCTTTATGGCCCAGTATGTGATCTATCCTGGAGAATGTTCCATGTGCACTTGAAAATAATGTGTATTCTGCTGCTTTTGAATGGAATGCTCTATAAGAATCAGTTAAGTCCATCTGGTCTAATGTGTCATTTAAGGCCTGTGTGTTCCTTATTGATTTTCTGTCTGGATGATCTGTCCATTGGTGTAAGTGGGGTGATAAAGTCCCCTACAATTATTGTGTTACTGTCGATTTCTCCTCCTATGACTGTTAGCATTTGCCTTATATATTGAGGTGCTCCTATGTTGGGTGCATATATTTTTACAATTGTTATATCTTCTTCTTGGATTGATCCCTTGACCATTACGTAGTGTCCTTCCTTGTCTCTTGTAACAATCTTTATTTTAAAGTCTATTTTGTCTGATATGAGTATTGCTACTCCAGCTTTCTTTTGATTTCCATGTGCATGGAATACCTTTTTCCATACCCTTGCTTTCAGTCTGTATGTGTCCCTAGATCTGAAGTGGGTCTCTTGTAGACAGCATAAATGTAGGTCTTGTTTTTGTATCCATTCAGCCAGTCTGTGTCTTTTGGTTGGATCATTTAATCCGTTTACATTTAAGGTAATTATCAATATGTATGTTTTATTGCCATTTTGTTACTGATTTAGGATTTGTTTTTGTAGGTCTCTTTTCTTCCCTTCCTCTTTTGTTCTCTTCTCTTGTGATTTGATGACTATCTTCTCACGGGCCCAGCCGCTCCGCGGCATGTGGGATCTTCCCATACTGGGGCGCGAACCCGGTTCCCCTGCATCGGCAGGCGGACGCGCAACCACTGCGCCACCAGGGAAGCCCGATGACTATCTTTATTGTTGTGTTTGGATTCTTTTTTTCTTTTTTGTGTGTATACCAATTGCAGATTTTTGATTTGCAGTTACCATGATGTTTTGACATAGCAGTCTATATATGTACAAGATTGTTTTAAATTGTTGGTCTCTTTATTTCAAATGCATTTCCAATATCCTGCATTTGTACTCTCCTCTTCTCACAATTCCTGGTTTTGATATCGTATTTGTGTTTGTATGATTTCCTACCTTTACTGTACGTTTGCCTTTACCCCGATGAGCTTTTGCATTCATAATTTTCTTGTTTCTAGTTGTGGCCTTTTCTTTTTTTTTTTTTTTTTGCGGTACGCGGGCCTCTCCCGTTGTGGAGGATGCACAGGCTCAGCGGCCCTGGCTCACGGGCCCAGCCGCTCCACGGCATGTGGGATCCTCCCGGACTGGGGCACGAACCCGCGTCCCCTGCATCGGCAGGCGGACTCTCAACCACTGCGCCTGGCCTTTTCTTTTCTGTCTAGAGAATTTCCGTTAGCATTTGTTGTAAAGCTGATTTGGTGGTGCTAAATTCTCTTAGCATTTCCTTGTCTGTAAAGATTTTGATTTCTCTGTTGAATCTGAACAAGAGCCTTGCTGGCTAGAGTATTCTTTGCTGTAGGTTTTTTCCTTTCATCAGTTTAAATATATCATGCCACTCCCTTCTGGCCTGCAGAGTTTCTGCTGAAAAATCAGCTGATAACCTTATGGGGATTCTCTTGTATTCTCTTGTTGCTTTCCCATTGTTGCTTTTAATATTTCTTTTGGTCTTTAATTTTTGTCAGTTTGATTAATATGTGTCTCGGCGTGTTCCTCCTTGGGTTTATCCTTTATGGGACTTTGCACTTCCTGGACTTGGGTTACTGTTTCCTTTCCCATGTTAGGGAAGTTTTCAGCTATTATCTCTTCAAATATTTTCTCAGGCCCTTTCTCTCTTCTCCTTCTGAGACCCCTACAATATCAATTTGGTGCGTTTAATGTAGTCCCAGAAGTCTCTTAAACTGTCCTGGTTTCTTTTCATTCTTTTTTCCTTTGTTCTGTTCTGTGGCAGTGATTTCCACAATTCTGTCTTCCAGCTCAGTTATCTGTTCTTCTGCCTCATTGATTCTGCTACTGATTCCTTCTAGTGTATTTTTCATTTCAGTTATTGTATTGTTCAACTCTTTGTTTGTTCTTTATATCCTCTAGCTCTTTGTTAAACATTTCTTGTATCTTCTCGATCTGTGCCTCCATTCTTTTTCCGAGATCTTGGGTCCTCTTTACTATCATTACTCTGAATTCTTTTTCAGGTAGATTGCCTATCTCCACTTCACTTAGTTGTTCTTCTGAGGTTTTATCATGTTCCTTCGCCTGGAACATATTCCTCTGCTGTCTCATTTTGTCTAACTTTCTGTGTTTGCAGTTCCACATGTTGCAGGATTGTAGCTCCTCTTGCTTCTGGTGTCTGCTCCCTTGTGGGTGAGGCTGGTCTAAGAGGCTTGTGCAGGCTTCCTGATGGGAGGGACTGGGCCTGCCTACTCGTGGGTGGAGCTGGGTCTTGTCCCTCTGGTAGGCAGGGCCATGACAAGGGGTGTGTTTAGAGGTGACTGTGGGCTCAGGAAGACTTTAAGCGGACTGTCTGCTGATGTGTGGGGCTGTGTTCCCACCCTGTTGGTCATTTGAACCTGAGATGTCCCAGCACTGGCACCTATGTGCTGTTGGATGGGGCAGGTTTTGGCATCAAAATGGCTGCCTCCAGGATAGCTCGCACCAATGAGTACTCCCCAGTACCTCTGCCACCAGTGTCCTTGTCCCTGCAGTGAGCCACAGCTGCCTCCCACCTCCCCAGGAGACCCTCCAAGACCAACAGTTAGGTCTGGCCCAGGCTCCTATGAAGTCACTGCTTTTTCCCCTGGGTCCTGGTGTGCACAAGATCTTGTGGGCACCCCCCAAGAGTGGAGTCTCTGTTTCCCCCAGTCCTGTGGCACTCTGGCAATCAAGCTCCACTGGCCTTCAAAGCCAAATGCTCTGGGGGCTCCTCCCCTGATGCTGGACCCCTAGGCTGGGAAGCCTGACGTGGGGCTCAGAGCTCTCACTCCTATGGGAGAACCTCTGCGATATAATTATTTTCCAGTTTGTGGGTCACCCACCTGGGGGGTATGGGATTTGATTGTATCGTGAATGCTCCCCTCCTACTGTCTCATTTTGGCTTCTTCTTTGTCTTTGGAAGTAAAACATCTTTTTTTTTTTTGTCAGTTCTAGTCTTTTTTGTTGATGCTTATTCAGCAGTTCATTGTCATTTTGGTGTTTTCTTGAGAAAACCTGAGGTGAGCTCAGGTCCTTCTACTCTGCTCTCTTGTCCTTGGACCCCCTCATTGATCTTGCTTTATCTCCTAAGAGTCCCTAAAAAGGGCTTAGTGCAGCTTCACCCCTAGGCCTTTTTGATTCCTTTCTTCTTTGATATGTGGCCTTCTCTTGTGATCATTTCTATAACAACTGCTACATTGAGTTACAAGTTACCTGAGCTAGGTGCAATCCCTCACTGTACACATGTGGGACCTTACAACCAAAGAGGGGAAGGGACTTCACTAAGATTACACAACTAGTGGCAGGCTTAGTCCTCCCAATTACATTCCTTGTATCTTGATGCTATGCTTTCATTTTAGGAGATCTAGTCAACCGTCTTTAACACCCCTGTCTCAAAGATGCAGGACAGAGGCTTGGGAAGGGTTTAATACCATGCCTATGATCGCACAGGTAATAAAAAATGAAAGGGAGCATTTAACCAGGAATGTTCCATTCTATTTTTTTTCTCGGCTGTATTGTATTGGGAAAACCTACAAGAACAAATCAATGCTGAGAATCACTCATATCTTCTGAGCAAAACTCATCTCATCTCTCAAATACCTTGAAGTGTCCTTAGATACCCAATAGGATGTATCTTGACATGTCCTTTGAACATGATTTGTAGCAAACTTTCTCCTTGAGAAAATGGACACAGCTCCATGGAGATCTTTGTCTTGTCCATTCTTTAAGGGGTTTTATGTGACTGGATTACATGTTGTATGGCTGGAGTGCCCCAGGGGAGTGAAGTACTTGAACTGCTGCAGTGACTTATGCTGCCTGAATTGCATCCAGTGCCCTGATTTTTCACATAGTTGGGAAGATTTGTCACATGTTTATGCTATTTTGACAGTAGCCGAACTGAAATAATCCAGAGGCAAGCAATATTTTTGCTTCTCTAACTGGCATACCATGGGGCCCCTAGGGAGGTTCTCAATTAGTCATTAAATGTCTGGAATAAATGGCTTGGATGACTCTGCTAATAAAAGTATGCAGCAGGGCCATTACAGAATCTTGTCTGAACAGTGACAAGGTCATAGGAAAGCAGAGGGTGCTATCATTGATAAACTCTGGGCACCAGTGAACTACTTTGTGCAGTGTTTGAATAAGAAGAAAACTGGAAGTTCACCTAATCCTAAACTCCTCATTTTAAAGTTAAAGGAGACTAAGGGCTGAAGAGACGCTTCTCTCAGGTTACAAAGAACAGAGAATTTAGAACTTCTCTGACCCAGAGTTTGAGTCTGGTTCAAGCATTTGTACAGGCTAAGTAGGGTCAGGTGTAATTATTATTTACAAAGAAGTAACTGAGGCAGTCATGTGACAAATTGTACCCTCATAGGGTTTGCATACAGTTCTCCTGGCTTAGATCTGTAGATACTATTGACTTCCTAACTCAACTGCCATACTCTACTTCGTTTTGGCTAGCAAAACTCTGATTTTATTCATGTGGCCATATGCACAGTCCCAGATAACCAATCACAATCGGTGTGAACCAGTTATGACAATTCCACTTCATTTCATCAGTCATTTACTCAGAGTTGAGCTGGCAATCCAGTTATAGCCAATGAGACGTTAGGAGAAGTCACTGGCGACTTCATGATGTTTGGAGCTGCAGCAGCCACCTGTGACCACAAGGGGAGACACTGCATGCAAACTGAGGATGATAGGGCCACAGTACCAAGGGGATGGGTGTCCTTGATGACATTGTTTAGCTGGGTCCTCACACTTCTACACAGCATGCTAATCCAACAGCAAATGACCTTACACTTTAAGCCATTCATACTGTGACTTGCAGCTGCCCTTCTTTTGAAGATATATAAAGAAAATTTCCAATAATGGCTGAGACTTTGAAAAATAATTTATTCATTAATGGACCAGTATGTTCCTCAAAAGCAGAGACTGCCAGGCCTTTCATTCTTGTATTCCCAAGGCTCAGGTCAGTGTCTGGTATTGTGTGGATGTTCAGAAAATGTATAAAGTATATTTGACATGTATACTTACATAGACAAATACATTGCAGAGTAAAGTTTGGGGTGGATGTGACTAAACTTGAAAATTAGTCTTTGTAGAGAACCTAACACAAGCCAGCCCTTGTCCTAGTGAATTTCTGAAACCAGTGTGGTACCAAGGGCAAGATGATGTGAGTTGTCTACCCTGGGTGCAGGCAGTGAGGGGTGCATTATCCATAAGGATTATAAAACAATACCGAAAATGGACTGAAAAGTTGTTCTGCTCTTCATTATCACCATGAGCCAGAAATTCTAAACAATGTCTGTGATAAAATACTCCTCCCTGAGAAAAATCTTTTGTTAGTCTAAATTCTAAACAATTGTTGTGGTTACTACTGAGTTTCGATAATACTTCTGTGAGCTTTAAATTCATACTTTTTTATTACTTAACCTTTAATAAACATTATATTCTACGCAGAAGTTAATTTAGAGAACTCCCAATTATTCAGGCAGTCCTTGACAGGCACAGATCAGCTATAGGCATTGGTGTTGAGATTATGTTTGTGACAATTTGGAACCATTCCAGCTTGCACTAAGTGCAGTTCACATTTCTAGCACTTGTGGTATTACCTACTCCTATATTTAAATGGGTGATTCTGAATGAACATCAACAACATAGTGATTGAAAAAGATGAAGAAACAGAACTAGAGTTATTTCATTTCTAACATTCTGGGTGACCACTTGGAGAACTGATATGCATCTAAAACTTAAAACAGAGCAAAGGTACAAGGTATTATGTTCTTGGCTGGTAAGTACAAATTTTAGCTCATAAATGAATTTGAATTTTTATGTTGTGAATTTTTAGATGAGGTTAATTAGACATCAAAACCACTATTTACAAGGAGCCAGAATCAGCTTAATCAGTGTACCTTGAAACACTGTACTTTAAAATTAATTCTGGGTATTCAACGTAGAGAAATTGTGCAAAAGGTCATTAACTATACAATAACATGATGTAAGAAAATGAGTATTTTGCATAGGAAAAAAGATGAAAATTTCAATGAAGAATGAAGAAGAAGCAACAAAAGATGCTTGTCTTACATTGCTAGAAGAAATCAAAAGTACCAAAGGATGTTTGACTGCCTCAATCATTTTCTCAAAAAACTGGACAACTGTTTTAAAGCAATTGATCAAATAATGCCAATATTAGTTATCATATAGCTATTTCCTTGAATTTTTTTTTTTTTGACTGCACTGTGCAGCTTGTGGGATCTTAGTTCCCCAACCAGGGATTGAACCCAGGCCCTCAGCATTGAGATCATGGAGTCCTAACCACTGGATTGCCAGGGAATTCCCCATTTCCTTGATTTTTTTGCAGAAGATTTTGCATAATATAAAACATTTTTGATAAATTTTCTGAAGAAGTTATTTTAGTTTGTTTTTTAAATTTCAGAGACATTTGAAAGCTGCTGGAATTGATCCCAAAGACAAAAGACATAGCCTATATAATAATTTCTGGAATTCATCGTGGAATAGCGTTTTTATGAATTTGCCAAACTTGTTCTATGTATAATATTTTTCTTAACTATGTGTGTATCACTCTATTCTTGTGAAAGAAAAATTTTAATAAAAACAAAAAAATTTAGTTCAGCTATGAGAGAAGATAGGTCAATTATACTTCAGAAACAAACAAACAAACTCATAGAAAAAGAGATCAGATTTGTGATTACCAGGGGCAGGGGGTGGAGGGAGGGGGAATTAGATGAAGGCAGTCAAAAGGTACAAACTTCCAGTTAAAAGATAAATAATACTAGGGATATAATGTACAACATGATAAATATAATTAACACTACTATATGTTATATAAGAAAGTTGTTAAGAGTAAATCCTAAGAGTTTTAATCATGATGAAAAATTTTTTTTCTGTTTCTTTAATTTTGTATTTATATGACATGATGGATATTCACTAACTTATTGTGATAATCATTTCATGTTTTATGTAAGTCAAATCATTATGCTGTATACCTTAAACTTATATAGTGCTGTATGTCAATCATATCTCTCAAACTAGAAGAGTAATTAAAACAAATAATTTTTATCAACTATAAGGGAAGATAGATTGATAAGTCTGGCTATACTGTATATTGAACATAAACAGGCAAAGAAGATCAAATTTAACAAATCATTGACACATTTGCACAAAGTACAAAAACAGAAATTATAATGTTATTATGTAAATGTAGGTGTAAGCTCTTTTCCCTTTTAAAAAATACGTTAATGTAATTAAAAACATTAATCCTTTAATTTTTTTTGTTTCTTTATAACGTAATTTTCTATTGACGAGATTATATATACTTTCATAGAAAAATTTTACTGTCTGTATTTCTTTCCTTGCCACTATTATTATTCATTCATTTCATTATTATTACTGAAAATCATTTTGTCACTTAGAGGAGGGGGGTGCTCAAAATGATCTGCTTTCACATGTCAGATGTGCTAGGCTCACCATGTTTAGCCAGGACTAAGAGAAGTCAGGTGTTCACGGACCCAAATTGAAGAACTATCATGAAGATAATCCCTTATGAGGATTCAGACGATTGCAATCCTTAGAGCCCACAGAACCCACCAATTCAGCCCATGCTTGAGCACAGCACGGGGTAGAGAGAACGTTGTGGTTGACTTCATGTGTATTCATAAATTTTACTTGAATATAAGTCAACCCTATTCTAAAGCCTTTCCCTTGCTTCACCCAAACAAATTTTTCCACTAAAAAATAAATATCAACTGTGAAACAGCCTATTTTTGTAAGCAAAAACATTATCTAATCCCCATTTATTATGATTCATACATATACAATGCACTTGATTATACTTTTTGGTAATGTTACATTTCTAGTAAAGTTTATTAAAAACAGAACTCTTTGAGAGATGCAAAGGGAATCACTATGAAAATCCACAATAAACTCCATACTGCCAGCCTCATTCCCCTAGTTAATGTCGTTCTTGAAGATATACACAGGAAAGGCGTATGGGGCCCCTTCTCATTTGTGTTATATTATATTCTGTTTCCATGGGAATACATTCTAAGGAGATGAAATCATGAAGTACTCTAGAAGGTGCTAATATCTCAATGGGGCATAATAACCCACTGAAAATATCTACATTCACATAAAATATGTCAAAGGAGAATAATGAAAATTCTGGGGAGGAGAGGGAATGAGCACCGTAGACATGGCAGACCAAGTTGCCATGCTAGCTTTGAAGCTGTATTTAATAACTGTGAGTCTCATATAATATTAAAATACCATTGATTGTAATTTAATTTGTCAGGGCCAGTGTCTACCCTTTGAGCATCCAAACATCTCTCTCTTTCAATCCCTCTCTCTCTCTCCTGTAGATTTTCAACCCAATGGACTTTTTCATCATTTTTTCTATCATTGTTATTATTCTCCATCTTATCAAATTTATTTGTCAGTTATTGTGACATTAAGTGCCAAGCAATTTACAAAGATCATCCCATTTATATTTCAGAATGCACTTATCATGTGGGAATTACTTTTTTTTTCCATTTTGCTGCCGAGGAAATTGAGAGTCAGGGAGAACAGCACAGCTGATAAGCAGGATTCAGCACTCGAACGCAGGTCCCCCTGATGTGTTTTTCACTAAACCCCACTTCCTCACTGATGACCAGGATGCCTGAGGCTCCTAATTCATTTAGTTCAGACTTAGCAGCTTACAAACATCCTATGAAACAAGACAGTTTCTTGCAGGTATAATGGGAATCCTAGCTTTGCCTCAAGCTATCCCAGCACAGATAATCAATTGGGAAGAACAAGCATTAAGAGTCTTCTCTATAAATCAAATGCCATGATGGTTTTGGCTAAAAGAAAGTTCAAGATATGCATATCTAAGGAGAAGGCAGAAGAGGAAGAGAGAATACCATAGTGAAGGTATCCGAGAATGTTCCCTGCTGGGCCACACGAACTCACAGGTGACCCATGTGGAGAATGAGACTGGGCCACCAGCTGAAGGAGCTCTATTCATGAAGGACTCTGATACATGGGTACAAGCTGGGCTGACCAGGGTACAAAATGTAAACCAGAGTGGGAGAAAGGACACTGGCTTAGCACTGCATGAAAAAAATGATGCAGTTTTAGTTAGGGTCAATTATCTGCAATAACAAATAGACTCAAAAATTATAATGACTCAAGCACAGAACTGTTTCTTGTTTGTTTGCTTTTGGCTTTATTTGTTTGTATGTTTTATTTGTGTGTGTGTGTGTGTGTGTGTGTGTGTGTGCACGTGCATGCGTGTGAGCACTCAGAAATAGTCCAAGGCAATTCTAGGTTGGCAGAATGACTCTGATCACAAGTCATTCAAAGATTTCAGGCTCTGTCACCTTCAACATGGTTCTCAAGGTCATCTCAGGGATGAACATCTAGCCAGATGAAGGAAAGAACACAGAGGACTGCTGTGGAAAATGCAGTACTGCCAGGTACTTACAAAAGAAAGGAATCGGGCTGGTGAACGGTTAGTAGACCCCAGAGAACTTATCCCCACAGTCCTGGGCAGCTTCGGGAACATCAGATAACAACTCGGATATCAGCATTCTCAAAGAGGATTCCAGTCCTTGCGATGGAAAAGCAGCCCCTTGTTGTGGCTTCACAAGAAAGGCCAGAGGTAATAGAAATCAATGACAAGAAGAAAGAAGATGGTTGCTGCCCTGAGAGAGCAGAGATCTCTGCTCAAGGCTCACAGGAAAGGAGGCTGAGCAGCAATAACTATGGCAAGAGTCATAGATATCTAAAAGCTTAAATGTTTATTATTTTTAAATACCCAGACTCAAAGGAAGAAATAAAAAAAGTAACAAAGGTTATTAATAACCATTCCACCTAGAGATGAAAATTATTAACATTTTGGTGAATACTCGTGTGCACGTGCTCTCTCTCTATACAGTTGCAGTTGTCCCTCAGTATCTGTGCGGGATTGGTTCCAGGACCCCCGTGGATACCAAAATCTGTGGTTGCTCAAGTCCCCCACATAAAAAGGCATAGTATTGTACTTGCACATAACCTATGCACATCTTCCTGTAAAGACTTTAAATCATGTCAAGACTTCCTATAATACCTAATACAATGTAAATGCTATGTAAATAGTTGCAGGCACATGGCAAATTCAAGTTTTGCTTTTTGAAAATTTCTGGATTTTTAAAAACTATTTTTGATCTGCAGTTTGGCTGAATCTATGGATGGGGAACCCGTGGATACGGAGAGCCAGCTGTGTGTGTATATATATATATATATATATATACACACACACACATATATATATATATATATACACACACATATATATATACACACACACATATATATATATACACACACATACGTATTTTAAGATGATATATCATACTTCTGTATTATAGCCTGCTTTTTTCACCTAACCATTAAAGATTCTTCCTCTTGCATTCATAAATAAAATCTTAGTCTGTTTCATCTTTCTTTTTATTTACCTGTATCCTTTTTGCTTATAAATAAAGCTGCAACGAATAACTGTGTTCATATATATTGAGTCACTCATCTAATTATTTATATAGGAAAAATTGCCAGACAAAACAATTGATTCATCACATCATTCGTGCCTACATACTTTGGTGCATAACCTTAAGAGTGCACACATTTAAAAATTTGAAATATATTGCCAAATTTCTCTCAAGAAAATTGTACCCACCTACATTAGCAGTATATGAATCCTTGATCCTTATAGTTACAAGCCCTAGATATCTTTATTATTTTTAATATTTGCCAAAAAAGCAAAAATGTTTTTAATATTTGCCAAAATTAAAATTTTTATTTTAATTTTTATTTCTTTGATTATTAGTAGTCATAATAATGACTTTGATTATGTGTAGTCTGCATCTATTCAAATGCTTATTGGCCATCCTACACTTATTGTATTTGAATATCTGACAGCTCAGTGCCCTCCTCAGTTGCTGTTTCTCTTCAGAAATTTTTTGCTATGCTAACTTTTATTTTAAATGAACTTTAATTTAATTTTAAAAATTATCAAGATTGTGTTAAACACATAGGTTTGTTCAGTGAATAATGGCATCACTAGAGTGAGTATTTGCACAAGAACCAAGTGTAACTCTTCATTTATTCCTCCCTTTCTATGATCTTTGATGGAGTTTTACAGTTTTCTTCAGGTAAGTTCTGAACTTTTATTTTTTAAGTTTATTCCTAAATATTTTATGTATTAACCGTATTTTGTATCAGAATGTTCACCGTTGTATTTCTTACCTGACCCTTCTTTGTTAAATAAGAACTTTTTGAGTTTTATATATTCATTTTCTAACCTGCTACCTGATTGGTTTCTCTTTTTATATTTATGAGTTTTTAGTCAGTTTCTTGGGTTTTTATGAAGTTGGAAATTTGCATTTTTCTGTATTTATATCTCTTTATTTTCTTAACTATTTGCATGGCTGATTTTTCCAAAAGAGTGTGAAATAATAGTGGGGATAACAGACATGCTTGCTTGTGTCTGACTTTAAAGGAAATGGCATCGTGTGTGAATGTGTGTTTGTATGTCTGTATATGAATGAGTATGTAAATGTATGTTTATTATACGAAGAAAATAGCATCTTACTTCTGTTCCTCCTAGATCTTTAACAAGGAACAATCAATAAAAGTTTTTAAATGCCTTTTTAATATCCATCATGGTACGTACAGAAAGTAATTCTTGCAGCTATGTTTTGCGTTTGACAGGGAGTTTCTAAGCAAAAATGGGGGAATCATGTTAGTTATATTGTATTCATTGCCTGTAACAGGGAAGGACAAATCTTTAATTCTGTAAAGATGCATCTCCAAAATCTCAAGTTCAGCCATATACTATAAAAACAGCTTCAGTGTACTTTTTAAAAATGAATGATGACTACAAACTGCTTAAGGAGAGCAAAATAATTGCCATGAAATTGAACAAAGGTCAGGTAATTATGTGGAAAACCTGGAACCTCATTGCCCAAGGGGTTTGTAATATGAAACCAAAATAAAAATGCCCATAGGCAGGTAAGAGATAGGTCTACAGTTGCTTCATACCTTACAGAGAAAGCAAATAGTTGCTTTTTAAAATGGGATCCTTCAGGGGAATGAAGGAGTTGATCTTTAATGTCCCTTTCAGATCTGCTAGGGAAATGAGGGACCTCTAGAAGAAGAGGCTGCTAACAGCCACTGGAAAGAGCAAAGAAGGTCAGAGACTTCAGAGGAGGAGGGGGTAGTTTTGTTGTGAACTCATTGACCTAAAAGGACCCACTTACCCAGTGGAGAGGGAGAACAGAGTTGTATTTTCTCCAGGAAGCCTTTCCCTACTTCCTCTTCCATCTCAGTTCCTAATAAAACTAGACTCTTCCCTCCTTCTAAGCTCTATACCATTTAGTGTGCCTCTGCTTGGCACTTTCTCTTCTAAATATTTATGTACATGTTCTTTTCCGACTAGAAAAAGACTATTGAAGGCAAAATTCATGTGTTTGTATCATGCCCACCCATACCCTATAGCACCCAAAACAGGACCCTGTGTACAGCAGACATTGTTCAGTAAGCACTATTAAATGAATAAATGAGTGATAAACATAAGCTTAACTTAGATCTCTTAACAGTATTACTACTGATAATAAGAATGATAGCATAGCTAATTTTTATGAAGTGCCAATTATGTGCCAAGATTTTAATATGCATTATCCCTTTAATCCTTATAATGGTCCTCGCAGGTAGATATTATCCCTACTCAAGAGATGAAGAAATGAGGTTCAGAGAAGTCCCCTGATTTGCCAAGGCTCACATAAAAGAGACGGAAAGGTCTCTCTAGACATCAAAGACCATGTTCTTTCCAATGTGCCAAGTTGTCAGGTGTCGATAGGAATGTCAACCCTACTTACTTGAACTGTCTGGTGTTCCTATTCTGCAACGATTACTTTGAAGACTTTTAGAAGAAAAAAATATGTTCAAATGTGGGTGGGATTTCCAATGAGTTTTGAAATTGGAGAAAGTATATTGCCAAGCACTAAACAAACATTGAATCTGTTTTATGAGTTAATGGATTAAGTTGGATTTCAGTGGCATTCCTGTATCATACACAGCATACACATGCTCATGCCTTTCTCCAAAAAATTCGGAGCAGTTGGTGTTGATCACAGACACTCTGCCAACTAGCTGGATTGTTTCAGAAGAATGCTACATACAGAGTTTGTATCTGAGACTGTTGCTTATCCAAAAAAGTTTGCGAAAGCATTTTGACAGCCCAGATGATCCTCTTGAAAACAGAATAAATGGTTCCCTAAAATATCTTTCCCGGTTTAAAATATAAAGTTTTTGAAGGCAGGAACTGTGTCTTTTACTTTCTGTAGAGAGAATAAGCTGCTATATAATACATGCTCAATAATCATTTGTTAAAAGAAGTGTGCAAAATTTAGCACTATGGAGTTTAAGCCCATCTACACTGGTTATACCAGTAGATACTATCAAATATGGTTTTCTTTAAACAATTCTAATAGTCTTGTAAGGAAAACTTCAAAATGAAAGGTGTGAGCAAAAACAGAGGAAATCAAACAAACAAAACCCTTGGGTGCCAGCTCATGAAAGACCTTGTGTACCATGCCCAGAGAAAGAAAATATCACTAGAATAAGCAAATTTAAAAATTAGAAAACTAGCTTCAAATACTGATAAAATTTGAAGCAGGGGTGGAATACTTTACAAGTTGCATTTAATATTGATCCGTTGTTAGTGACTTTCTAGAGTTTCTTGCTGAGAAAGATCTGAGACCAGATGCAGGCTCAGAGAGTAAAGAGTATTATAATCTACTCTTAATGTCTGATGGTCATAGTCTGTGGCCATAGGGCTGGTGCTCCTGCCATGCATGTATTTAACACCCTAGGTTTAAAAGGAAAAAGAGGAATTCCCTGGTGGGCTAGTGGTTAGGACTCTGGGCTTTCACTGCCGGGGTCCTGGTTCAATCCCTGGTCAGGGAACTGAGATCCTACAAGTCACTCAGTGTGGCCAAAAAAAAAAAAAAGAAAAAGAAACAACAGTAAAGAAATAGAAAAAATATTTTTAAAAAAATAAAAGGAAAAAAGAAAACAAAAGGTTATGCCTTTAAGAAATAGCTTGATCTGCCGGCGTCATTTATTCAACTATAAGACTTAGTAAAGGGGCCATTAGTTTTTCTGACAAAATATAATTATTGAGGAACTTCATTCTTAAAGATAACTTTTCCTTTATTTAAAAATTAATATTTTGTAGGCCTGTATACAGACCAGAAACAACATAAATTCAAAACTCAGTCTGATTCTTCTGTTAAGTAAGTAATATAGTATAGAAGAGGACAACTTTTTGCCTTGCCCCCTCTCGCCCCCTGTCCAAAATGCATACACACATTTTCGTGTGCACATATGTAGGCAGCAGTGGGACAAGCTAACTAACCAGAGCTGAATACTAGCATGAGGAAGCCAGACTGTGGAGAACTCTAAAGTTACACAGGCACAATTGTGAGGACTCTCAATGCCAAACCACAAATAGTTTATGAAGAAGAACATTGGTACCACGGTCCTCTGGTTTTCACACACTCAGAAACACTGGGAATTGGAAGTTTCCCTAGAGGAAAAATAAAACCCCAAATGCTGCCTAATAGCAGTTAAACTTAGTGAAGGAATTTTGATTTGAACCTGTTTGCATGTCTTTAAATTTTGCTCCAGATTTTATCTTAAATTTGAAAACAATGGTAGATGCTTAATGATTTAACGCTTTTTCAGTTAAAAATAGTATTGGCTAAAATCTGTGTTATCCCTGTTTCTCAAGTCATGAATAGCAGCAAGGAATCTTTCTTTTAAATTTTTGTAAGTCAGTTTTTCCAAGTAGCAAACACTTTAAGTGATACAGAAAATAGTAAAATAGAGTGAATTATTTCATACTTATACCTATAGGATGACTTTTTAACTATCTGATCAGTTTAAGAAAGCAAATCCATTGTTCTAGGAAATAGAATACTACGAAAGTTCACTAATGAAACTAATCAGAATTGTAATTTGCAAAATACACATTTGTACTTCTTCATCTTTGGCTTCTAAGGTTTCGTTTGTTTGCGTTTTGCCCAAGTTATCAAAAAAAAAAAAAAGACCCTCCCCTAATCTTCCACTTTATTTAGATCATTGCTGGGTTTTGTTTTTATTTTTGTTTTTTTCTTTTCAATAAGTAGGAAAAAGCAAAGAACAAACCAAAGGAACAAAACAAAACAAAAATACAGGAAAAGAAAACCCCACCCTAATCTTAGCCAATAACAGTGTTTCATTTGTTCACATTATCTAATTCTGGATGATTTTATTTTACTCTATCTGAGATTTCTATTGTAAGGTGCTTCAAGTCTGTTTTGAAAATAATCCAGATACGAAAAAAATAATAAATAAAGGACCATTGCCTAGACCTTCTAACTCTAATTCCAGAGCTCCTCCTCCACACGGTGGCTGATTCTGCTAGATTATCTTGAATAATCTTGTAAAGAAATATTAAAAATTTTATCGTGAACCATCTCAAGGAATCTCCAGTTGTGTTAAGTTTTCAGAAGTTGACAATCTTATTTAGTAACCCTTCCAGAGATACAGTGCCACATGGTGCTGCAGTACTGGACCCAATGAAACTGTGTATTCCTGGTCACTAGCAAGGACACAGAAGTGCTTGTTCTTTGGTTCTCCCCAGTCTAGGCTTGCCAGACAGCTCCTTCACATACATACCATCCCAACTCTTTCGCCAAGAATCTCATGAGTCATGAAAACAAATTTTCTACTTAAATCTACCCTACCAACTATTTTTTTTAACTTTGGAGGCCTTGATCCTGATAATGGTATTATCCAGCCAACTCACTGTTTTTGCTTGGTTTTAATGGATATTAATGGAACAGAGTGACTGCAAACATTTTATGAGTAGTCCTACTTGCTGATCTTCAAGTAATACCTATGATCACCAATTCTGTCTTTTAGCTTATGTGTACCTTGCACTGGGATGGTCTTCTCCTTGTGTCCAAGTTCTTCAAGAACCAACTTACTTTTCTGTCATGCCTTCCATTCTCAGCCCTGCTGAAAATGACCTTCATTTGAATTTCTGTATAATTTAATCTGTGCTCCTCTTTCTTTTTTCTTATCATAAGAAATAGTTTTTAGCTGCATGTTCTAACTTCCCTAAAGGACTGCAAGTTCCTCCAAAGCAGTATCTTTGTCTGATTCATTAGGTGCCAAGAACTTAATAAAAGTTCAGTAAATTATGTATTTGATCTATGAATAAATAAAAGGATAGAATTTAAACACATACTGTTATTAGATGTATATATTATCAGATTATGTACTGCTACCAGGACTGTTTAGAATTTTTAAAGCAATTAATCATGGTTCCCAATCTTTTTAATATACAATATCCTTCCAAGGCTTGATTTTGCAACAAATATCTCCCTAAAGTGGAAAATGACTCTTGGCATGATATTTTTTGAAAAAATTATTTAAAATTAGGTTTCTATTAAAATAGTTCTTAGATAAGCATTATAAAAGTAGGTTAGAGAATTACAAATCGTGGTCAAGTATAACGATGCTTAAAGGCATGAACATACTCATTATAGGCTGTATTAGTTTCCTAGGGCTGCCACAAAAAAGTATCACAAACTGAGTGGCTTCAAGCAACCGAGATTTATTATCTCACAGTTCTGGATGCTGAACATCTAAAATCAAGGTGTTGGCAGGGCATGCTTCTAACACCATCACATTGGGCAGGAGGATCCAACATGTGAATTGTGGGGAGACATAAACATTCAGACCATAGCATGTCATTTTTTTTCCCTTTGGTTGCATGATGTGGTATTTTATAACAATAGTTTTCCTAATATGAAACTATTATTATATTCCTTTTAAAAATCCAACCTGGATATGAAATACGGTCCCTTTAATATTCTGCTAAATTTCTTTTACTAGTGTTGTATAGAGTATTTTTAAAAGTTCATTATATATGAGATAGATCTAAATTTTCTGGTTTCCACTGTTTTTGTTGGGGTTTCAATATTATAATTATGCTAGTTTATAAAATTAAGTTTTATCTTTTTCTAAGTTTCGGAGCAGGTTTTATAGAATTTATTAAAAGTTTGAAGTCACTTATAAAAATGTTCAGAACTGAAGCCTTTTTATGTCTAATAACTTGACAACTTCTTAAAATTTCTTTCCTGATTATTGATCTATCTTCCCACTTCTCCTTGAGTTCATTTTTTCTAAATATTGGGTTTTTTCCTCTACTTCTACTTTATCTTGTGTTGTTATTACAATTCTTGCTTTCCTTTTAATTGTATTTAATTAAATTGTGTTTTCCTGCTATTATCTTTGCCCATCCTTTAATTTTTATTGCTCTGCATTATTTGGTTTAGTTGTGTTTCTTTTAAACATCATATGCTTTAAGTGACGGGTAGGAGCCTGTCTGAAAATCTTTGTTTCTTAAGAGGGGACTTCGTCTCTTTTATGTTTATTCTTATAAAATACCTTCATTCTCACTTGGCCATTTTTTTAAAAGTTTGTGATTTTAATGTTTATTTGATTTGTTAAAAATCTGTTAATATATGGATTATGTTTTCTTTGGTTATCTTCCCCCTGGTGATTAGGAAGGTAGAGAAGAGACTATATATCCTGGATCTTGATGGCTGAGTAATCTGATGGAGTCAGCCACGGTGTGGGAACTCAGTACTTTGCTTCACAAATAATAATATCAAGACCCAGCAAAGTTAGTTTCATGACTAATTAACAATAGGATTGATCTTAGACCTAGTGCTCTTAGCTTCAGGACAGTGCTTTCTATAGCCTCAACTTGTGAGAAATTTTGCTCTATTTCATGTAAATGAGCCTTTTCCTCCTCAACAATCCCTGCCCCATATGTTCATACTTCCTTCTCATGGAAGAAGCATGTTTTCCACCATATCAGTGTTCTCTACAATCTTAGCAAGGCGTAGAAGGCTATGCACCCACAGAAGAATGCAAAAATAATGTATTAGGTTGAAGTTGGAACTTAGTGAATTATCAATAAGCTTATCATATTTTCAAAGTTCCTTTCATTTCATCTTAACACTGAAATTGGTAAAAGGGATTTAGGGATGGTTTTTGACATTTAGGAGCTCACTCCTTATTCAAGGAGGCAGATGCATGAATAAGTAACTATCATACACGGCAGACTCTAATGGGCATTACAATTTGGAAAACATCTCTGACATAATAAATATGGCATTTAGTGAAACTTACATATAACTCCCTCTCATCATTTCTCTTTGAAGAAAACGAATGTTTCAAAACACTTCTAACAAAGATTAATTTACTCATCAGTCTTATTACAGGGTTGGTATTTTCACTGAAAAAGAACACATACCGCAATACAAACACACACACACAGGCACATACTCAAATATTAAAAGACCAAGTTTGCATTTTATCTGTAGCAGCCTGCTTTGGTTGCTGAAGGAAAGAAGGAAGGAAGTCAAGGAAGGAGGGAGGGAGGGAGGGAAGGAAGGGAGAAGGAAGAATAGAGGGAATGAAGGGATAGAGGAAGGAAGGGAGGGAGGAAGAAAGAGGGAGGGAGAGAAGAAGGAGGAAGGAGGAAAAGGGAAGGAAGGAAAAGAAAGGGAGGGAAGGAGGAAAAATCTTTTTAAAAAAGTAAGAAGGAAGGAAGATGACTCATGAAGGAAAGAGCAGAACTCATCTAATCCATTTCAGCCTGTGTTATGGCTCACAAGAGTTTCAATGTCCTTATTTGTAAAATGATGATTATGCTATACTCATAGGGTTGTGTGGATTTCAATTAAACAAGGTAGCAACTGGAGGCTGCTGGCACATGGCAAACCCACAGTAACTGGTACAACAGATTGTTACTCACATTAATTGAATGTCTACATTAAAGGAGCTGCCTGTCATCTCATTTAGTATCTCTGCAGCGTTAACTGATTAATTTATTTCAACAAATCTGGTCACAATCTCTCCTTACTGTTGCAGACACACATAAAAAAGTGTTTGAAATTTTTACTTTTTGACAAACGTTTTAGCTGACATTGACACATTTCCTTTTCATTGCACCTCTAGACCCTCACATTTTCTGAATTAACTCATATTGCTCTATGCACAAATTAAACTCCAGTAAAAATGAAAGCTGCAGTAAATCAACCCACCAAATCTTGTACTTCAAGGGTGATTCCATAAATCACACAGAAAGTTAAGAGACTTGCCTTGAAGAAAGTTCCATGTATCAGAGAGATCTTTTTAAAAGTGAATAATTTATGGTTAAAATAGATCTTGAGTCACCTTTTAAAAATGTATCCACCGCCTAATTATAACAGTAATTTGGAGATGATTCAGGCTCATGCTTAGTAGTAATGTCTTTGAAAAGGTGCTACTTCTGAAAACTACTTTATTTATGATGCTGCATAAATGCAGAGCATTATCCTGACTGTTAAGTGACAGCCTCTTTTTGTGGATGTTCTCTTGTCCTTGCTGCAGGAAGCAATTTAATAGTTCTTTTTTTCCTCAAACAGATTTTTCCCATATGTCCTCTACTGCTGCCAGGCTAAGAATTTTTGAGAAAGCTAAATACATATTCCAGGTCATTAAAACGTTTTCTTATACACTAAACTTTCATTTTTTAAAGAATAATATATAGTTATTCACTGTAAGTTGGCTTTGTGTTAATAACTTTTATTTACTTATTTGGGTGTCAGGTGTGCTAAGAATTTTAGATATATTTTCTCATTTAATCCTCACAACACATCTGTGTTTGCAGGTACTGTTCTTACCATCATAGTACAAGAAACACCATGGGCTATAAAACTGAAGTAACTTAACTAAGTTCTCACAATAATGGAACAAGGACTCAACCCCAAGCAGTCAGATGGCAGAAGCCAAGCTCTTAACCCTGATACTGTACTGTCTCCTGGCTAGCCACGACATATTAAAAGAAAAATGCAAATTTCAGAACAGCATGTATAGAAGGACCCCTAGTGTGATATATTTCCTTGGTGTGTGTGTGTACAGATATAAAATGTATGTATATAATATATATCATATATTTATATATGTGCATGTATTATATTTTTATGTAATACAGACATCAAAAATAATGAAAGTTATTATAATATGTAGCACTTTTTATAGTAAGGACTTTCTATATGCTAGATAGTTCACATGCATTATCTCACTTACTTCTCAAAATAACCCATTAACATGGGCACCGTTATCTCTCCACTTTACAGATGAGAAGAAGCACAGCAAAGAAATTTAACGAAGGTCATAGAGCTAAAAAGTGGCTAAGCTAAGAATCAACCAGATAATGACATATGTATATATACATATGTGTGAGTGTGGATATATAAATATATATCCACACACACACGTATATATAAAGTTTTTTTTTTTTTGGTACGCGGGCCTCTCACTGCTGTGGCCTCTCCCATTGCGGAGCACAGGCTCCGGACGCGCAGGCTCAGCGGCCATGGCTCACGGGCCCAGCCGCTCCACGGCACGTGGGACCCTCACGGACCGGGACACGAACCCGCGTCCCCTGCATCAGCAGGCAGACTCCCAACCACTGCGCCACCAGGGAAGCCCTATAGTTTTAATTTAAAAAGGGACCATCAACTAACATAGTTTGAAATTAAGTTCACAAAATGAACTTTAAAAAACTGAGTCTAAACAGGTGATCTCCAATGGCCAAGATCACCCTTCCCTGCACTTACAAATGGGCATTGTCCCTGACTGCTTGTCTTTTCTTCTGTGGTTTCTTTGGTTAACAAGATTCCTTTCAGATTGGCACATTCAGTTTTCAGAGGTGGTGATATCTTCAATTAGATCATTATAAAGTCTTATGGCCTGAGAGACATTTTCTCTCTTTCTGGTGACTGTGCCTCTATTCCAGGGGTCAGGAAACTATAGCTTTGTTCATTTATTTGTTTTGTACAGTCCATGAAGAATAGCATTTACTTTTTAAAAATGGCTTAAAAATCAAAAGAAGAATAATATTTCATGACATATGAAAATTATATGAAATTCAAATTTCAATGTTCATAAATAAAATATTATTGGAACACAGCCATGCCAATTAATTTATGCATTGTCTATGACTTTTTTGCACTACAATAGCAGAGTTGAGTAGCTGCAACAGAGACCAAATGGCTTGCAAAGTCTAAAATATCTACTATCTGGCCCTTTACAGAAAATATTTGCCAACCCCTGCTGTGTTCTAATATGTTGTATATTTATTTTAAAGTTCAACTTTCTGGGAGTCTCTCTTCTTTCCCAACTCATTCAGGGTACCTTACTATTGCCCTGTGTCCTGCTTTGATCTCTCAAGGACATGGCACTTTCAAACAATCTTTTTTCCCAAATATGACCACAAATTGATTATTTTCTCATTACATAGGAACATTGCTACAGCTGCTAGTGGTCTAAGAAAACCTAGATATAGTAAAGTGGGCCACAGACTGAGAATCCAAATTACTCACAATCTTCCTCCTCTCTGGACCTCTGTTCTCTCATCTATAAAATAAGTGCAGTACTAGATAGCTTAGGTCATTGTTACTATGACATCCTATATTTACAGTAATTCAAAAATCAACATTAACTGAACATCAACCATATACGGGTAAGAAAAATGAATGTGAACAGTTCACCTTCAGCGAGCTTACAGCCCAGCACTTGTCTGGACTGTCCAAATATTAGCTACCCAGGGGTACTAGTAGAATAACGGCCACTCCTCCACTCCCCCACTCCCCGCCAAGATGCTTATGCTTATGCCCTAATTCCCAGAACCTGGGAACATGTTATCTTACATGCAACAGCTTATCAAAGCCACCTTGTTGACTACTATTGTACATCGTGTCTCATGTTACCCATCTGACCAATGTGCATATTTGGTTATGCCACTTCTGCTGTTATCCAATGCAGTTTATTGAGGAGGATACTGAATTTCAGACACAAGGGACTTGCCTATGGTCAAGGTACTTAAAGATAGACAAGGATCCAGAAGAAATGTCCCATTCATTCATTTAATGAACATGTACTGGTTATCTACCATGTGCAAGACGCTGCTGCTACCCAGTGTGTGACTCTTCCTCCCTGCATCAATGGTTCCTAATACCCAAGAATTGGTTCCACTTGTCCCCATAGCAATGTAATGCTTTGAATAATTTCATCTACCAAAAAAATAGAACCTAATATGTAAAAATTTATCTTCCTCTTATTAACTAATGACGTACAGAAAACTCAGAACTCCTGAGTTGATAAATTCTCCTCCTAATTATGGGAAAGCACACAATTTTGGAAAGTAATTTTGAAGGTCAGCCCTTAGGGGCTCAGAAAACTCAGACCAAGAACCACTGTTGTTCTGGGCTTGGATCACTAAATCTTGATGTCATAGCAGCCCTTCAGAGCCAAAAGGCTAGAAAGGTCTGCTGCTCATTTGGGTCATCAAAGATGAATACATCCTCTCTCCCTCTTTCTCTCTGTCTCTCTCTCTCTTTAAATCTAGAGAGAATTATCCTAGCCTTGAACCTCTGTCCAAATATTCTGAGGAGAATTAAACAAGTTCCATGCTATTAAGTTCTTTGGATTAAGAAGGAAACAAGGGAAAACTGTTTGTGATGAAGGACAAACTGTCCTTTGGAATCTGAGTTACTGTTTCCAGGCTGCAAGAATGGAGATGAAAAGGCTCAGAACAGCAGCTGTGGGAATAGAGGGAAAATATAAACAAACCGAGGATGCTGAGAACTTCTACTAGGATGAGTTGCTCAGAAGACATTTATAAAGAACAGAGAGAGGTATAATAGGGTTGCTCAGTCCCACGTCACTCATGTCAGGGTACATGAAACTTAGACGGCCAGATTTTCTTTCCAGAAGACAAAGGGAGAATTTGCCTGCCTTAGGGTAAATAAAATGGTCCAATTATATAATAATGAATGAAAGGATAAAAGAATGAAAGAGATACTACTGATTACTATCATTTTGTCAATCTCTGTGTTGAATACTTTCCATATGTGATCTGTTTTAATCATTCTAACAACTCTATAAACCTGGTTTTCATATCCTCATAGGTAGATGAGGATATTGACAGTCAGAGGGGTGAAAGAGACTCTATTACAAGCTGGACACTACACACTAATGAATTTTTAAAGTATAATTATCTTTATTTAATTCTCATTACAAAATCCAGAGCTCCATATTATCCTCATTTTTTATATGCAGTGAATAGGGATTCAAAAAGATGATATAAATAAACAGTAAATAGCCATATGAGTCCTGACTTCTTGCTACTACCTGGCTGTGTATTCCTGGGACATCTAAGTGGAGATGCCCAGCTGAGAATTAGAAACATATCCAAAAGAGCTATAGATAGAAACATGGTACAGAGGCAAGATGAACAGGTGAATTTTGAATTAAAGCAGAATCTGAAACGTTGAATTGCTTTAATGTGGCCAATTACGTGAGAAGAGAAACGGTGCTCATTAAAAAAAAAAAAATGTGATGAAGCTGCAATAAATGAGGGCAGCCAAACATGAGCTTTTCTTCTTTTCTGAGATTCCTGACAGATCCCATAGCCCTTCATCTTTGTAAGGGTTACTTCCTACAGCTCAGTTTCACCTCCCTCCCTGGGAATTGCAGCCTTTTCAAGTCCTGGACACCTCTGTGACCATGGATTCCCAGCGGGCATTCATAACAGAATAACTTACACTCATCATCTCTCCATATTGACCTCTCATTCAGTCCTTGATCTGACTGAATTTTTATTGCCATCACGCATCTGACACTGACTCACCAGGGCCACAAACAACCTTCATGCGCAATAACCACCAAGCATACACACACTTCAGAATTGCTTTTGCTTGACACTACTGACCACCAATTCCACCTAGAAAGTACTTTAATTATGGGTTTTGGTGATGCCATTCTCCTATGTCTCTCCTTTCCCCTGGAGTTATTCCTTCTCATCTTTTCCCAAACTTTTCCTCCTCTGTCCACTCCTTAGGGGTAGTGTACACCAGAACCCAAAGGAGAAGACCTCTCTTCTCTGTTGGCATCTCATTTCCTCTGGTGGCTTCGGCTATTACCTAACCACATACCTATAATAATGAAAACTATATCTGTATAAAAGCCCCTAGTTATATGTCCAATTTCCTACTAGACATTTCAACCAGGACATCCTTTAAGCTTTTCAAACTCAACACGACCAACGTTAACTCTGCATTCTTCCCCTGACCGCAAACCTGCTTCATCACCTGTATTAGTTTCCTATTGCCGCTGTAACAAATTACCATAAACTCAGCGCCTTAAAACAACACACATTTATTATCTTAAAGTTCTGAAGGTCAGAGTCCTTAAACCAAGATGTCAGCAACGCTGCACTCCTTCTAGAGGCTCTAGCAGAGAATGTTGCCTTGCTCTTCAGCTTCTAGAGGTCGCTTACATTCCTTGGCTCATGGTGCCTTCTTCCATCTTCCAGGTCCAGCAGGGAATCATCTTCAAATCTCTCTCTTTCTCTCTCTGAGCTCTACTTCTGTCACCATAGCTCCTTCTCTGACCCTCCTGCCTCCCTTTTATAAAGGCATTTGTGATTATACTGGGCCCACCTATATAAGCCAGGAGAGTCTCCCCATCTCAAGGTTTTTAACTTATCACATTTTCAAAGTCCCTTTTGCCATGTAAAGTAAACTGCACAGGTTTTGGGGATTAGGGCATGGACATCTTTGGGGGAGACATTATTCTGTCTACCATACCACCTGTGCTTGCTCTCTCAGTAACGCTGTTGTCTAGTTGTCCGAGCTAGGAACCTGTGGTGATCTTTGACCTTTCCTTCACCCCACACATCTAGGCCACCACCAAATTCTACAAACTTCACCTCCTAAATCTCCCTCAAATATTCCTCTCTACATCCACGTCTTCCAGTGTCATCTGAAACTTTCCTGCTCAGGTAGACTACATAATTTGATTCCAGTACCAACCCTTGAGATAGAAATACATAAATCTTTGAATACGTTTGGGAAATTTTTTCTTGATATTTTAATAGAAAGAAAAACATTGTCACAGAGAGCTAGATGTGTTCCACTAGAGAGGCTACTGTGGCAAAGTAGCAAGCCCTGTGGGTGAGGAATTGGAGGCTGAAACCGAGTTACAACTTGCCATTTCCTAACCCTGTGACATCTGGCAAGTTATTTAAGTTTTCTAATTCTTGGTTTCCTCATCTGTAACACCTAACTTGTAAGTTACTCAGAGACTCAAACTGCAGTGACATAGGTATTTATACTGTTCATGTATAAGTTATCAGTAACACACTTTTGATTCAAAGGACAAGCCATTAATAAGCCTAATAAGCCAGAATGGAAACATTTCAATATTCAAAAACTCAGCCTAGGCCATCTCAGGCCCATAAGCATCAACTTTTCTGTCTCTCAGTGGAACTTAAATACTTATAACTAGGCAGGGAGCAACTTTCTGCCCATTCTTGTCCAGGGGAGATTTCTTTTTTATTTTTGTACAAGTGTGTGGCAGGGGAACTCTTTAAGAAAAATAACACTAAATTATGAATACAAAGTACATTATAAAAGGGAGGGTTTATTTGGAATAAAAAAGGAAATAAAAAAATATTAATATCTTTCTTTGCAAATATTGTAAAATCATATGACCACGTGAAAGAGGCTTGGGCAAGTGAGTAGCCTTGAAGCTTAAGCTTTAGCAGCTTCAGAGTTAATCTTTTTCTGCTTTGTCTATTCCTGTGTAAAAAAGAAAAATCCACAGTTCTTATATTCTTAAACATCATGGTTACCCCCATGCCCAGTGCATGTAAAATAACTTCCCTATTTTCAAAATTGAGGTGCTAAATATACTACTAACAAATGTTACAAATAAATGTCACATGGACTCTGTGGCTTGCTAAGCGTTAAACATTCCTGCTACAAATTTGTTTCAGTCCTGCATTAACAAAAATCTGACTCCTATGGGGATTCATCCTAAATTCCAAACAGAGCTGTGAGGAACAACAGAAAACGTTTTCTCCTTAAAGGACTAGATACACATACAAAGAGAGAGTTGAACTTGTGGAATTGCTACACACCCTGGGAAGCATGATTGAAATGAACAAGTAATAGGTCTATTGTTTTTTTAAAACTAGAATTTGTGAAGAGAAGTGCTATGGGTGTTATGGTGCTCTGCCCAGATTCACTCTTCAGAGCCAAAGCACCATTCCATGGAAGATGGGACTGTCAGCCACACCAGGGGTCCCCAAAGCCCAGCCCCAAACTGGGCCGCACAGCGGGAGGTGAACGGTGGGCAAGCGAGCGAAGCTTCATCTGCCGCTCCCCAGCGCTTGCATTACCGCCTGAACCATCCCCTTCCCCCCACCCCGTGGAAAAACTGTCTTCCATGAAACCCGTCCCTGGTGCCAAAAAGGTTGGGGACCGCTGAGCTACACCACTCACAGCTGTACCCTTCACTGGGGACTGCCCTCAGTTTCAGGGAACTGTCTGGCACAGCTGCATCCTCTCCCATTGGTCCGCCACCAATGCTACAAACACCCAGCCCCTTGCCTCAGTTTGGAATAACTCTGAAAGAGCCATCCTAGCTCCAGAACTTCCGTAGGACTGGGTGAGGCACCAGTGGCAACCACACTAAGGGGCAACTCCCCTTTTCCCAATCCTGCTGCCTAACTCCGCAATCAGAGGTGTAACTACTGAGAGCACACCCCAATCAACCTTCGTCTCAAAGTGCATTTTTAGGAAAGCAGTCTAAGACAATTCACACTAGAAGCAGTCCTAAAAGGCAGACTCCATAATGAGATCTGGAGTTGGATATTCTCAGTGGCCAGCTGCAGAGAATGCTAAATTCTTAGGCCCAGCACATCTACTATACAAAGTAAGGGTTAAGGAGGGAAGCAGTGCCATAGAGGCCGGGATGGAGGCCTTGACTGAGCCCAACAAGGGTGATTGAGCTATTGCTGCTGCCATTGTCTAGTAACAGAATCCAATGTTGAGCCCCTAATGTGGCACTGCCCCTCAAGACAACCAGTCAGCCACTTCGAGGCAAGCTGACTACATTGTTTTGTAGCTGACTACAATTCAACCCTTTTCCCCATGGAAAGAGCAGTGATTCATATTGACTGGGGTCAACCCAATTTCTGGAAATGTGTTTGCCTTTCCTCCCTGCAGAACCTTGGCCTACACAATTACCCAAGAACTCACGGAATATTTGATGCACCAACATGGGATCCCATACGATATTGTCTTGGATCAAAGGTGCCATTTTCCAGAAAAAGAGGTGCAACAGTGGGCATATAGCCATGGGAATCCATGTTCCTTCTCACAATCCATATCAGAATCCACTGGCCTGATAGCATGGTAGAATGGCCTCTTGTGGGTATAGCTGAAGTGCCATCTTAGAGAAGACGCCCTGCTAAGATGGGGTACCATTTTCCAGGAGGTGGTCTACACCCTCAATCAATGATCTTTATGTGGTGACATATCCACAGTAGGTAGATCTAGGAGTCAAGGGATGGAATTGGAAGTGAAGCCAAGTACCATTGTCACCTATGACCTACTTAGGCACTATAGGTCTAGAGATCCTGGTTCCCAGAAGGTGAATACTTCCACCTGGGAACACAATAAGAGTCCCATGGAACTTTAAGCTCTAGCTATCACTTCAGATTAGCTATCACTTCTAGCTCTACCTGGTCACTTCAGGATCCCCAGACCAAGAGAACAGCAGATGAGGAAAGAAGTCACCACATTTGCAGGAGTAATTGATACTGATAATCTGCAGGAAGAGGTTCATGAGAAATCAGCTGTTAATCTGTCAGTTCTTGGTTTGGTTATCTTTTCTAACTGCTTTTATGGTATTTTATTCATCTTTGTTACTCTGAAATTGCCGGTACACATACATTTGTATTGATCTTGCTTGAGGTTTATTGACTCTCCTGAGGCTGGGGCACTTGTGTTTTTCACTAGTCAGTTTTAGAAAATTATCAGTTATTATCTCTTCAAATTTTGCTTTGTCTCTATTCTCTCATTCTAGTGCCCCAATTAAACACATATTGGACACTACTGACCAGGGACCACATTAAACTAAATTTATGCGTTGGGGCTTTGAGGCCACAGAGATAAGAGTGAATTCTAGACCTAAACAAGCTTGCGGTTAGAAATTCTCAAGGGAGACATACACTCCCTTCTGTCCAGCTCCCTGCCCAGCCACTCTACCAAGAGCCATGGCCAAAATGGTCAAGTACATTTGCTCTCTCCCTCTGTGGGGCGGGTTTTATCTTAGGTCACACATTTAGGACCTCTTGGTGGATCCCAATTTTTTGGCAAAGATTTCTATGGTCACATCCCACTGTGCTCAGGTCCTGGACTTTATCTCCTATGCTCTGCCTTCTTGACATATTAAAACTAAGAATTTAAGATCTGCAGAATCTGTTAGGGCAACCTATACTTATTTATAACTCTGGAATCACACTTTCTTGTGTTTTTCTCCTCTAAGTGTTTTTCTTACTTTACCACAAGCTGAGTCACGCTTTTACAAAACAACTTGATCTAACTCTCTAGTTTCCCTCTACTGAGGGTGTTTCTCTGCATATCTACCCAGCCTTATTGTTGCAAACAGACGTCTAAAATTCCTCATTTTTGCCTCATTTCTGAAATTTCTAACTAATCTCTTTTGATCCTCAGAAGACCTGATTTAGAACCTCGGCCCTGCCACTTTCTAGTGCTACAAGTGGGACATTACTTCACTTATCCTTTTCTCAGCTCCATGTCCATAAATGGAAGAGAAGATGACTTTTGGGCATTGTTAGGACTAAATGACCTAATGTCTATACTAGTGCAAACTAGGGGCACAATCTTATTTACTCTGGATCTGGCCTATGGTGGTAGATTAGAAGGAACTCTTTGTATCTATCCAAGGCCTATTGACAGCTTCCTGTCTCTAGTTATTACAGACCTGCTGGGCTACATGATGGCCTCCGACCCATTCACTAGAACAAACAGTGGAGGGGTTATCCTAGCAGATGGAGCTACGACTCCAGAGACTACCCCTGGCAGAATTTCTTTTAATTTTCCCGAAGGTGAAAGAAAGTGAGGGCATCACAGGGCATTTGTTAAATGTTAAACTTTGGGGCTTCCCTGGTGGCGCAGTGGTTGAGAGTCCACCTGCCGATGCAGGGGACACGAGTTCGTGCCCCGGTCCGGGAAGATCCCACATAACGTGGAGCGGCTGGGCCCGTGAGCCATGGCCACTGAGCCTGTGTGTCCGGAGCCTGTGCCCCGCAACGGGAGAGGCCACAACAGTGAGAGGCCCGCGTACCGCAAAAAAAAAAAAAAAAGTTAAACTTTGTGAGTTTTTCCTAAAAGTTGTCATGAGTTTCTATTTTCTTTTTTTAATTGTTATTAAACAACGTAAGTTGCACACACTCCTTGTATGTTTTCAGAACTGCTAGTTTCCCTCTCATGTTGTAGCTCGTCAGTGCCGAAATGACCACACTATTCTTTTCAAACCAGGTCAACCTACTCCCATATCAAGAGCCTTCATGGAGTGATTAATGTTCATGTTGCATCATCCTGATTCAGTTCAAATATAGATAAATGGTAAGTGCATGCAAGAGCTCTTCATTCCCTAAGACTCAGCTTAAAAGTCAACTCCTCTTTGCAACTTTCCCTGACTTTCCCCTCCCACCCCCAGACAGAGTTAGTCACTTTCTCCTCTGTGCTCCCTCAGGACTTCATGCAAACGTTACCTTAAAAGCTCTTACCACTTGGCTTGGTGTCCTGTAACTATCTGTTTACATGTCCCAGGAGATATTCAGTCTCTTAAGAAGAAGGGCAATATATTATTTCTTTTTGTAACTCCAGCACCTAGCACACAGCCTACCACATAGTCAGTGCCCAATAAGTGTTTATTGAGTCAAAACAAGAAAGTTTTAAAATTAAGTTATGTTACATACCTGCAATTACATAAGATTACTGTTTAGATTCAATGAAACTAAGATTTAAAATGTCAAAGCATAATTATTAAATTCTAGTTAAGAAATAGTACTTTTTAAAAGGTACTTGGAGAGCTCTGAGGTATAATGTTTCCTGAATTCTATTTGGTGTTATTTTGGTGGCTTTTTAGGTTTTTTTAAAAGAAGGAGTTAACTTCATAGAGTCTACAAATGCCATAATGAAAAGGGGACTTTGAAATCATGCAAATCAACACTGTCTATTACTTTCCTTGCTTTAATTTCTTCAGTGTATTTAGTATTAATTCAAATTATATAATTTTCCTGCTTTCATGTTCCTTTTCTATCACAGCTGTTAGATTACAAGTTCTAGGAAAGCTGGACCATTGCTATCATGTTCACTGCTATGTTCCCACCTCCTGAAGTAATGCCTAAGGCATAGCAATTTCTTAAGAAATATTTGTTGAATGGATGGATAGATGGATGGATGGATAGATGAATTAATCAATGAATGAGTGAATGACATATGCAGATGTGAAAAGGGACTTGTAGGACTTAGAGTCAAGTCTTTTGATTCCCAGTGTAGCATCTATTATGCCTCAGAATACTGTCTCATTCTTAGGTAAAATAGCTCAAGTCCCCAGGATTGAAGCTCAAAATCTCTGTTTTATTTTCTTTTTGGAATTTCTGTTGCTACTGCCATAGTTCAAGGCCCAACATTTACACCTGTAATATGTTTTTGTGCCTTAAACATCCTTATTAGATGTCAATGCAGGATGGCATCAGTCAAGAATTCAGGAGCAAGAAATAGGAGGCCCCTTTCTGCAGATGGCTTCAACCTTAAAAAAAATTACAGGATCATCCATCCATTCATTTATCCAGCAAATATTTTTAGTGAATGTCTATCATATGCCAAGCAATAGCTCTAAGTATTTGGTTACTTCAGTAAACAAAACAAATAAAAATCCCTTTCCTGGTAGAGCTCAAATTTTTGGGGGGGAGGAGGAGAGGGGAAATAGATACAAATAATGAACATAATGAGTAAATTAGATAGTTTGGCTAGCCAGTGATAAATGTTATGGAAAAGAACAGAGCAAGGCAAAGGGGATTGAGAATGCTGGGAAATCCATTTTACCCTGGCCACTGTGTCAAGAGCAATGTGTAGAGGAATGAAGGGACAGGCATGGAGACCTGTAAGGAAACCAGAGAAGGTTCCACTACACATACCACACACACACATATACATATCCCACACACATTTACAAATAACCCATCCATACAGGAAGCTGGCTTATATCAAGTCCAAAAGGAAACCCTGTGGGTTGCAGAAATAATAGCTGTTACCCCACCAACTGGCTATTCATCTCCTCCCATGCATAGATCCTTCATAACACCCGTGTTATGGGTGTGATCAGCCTCCTCTCACACATTTTCAGCAACAGGGAGCTTGCCACTACCCAATGGAGTCAGCTTGATTTTTAGACAACTGGGTTGTTACTTTCTTGAGTTAGTCTAACTGAAATCTACCTCCATTGTTTCTACCCACTGCCCTAGTTCAATAAACACATTGGAGTAAGATGGAAGGAACATCAGCTTTGGAGCAGTCAAGACCTGGGTTTGAGCTACAGCCCCACTGTTTCCTAGATAAGTGATTTTCTGCAAGGCACAGTTTTTCCTGAGCCTCAGTTTTCTCATCTAAAATGGGGATAACAGTTGCATAATATGGGCTCATTAAATATTAGTTCCTTTATCTAGGCACTAGTCTGAATACCGTATTAGCCAAAATAAATAAAGCACGGGCTCTGCCTTCAAGGTCAGAGCCACTCTTCTGAACATCACCTGTTCCTTCAGCCATTGCTCCTATATCATAGGCTGAAGTATTCTCGCCTCTAGACATGCCCAGCTTTGTCTATACTTACTTGTCCCATTGCCTGGCCTTCCCTATTTAGATAATTGGGTTTAGGAAATACCTTTTTGAAAAACTACCTCTAACCTCAGGTTGGGTAGGAACAGCTTATCCTATAGGGGAATGCGACAATCTGGACTGAGAATCACGAGTCCATGGGACCCTGTTCCAAGGACTTACCCAGTTCCCTGTACAACCTTGGTTAAGTCATTTTCCTTCTTGAATACTTGACTACCCTATTTGTATAATGAGGAAGTTCAGTAAAATGAGTGTGTATACTTTCTCAGTTGTAACAGAGACACCTAAGATTCTACAAATTGGATGTGGAAGTAGAGGCAGAGAAGAGATATATCTTGAACGCTTGTTGTGACATACCAATTCTTTGAATAATTATACCTTCAGAGAAGTGTTCTTGGCACTTTTATAAGCATTTTCACTTTATTATTTTGAAACTTCAGCAAGATTTCTAAGTGGTAATGCAAATGGCCTCTGAGTAACACTGGGGAACATTCTTTGAGCTTCCTGTTCACTGCCATCTATAACTGTAACTGTCACTTCAAAGAAAATGTACTTAGTTACAAGGTCATGCACTGAAAAATAAAATTGAATCTAGGGTGGGGAATAAGTAAGAGATGTGTGAGTGCCTTAGAGTGTGTGTGTGTATCTGTGTGTGTGTGTGTGTGTGTGAGTGGGTGGGTGGTGTATTTTTCTGATTTTTAAAAAATTTATTTATTTATTTATTTATTTATTTATGGCTGTGTTGGGTCTTCATTTCTGTGCGAGGGCTTTCTCTAGTTGCAGCGAGCGGGGGCCACTCTTCATCGCCGTGCGCGGGCCTCTCACTATCGCGACCTCTCTTGTTGCGGAACACAAGCTCCAGATGCGCAGGCTCAGTAATTGTGGCTCATGGGCTTAGTTGCTCCACTGCATGTGGGATCTTCCCAGACAAGGGCTCAAACCCGTGTCCCCTGCATTGGCAGGCAGATTCTCAACCACTGCGCCACCAGGGAAGCCCTATTTGTCTGATTTTAAGAAAATCAATCAGAAGCCACTTAAAATCCTTACCAAGGTTACATGACCAAAATTAAACTAAAAACTTCAGTGAAAACCCAGAGTTAAGATAACCTAGCAAGATCAATTTCCAAAAGCTGCCTTTGCAGTTGAAACATCTCAACGCCAGTTTTTAGAGCTCTAAATGCCCATTTCCACAGTGGTTGCTGAAGGGTTTCTTCATGGAAGGGAGTGTGAGGGAGTGTGGAGTCCCTTGAGAAAGATAACTATGGGGTAAGGGAAGCCATGTGCTCTGGGTCTTTTATCCAGAAGTGAATTAGAGGAAGCTATTGCACTGCAAGCCCCTCAAAGAGTTTAATGGGAAAACAACTGTAGAAGAATGAGTGTTTATAGCCTTCCTCTGTTCAATAGCCCTTCCAAACAACAAGTGGGAGGAGGAGTAGGTCTGGGACTTAAAACAAGCCATTTCATCTTTCTAGCCTCAATTTCCTCAACTGTGTTGGTGGGGTGAGGAGATGTTGTGAGGGACATAGTAGGGCTTAATCTGAGTATTAATGAAGTATGGGAGCCACACTGGGAAAACTGAAGGTGACTGTGGAGGTGAAAGTAGGCCTCCTGAGGGTCAACAGGATTCTTATTCCTAGGCAAAGAAAAGAGGAGTTCCTGACAGGAAGAAAGAGTTGACACACCTAAGAGTCATCAGGGAACTGGGTAGGTTCATGGTGAGTGGGGAAGACATTTTGCAGCTGTGGGAATGACCCCACTGTCCTCTGGACACGTACCTCAGAAGAGGGAATACTAATGCTGGAACCTCCCAGTGAAGGTCTAAACTCACTTTTTGGCCCAAGAGACCTACTCATTTGCTGAGCCCCATCTTCCTACCTCCAAAGCCTCAGTAATAGCAAAAGGAAAGGAATCTGACCTATGGAAAATTTCTACATCCCCAAAACTCATCACCTCCCAAATTCAGGAGAAACATTCTCGTGAACCTAGGTGGGAGTTTGGTGGTTGTTATCACCAGGTTTGAGTTTAAGGAAATAAATGTTACATGGAATCTCCTTAGGGGAGTAAGTACAGTGGGAAGTCAATAGGGATTTCCCTTCCATCCCCTCCTCCAGATTCCTATTTTGCTAAGGATTGCTTTGATAGATCTCGAAGCACTGACTCAGCCTCTCCCACTCCTCCTTCTTGGCTCAGTCTTCTCAATAACAGCAGGGAATCGAGGATCTTCTTGATGTCCAGGGCTGAAGAATTGCCAGGGAGCAGAGCCAGGACTGGGGAACAATGCATAGTTCTCACGGTGGGTGGCAGGCTTAGATGCCCACCCCCTTTGTGGGAGCTGTAAATCAGGCCTCTCCGGATCTGCAAGTAGCCTCATAGCCACCTCCATGGTTTCTGTTCACACCGGGAGAGCCCAGCTATGAACGCTTCAGAACAAGAAAAAGTGGGCTCAGCTAGAACTGAGACCTTTGAGAACTTGAAAGACAGACTCTAAGGCCTTCAGTTCCTGGCATTTCCTTCAGGCCTAGACTGCCACAGCCAACCTCAAGGTCAGAATATCTGTGAAAATGCTATCAGTCTTTCTGAGTGAGCCTGTAAAAGGAACTAAATTAAAATGATCAGATGAAGACAGTTTTTGGTTTTGATCCATGTGATAAGTTTTCCAACTGGTTCCTGTGAAATTTTTGTTGCATATTTCCTCAACTTCAAATTTTCTTTTAAAAGATAACTTTCCTATTCCTCAGATGATAGACGTCCTACCTTTAAGTGGCTCTAAAGGCAACATCAACCAGAGATTAGGAATATCAGCTTTGATTAAATTGAGCATGAGGTGAGCCAGCCCAGTAAAATACATGCTTAAAATGTATTTTATTTTACATTAGATCTGTGGAAGTAATTGTATTTTAAATATCTGTTGAACAGCCTTGTAACCAGTGTTATGAACTGAATGTTTGTGTCCCTCCTGCCCCAAATCCATATGTTGAAATCATAACCCCTAATATAACGGTATTAGGAGGTGGGGTCTCTGGGAGATGATAAGGTCATGAGGGTGGAACTCTCATGAATGGGATTAGTGCCCTTATAAAAGAGATCCCAGAGAGTTATCTTGCCCTCTCTGCCAATGTGAGCACATAGCAAGAAAATGGCCATCTGCAACCCAGAAGAGAGCTCTCACCAGAACCTAACCATGTTGGCATCCTCATATCAGACTCTAGCCTCCAGAACTGTGAGAAATAAATTTCTCTTATTTATAAGCCACCCAGTCTATAATATCCTCTTATTCTAAATAAGACATGCAGTAACAGGTTTATATACGAAATGGTAATTAAATCAATTGATTCAGTTGCTTCCCAAGCCTGCCCACGGCCTACGAAGCCCTACTTCTTGGTCTGACCTCATCTATTATCAGTCTTCCCTTCTTTTGCTCTGTCCAGCCACACTGGCCTTCCTGCTATTCCTGCAACATCAGGTAGCATGATCTGACTTCAGAGCTTTGCCCTCTTTGCTCAGCCTAAGCCACTCTCCTCTCAGAAAGTCACCTGGCTCCATCCTACCTCCTAAAAGGACCAGACTACCTGAAATCCCAGCTTCTCCCCCCTCCATCTCCCTAGCTGGATTTATTTTTCATCATCACAGTAATCACTATGTTACAGAGATTGAAACATAATCTTATGTTACAGAGATTTTCATTATTTTGTATCTGACTCTCCCACTAAAATGTAAGTTTTATGAGGCCAGGGACTACAATTCTTGCTTGATCCTTAATGCCTGAAATGATACTTGGCATAAAGAGGCCTCTTAATAAATATCTGTTGGATTAATTTTTTTTAACTAGCAAGCAAATTTTTTGTGTGCTATTTTCCAGATACCACGGTAAACACTTTCATGTGTATTATCTCAAAAATGCCTTCTGAAACATCCTCTCTTCACCACCTGTTCCATCTCCTTCTACCAGTCTTCCCAACTGCTAATGGAGTTTACTGTTTAACTACCTATGATTTCAAAGAGTGTTGTCTAGCTTTCATGCACAGAATTTATCACATTACATTTATTTCTTCTTGTCCATACCTGCTTCTCCCTAGAGAGACAGGTATGCTTCTGGAAGATAGCAGCATGTTCTTATTCATCTATTTTCCCAGAGCTGAACCAATTCCCAGGCACGTAGTGAGTGTTCTACAAATATTTATTGAGTGAATGAATGACATTTTAGGTAAAGAGAAAAGAATAAGCAGAAGCAGGGAGAAGACTTTTTGGCTTTCAGAGGCAGCATATTTGAGAATGGAATTTAGAATCAGATTTAGATTTAAAGCAGTCTCTACCACTTACAAATTCTTTAGTCTTGAGCAATTTACATATACTAAGCTTTGGTTTTGCCTTCTATAAGCCAGGAATAGATCCACACGCTCATAGGATTAAGTAATATAATGTAGGTAAGTGCCTGGCATGCTTGTTCCTTTCCTTCTGTATGATGCCAAATGGCTTCAAATTCTCAGGGTGTGATAACCAATCTGATTGGGATTTCAGGCCTGGGGAGGGGTGAGAGAACGGGGACCGAGAAGCTAATTAGCCAACTGTCTCTATAATGGGTTTCTCTACAAGTGATTTTCATCACTTTCACATTAGTGACAACAGATGCAATTCCCAGACCAGTGAGAGTTCCTCCATATTGCTTTAGCACTGAGGGTTCCTTCAAGCTAGAACCACATGGCCATCCAAGACATTTCTATGACCACATGAGGAAAACTCACTCCTCATAGCCTTCCTGGAAGCAAGACATATACACACACTTTTCCACTGGACCTTCTTTGAGTTTAATTATCTGTCAAATAACAGAATCTTCAAGGGCCTTGGGAGGGTCTAATCCTCAGTCAAGAATTTAAAAACCCTTTCAACATTTCTGTTTTCATCTCAAACAAGGTTCTTCTTTTCCTGCATGATCTATTTCTACCTGTATCTCATAATCATGAAATGGGTGATTTCTTCAAAACTAAACTACAATTCTGCTTATAGAATTTTGTTGGGGTTGCTTAGGGGACCAATTAATCACACCTCTCCCATTTGAGTTCTGAATCTACTAAGAAAGAAACACTGGAGCCAAGCAGGAGTCTAAATACCAGTATTAGTGATAGAAAACCAGTATTGGAAAATGTGAAATGAGAAGCCTACGTGAGCTTCTATTCCTTTTCCCTAAATTTTAGATCTTGAGAACCATACCTGAGGCAAGTTGGGTCTGACAGCTTCAGCTATAAGGAGCATTATTACTTGCCTTATTGAGTGTAGACAGTCCAAGAGACAAAGGCCATTCATGAGTAGCTTTGTTTATCCCATCCAAAAGAGAAATGTCCACTTAAGTAGACTTCCACTGTCTCACCAATCAGTGACAGGAGCCAGGAAGCAGAGCAATGCTTTTAAGTGGATAGAAGTTCCCATGTTATGGGCTGGCAGGAAGATGGGGGGAGGAAAGGATACTGCTCTGGCTGTTCTGCTGCTTTTATCCTGCCCTAGAAGACCCCTGACATCTCATGCATTCTTCTTCCAGAATATAACCAAGTGTATGGCCTCCTTCTATGCCAAACCTAAATTAAACTATACCAGTTCCTTTAACTCTTCCTCACATATCCCTTTTAAAACCATTCATTATTTTTGTTGTCCCATTTCTAGATCCTGTATAAGTTTCATATTTTCTAAGTCAAAGGATCCCACAGAAGAACTTCCATGGCTAAGATACACTTTAGGAAAGTTACATTCTCCATCAATGGAAAAACCTTCTCCACACTGTGTCTGATGCATAACTTGTGACCCACTGTGACCCTGAGCAATTCTTTCTTATTCAGTAAATAGTTTATTCCTCTCTTCTGAGTGACTACTTTTACTTTCCCTAATGGTGTTCACCAATCCATCTGGCCAGCCCCAAGGGTCAAGAACATACCTAATTGTAATCCGGTTTTCCCAGGGGCCTGCGCTCATGCCAATTTATATCAGAGGTGAATTTAATGAGTAAAGCTACCATTCACGTACCTAAGATGCTAATTAAATTCCTAAAAACCCCAACTTCCTCCAATTCACTCAAGGGAGAAGAGAGCCTTTGAACAGCCATCAAGCACCTGACCAAGTTCAGACTCTAATTTCCAAGAGCCATGTGAACATATGAATAGCTTGGAAAATGATCCCTGTGGTCTCAAGGACAAAGACATGAAGGAGGGGAAAGCTTGACTAGCAGAAGAGAGGAGGTAATCTGCTGAGGGCAAAAACGACCAAATCAATAACAAGCATGGCAACAATAATAATAACAGCTTACATAAGATTATACCATGAATGCTTCCTTCTCACGGGGAATCTTGAATCTGTTACAGTTGTCTTGGTAATTAAAAGGCAGCAGATGTTAGGTAGACCAAGCACTAACCTTGCTATCAATTTTCTAGTGCTACTCTTCTTTAGGGCTGTGACCTTAGGCAAATCAGCTATGAGCCTTAGCTTCCTCAGCTGGAAGACGGATATAATAATGCCTATGTCACAAGGTTGTTTTGTTGCTCAAGCAGGACTCAGGATACAAAAGCACTTTGGAGACTGAAGTAATACACAAACTGAAGTTATTATTATTGATAATAACAGTTATTATTCCATATCCCTGCAAGGCATATAAAAGGATGACTATTATGTTACCCATTTTACAGATGAGAAGAAAATAGAGATGCAGAGGCCCAACGGATGGGTAATGTTGGAAAATACCATAACCTTCAGAATCAGGTGGACTTGAATCTCATTTACTAGGTGTTTGACCTGGGTGTGGTTATTTCAATTCTCTGAACTTCAGTTTTCTTCTACAAAATTTTTTTTTGTGGGACTGTCCTGAGATAACACAAGTGAAACACCTGTCACATTATCTAACACCTGTTTTTAAGAAACAAGTGTTTACGAGTCCATGGGCTCTTACCGATAGCAATATTTAAAGGCTAGGTTTTCCCCACCATTTAAAAATAAGTTTTTTTCAAAAGGACAAGGCGATGTGCCATAAACCATGGCAGCTGCAAACCCAAAGTCTTGGAACAGAATGACAGGGAATCCCAGTCCTTTCTCTGGTCTTTCCAAAACAACAAAAAGGAAGAGCTTAGCTGAGACTGGGTGAGGGTGAGTGTGCCCCATGGTTCCGGGCGCTATGACTCTCAGCCCCCTCTGTCAGCTGCAGGGTTTCCCATCCTCTCCCATGCTGCTGGGACAGGATGATACCCAGTATGTCAGAAGAGTCTAGAGGCCCAGTAAAATAATTTCGTTTAACACTTGTTCCGAGCCTCCTGGAGAAAGAGTGCCTTGAGTATCAACATATAGGGATAGCTCAAAGTAGGAAGCCCTGCTCTGATCTAGGCAAAAGAACTCTGGGTGTGTGTGTGTGTGTGTGTGTGTGCGTGTGTGACATGTGTTTATGTAAGTGTGTGCTTGTGAGTGTCTGTATATACATGCATATACGTGTGTGTACGCACACACACACAGCTTACACTTCCCTGGAGCCCTGCCTGTTACCCCAGGAGAGTGGGGAAGAGAAAGGCTGAGGTGCGGGTGGAAGCGCAGACCACTCGGTAGGCCCACCTCAGGGAGGGCCAGGTTCTGGTTGCCTCCCATAGCTCCCTCTGCCTGAGTCACCCTGCCTTTTTCTCTTTGCCCAGAGAACATCTCATCCCTCCCCTCTCCAGTCAACTGACCTTTTCCAGTGAAACCATCCTTAGCCCCTTAGACTTGGTCAAGCCCTCCCCCATTACAAACTCCAAAATCAGTTGTGTTCCACTCCCTTGAGTAAAACACCCTCCTTCATGGAATTTATCAGGTGTGAGATTTTATATTTATTTGGGTGATTGATCAGTTTGTCTCTCTCACTAGACTGAAAGTTTCGTGAGAGCAGAGGCAATGCCTATTATTGTTTACCAGTGTCTAGGCACATGGTAGATCCTACAAAAATATTTACTGAATGAATGAATGAATAAATGGAGAGTGAATGAATAAATGAAGCAATGGACTGATTATTTACCGAAACAATCAATCAGTGATCTTCTCTTAGAGCATTTTCCTCACTTATAAAATGGGAGCCATAAAGTCTTTTCCATCTGCCTCATAGACCAGATACTGGATTACAAAAGCACAAAGTCAGCATGGAGTTATAGCTGCTGAAAACATTCTCTTGAGGAAATCTGGAGGCTGGAGGCCTTAATCATAGCTCTGTTCCTCAGAGTTTCTGATTTAATTGGTCTGAAAAAAACCCAGAGCATCAGAACTTATTGCAAGTTCCTCAAGTGATTCTAAGGTGTAGCTAGGGTTGAGACCCATATGCTTGGTACTTCAGGGAACCTCAGGTGGAGACATTCCTGATCTCCACCTTCAGTGTCTCATTGTCTAGTGGGCAGGGGAAGCCTGCAAATAGGTCCTCACATTAGAATGTGCCAAGGGCTGCAATGCAAGTTTGTAGTGGCAGCTGTAAGATTCAATAAAGAGAAGGAAAGCCTTCTCTGCTTGGGTAGGTAGTTCAGGAACAACCCTACAGAGGCCATTGCCATGAGTTCCATCTTGATATACAATTCAGAATTCACTAGGCAGAGCCAGGGAAGTCTGCTGGCCCAGAGAGCTATTACTCCCAGAACTCTTTAATGGAAGAGAGGATCAGAACAATGGACAACTGCAAGAACTATGTGAAAGACAGTTAAAAAAAATCAGCTACCAGCGGCTCCATGAACTCAAGCAGCTGAAGGGAACGGTTTAGACTAGTGGTTCTCCAAGTGTGGTCCCCAAACCGGCAGCATCAGCATCTCCTGGGAACTGGTTAAAAATGCCAAGGCTCGGATCCCACTTTAGAACTACTGAATCAGAAACTCTGGGGTGCAGCCCAGCTGTCTATGTTTCAACAGGTCCTCCAGGTGACTCTGATGCATGCTACAGTTGAGAACCACTGGTATGGGAAGTCCCCGGAGGAATGTAAGCTTTTTTTTTTTTTCAGGACGTAATTCTCAGAGGTTGATAGAAAAGATTCTTGGACAGTACATTTGATTTACTGGCAAATAAACATGAGTTTTGATCAATTCAAGGAGCCTTAAGGAGCTTCCCCTTCGGGGAGATTTGAGTTCTGCCGGCAAAAAAACCAGCACCCCCTGTAGCAGGATAGGTGTTCTGCCTAACAACAGAGAGGAGAAGGCCTTGCTCAGAGCATCGGTGCAGGCATGATGCCTCCCTCAGCTACAGCCTGCCACGCCTGCCCATGGGTCTGGAAATCAGGGCAAGGCAAGATTCCCACGTACAAAATTAGATCTTGGAAACAGGTTAGTTATCTTGCACAGACTTAGCACAGGGGAAAGCTATCACTGTACACATCTACACACAGATCTATATGAAACTGAATGGAAACCATACAGTCTCTCAAAGAGAAAGCCACCAGCCAGAGAGATTAGAGGAATTACAGGACACCTGTGCTATTCCTTGTACAGAAAAATCAGGAACCAGGTTTCTGTAGATTGTCTGAAGTCGACCACTCCCCCACCATCACCATAGCCTAGTTTCTCCTAGGTACGTGCAGCCTTCAAGGGACACTTACAGATCTATTGGCCTTTTACAACTGCCTGTCGAAAAGAAGTCACCCGGAGTCCAAGAGACAGCCGTCAGTCACAGTGTTTTATTTTTTAGATGCCGACTGTAATTATCTGTGAATAAGTGAACCAGCAGAGCACTATGGTGTTGCATGACAACTGTGAAGGAAGCACTGGATGTTGTGTAACTATTCTTTTCCTCCACCTAGGTCATTAACTTTCAGCACCTCGTTGTTTTGCTGCTTCCCTTTCCGTGTTGATTTGGCCACTTCTATGGCATAGGGGGAAAAGCAAGAGGTTTAGAACTGGATGGATCAGAGTGGGTCGTCCAACACTCATCAGCTGGGCAGCCTTAGACAGATCATTTCACTTCTCTGAACCTCAGTTATCTGCAAGATAGGGAAAATAAGGACCTGCCATTTTTATGAAGATCAAGGGAGGTAATGCTTATGAAAAGCCAGGACAGTGACTGGACCACTTTTTTTTTTTTTTTTTTTTT